>NW_006261964.1:9151104-9152709 GCF_000493195.1 Citrus x clementina | reverse complement strand
GCCTCTCCATAGCAGTTCGTCCTATTATTATCATGATACAAGTCAGATCTAAATGTAGAAAATATAAGAAAGCATACCCCTTCTCTACTGAAAGAAATGATATATCGCGTGGATACAAGACAAAAAGAGTTAACTAAATTTGCCCAATGTAGAGGCAATCAAGAAAGCCGCATAAGTGAATATATAACCTATAGAGAAGTGGGCTAATCCAACCAATCGTGCTTGCACAATGGAAACGACCACTGGTTTATCTCTACATCGAATCAAATTAGCCAAGGGTGTGCGTTCGTGAGTCCACGTTAAAGTTTCAATCAATTCCTTCAAACATTTAAAACTAGTAATTTCATTGTCTAGTGTTACTAATACACCTACTTAGAGTATCTGTTACTTTATCTTGTTGCCCAGTTCTATGCTTTAGAAAAAGAAGAAGTAAATTTTGCATATAGCTTACCCATCTTGGATACATTTTACTTAGATTTTATTATCTATTAATGCACTACAATGGTTAATGGTTACTATAAAGTCTGAACTCCTTCTGAATCAAATAATGTACTTATGACTTCAATACCGTAAGGATTATTTAGAACGACTAGTCAAAGTAGACCATATTTATTATAATTTATTCAACTTCTCACTTATATACTCAATTGGTCATCCTTTTTGAGAAAGAATAACCCTATTATCCTTCACCAGAAGTATCACATTCAACCTCAATCAACTTGTCGAAGTTTGGCAAGACTAATGTAAGAGTGGAAGACAGCTTTTCCTGTAATAAAGAAAAGCTCAACTCTTACTCTTCTCCCTATTTGAACTTTTTTGTTCTTTAAACATTCCGTAATATGTGCGATTATTGGACTAAAACTATGACTGAATCTCCTATGAAATATCGGCAGCCTATGAAATCTTCTGACTTCACATATAGTTTCAGGCATAGCCCATTCTCCAATGGCTTGTGTCTTCAACTCAATGGCTCGAATCTCATTTGTACCAACTATAAAACCCAAAAACTCTACACTACTCTATAGATAAATATACTTCTTCCAATTAATGTAAAGTTTGTTTTTGCATAGCACTTCCATAACCATTCTTTTATTCTATAGTTGTGTCATCACATCAATAGAATAGATCAAAATAATACCAAAATATACCACAAAAACTTGCAATTTGAAAACTTGATTCATTAAGTGCAAAAAAGTTCTTGGAGCATTTGACAACCTAAATGGCATGATAAATCATTCAAACAACCCTTTCTTCATCTCGAACGTTGTCTTACGCTCATCTCTAGGTCTAATTATGATCTTATGATACATACTATGCAATTCTATATTTGATAAAATTTGAGCACCGTCTAACTAATCTAGCGAATCTTAAAACATCAGAATTTGAGCACCATCATAAACTATTCATACAACCCTTCTTTCACCTTGAATGTTGTCTTCCGCTTATCTCTAGGTCTAATTCTCATATGATGATACCTACTGTGCAAGTCTATCTTTGAGAAAATCCGAGCACTATCTAACTGATCTAGCAAATCTCGAAACATTGGAATAGAAATTGATGTTTTACCGCAATTTGGTTAATTTGCTTGCTTTGTACACGCATATA
>NW_006261964.1:9114300-9151004 GCF_000493195.1 Citrus x clementina | reverse complement strand
ACCCTAGGCGAATCCCACATCGGCAAAGCACGGGAGAGATGCTGGGTTTATAAGGGGTGATCCACACCTTAATTGGCAAGACGCGTTTTGGGGTGTATGGGCGCCCCAAGAACAAATCCGTGCGGGCCTTGTTAAGGCCCAAAGCGGACAATATCTTGCCAGGTCTGGGTTGAGTCATGACATTATGGTATCAAAGCGGCTCCGCGTGTCCTCTTGAGCGATGGTGGGGCAAACCTCAGCGAGGACGCTGAGTCCCCAAGGGGGGGTGTATGTAACACCCTAGGCGAATCCCACATCGGCAAAGCACGGGAGAGATGCTGGGTTTATAAGGGGTGATCCACACCTTAATTGGCAAGACGCGTTTTGGGGTGTATGGGCGCCCCAAGAACAAATCCGTGCGGGCCTTGTTAAGGCCCAAAGCGGACAATATCTTGCCAGGTCTGGGTTGGATCATAACACTAACTTTCTTAAATTCTATGGTTTAAAAGTGTGTTCACATGAAAAAAAAATGAGAATGCTCACATTAAAGTACTATATATATATAATGCAAAAAGGGGGGAGGGGGGACCGTAAAAGAAGAGGATTTCAAGGTACATTCTTGAAACTATTAAGGCTCGAGATTTGAGTAAGACAAACTAATTTTGGAGGTTTGAGTGGCTTTTCAAATTATCTTCTCCAGATTTACAATAAACTGTATTATTAGCTGCGTTCTGGTTTCCAAATTCATAAACTTCTCTATTGGCTATAGAAAGCAGTCTAATGAAATTCAATATTACTATCGACAATTGTTTGATTCTGCTTACGAATTATACGTCCATTATAAATAATACATGTAAAAAGATATCAAATAAATTTGCAATTTAACAGATTCCAAGATAATGTTATTACATTACGTGATATGAGAGAAAAGTTGTTGCACAAAAGCATTTTTGGTAATAAATTGACTACTTAATCTGTGCTCCTGGACTAACCACTCACAAAAACAAAAACAAAATGGTTCTTTGACAAAACAATATTATTTCTTTATGCTGATTTTTCTTGTGCTACATTTGATGACTAGCTGCCACGCTGGTCTCCTCAAGCAAATAGTGCATGTTAATATGACATGATTTAGTTCCCCGCGAAGATCATACTTTTCATTGTAAATCCAAGGACAGTGATCTTCAAAAGCACGTGATTCATTATCAAGATGATTATGAATTCAAATTCCGTCCAACTTTTTTTGGAACCACTTTATTTCACTGCAGCTTTAAATGGGCAACTGCTGATGTTCGTTGGCCATGTTTTTCGATGCATGATCACAAAAAGTATTGTGGAAGCGCAGGTTGAGTGATGATTTTACGAGTCTTGGATAAATGTAAATGTGGTGATAAACAAATGTAAAAAAAATAGGACATAATAATTTACGTGGTTCTTGTAAAACTTACATTCACGGATAAAAACTGTAAGATAATTTTACTAATAAATGAAAATTAACAAAATTAAAAAAAAAACTCTCAAAACCTAAAACCCCAAAGCACCTAATTGTATCATCACTAGAATGCTCGAGTCGAAGCTCTCTCAAATCTCTCAAATTACTTCACTTGCAATTGCTCTCAAATCTTACAAATTTTAGGATGGATTTGCAGGTCTTCCTCTCCTCTCTATTTATAGGCAAGCAATGCTTACCTACCAATTTTTAATTTGGCTGCAATTTGCGAAATTGGCAAATTAAACTCAAACAAAGTTGATTTTTTCATCAACTTAAATTTGGTGCCCACAAAGTTTGATTTTTAGCAATTTTCCACCTCAGCGAAAATTTGTCCTCCAAAATTTGTCCAAATCTGAGCCGACTATCAACAAACCATCTTCTAATCTCTGCCTTCTCTGACTATTTTTCAAATTTATAGAATATTGATCAAGTTTAGATAATGCTCAAACTTGATCACCGTTACCACCTTGGTCAACATATTTGCAGGATTCTCTGTAGTCTTGTTTTTCTGTAGAAGAATCTTTCCCTTATCAATAACTTCCTACACAAAGTGAAACCGTACGTCAATATGTTTCGAACGTGCATAATAAACTTGATTATTTTCTAAGTGAATAGCACTTTGACTATCACAATACACATTTATGTGCTCCTGTACCAATCCTAAATTTTCAAGCAAGTCTTGTAACCAAATAGCTTATGTAACCGCCATGTACTCAGCCTCTGTGGTCGATAGTGCAACTATAGACTGTAGTGTAAACTCTCAATTGATTGTCCTTCCAGCAAAAGTAAATACATATTCGGTTGTTGACCATCATTTCTCCAAATCACCAGCATAATTAGAAACATACCCAATCACACCTTGAACAAGTGTATCATCTCGCTCAAAAAGTAAATCAACATCCACGGTCTTCTGAATGTACCGTAGAATCCATTTCACAACTTGCCAATATCCTTTACTAGGATTATGCATATACTTGCTCACTATACCAACTGCTCATGAAATGTTAGGCCTTGTACACACCATTGCATACATCAAGTTGCCCACTGCATTTGAATACGGAACTTGTAACATGTATTCTCGTTCCGCAACTGTTGAAGGAGATAGTTGTATAGAAAGCTTGAAATAAGAAGCCAACAAGTACTCACCGGTTTTATCTGCTCAGTCATGCCAAATTGTTGTAATACCTTCTTCAAATATTGCTTTTAAAACAAGCTGACTTTGTCATGAGCTCTATCTCTGTATATCTCCATGCAAAAATCTTCTTAACTTTACTTAAATCTTTCATCTCAAATTCTTGATTAAGTTGACTCTTTAACTTCTCAGTCTCATCTTTGCTCTTAGATGCTATTAGTATATTATCGACATATAAGAGCAAACATATGAAGGATCCTTCTTGTACCTTGCGAAAATACACATAATGATCAAATTTATTTCTTGTGTACTTTTATCTTTTCGTAAACCAATCAAATCGTTTGTACCACTGCCTTAGAGATTGTTTCAATCCATAAAGTGACTTTGTCAATTTGCAAACCCAATTTTCTTTTCTAGCAACCTTGAATCCATTCGACTGAGTCATGTAGATTCCTTCTTCCAAATCACCATGTAAAAATGAAATTTTCACATCAAGCTAAATTAGTTCAAGATCAAATTACGCAACCATGACTAGCCAAATTCGAATAGACAAGTGTTTCACAACTAGAGAAAATACCTTGTTGTAGCCTATGCCTTCATTCTAAACATAGACCTTCGCTACCAATCTAGCCTTGTATCAAATTTCATTTTTATGAGGAAATCCTTCATTATTTGCACATAATTGCCTTCTTTTCCTTGGACATTGTAATCAACGCCCAAGTTCCATTTTTATGAAGAGACTGCATTTCTTCGTCCATTTCTAACTTATACTGTATATTTTCAGGGCTACTTATTGTTTCTCAGTAAGTGGAAGGAACATCATATACAACTAGATGTGCATAAGCCACTATATCAACATAGCGAGCAGGCTTATGAATCTTTCTTCGTGGCTTTCTATATGCAATTAAATCTTGTTGTTGTGAAGTTCTTGGATTAGAACCTTTTTTTCATCCTCGGTCGATAGAGAATAACTATCTATTTCTTCAACATTAACAAGATCAATTTTAAATTTCAAACTCCACCTACTGCAAAATGCTTTTGGTCTTTGTCATCCTCTTGAGAATCTTTTTATTTTAATATGGCTGATTCATCAAAAGTCACATCTTTGTCGAAAATAATCTTCTTTGTAAGAGGACACCAGAGACGGTATCCTTTTACTCCATCAGTTATACCCATGAATAATGCTTTCTTTGCTCTTGGGTTTAACTTAGATTCCTTTACATGATAATATATAGTGGAACCAAAAACATGTATAGAATCATAATTAGTAGCAAGTTTACTAGTCCACATCTTCATAGGAGTTTTGCCCTAAATTGCAGCGATGGCAAATGGTTGATCAGATGACACGCATATACAATTGCCTCAGCCCAAAACTCTTTTCACAATCCAGCATCGAATACTATATACCAAACTTTCTCCAGTATAGTTCGATTGATGTGTTCTGCCATCCCATTTTGCTGTGACGTATCTTGAACAGAGAAGTGTTACACAATGCCCTCATCTGGATATATTTATAGAAATAGATCATTCTTGTACTCTCCACCATTGTCTAAGTGAAGTCTTTTAACTTTTCGGCTAGTCTGAATCTCGACCATCCTCTTCCATTTCATAAATATGCCCAAAACTTCAATTTTGTTCTTCATCAAATACACTCACACTTTTCTTGAATAATATCAGCAAAAGTAACAAAATAGTGCCTACCTCCCAAAGAAGCTATTTTGGTAGGTCCCAAAAGAAGCTACATATTTACACATTTTGATCAAATTTATACAGTAAATATCCCTAGTACAAGGTTATTATTATTTGGCACGATAAACCTCTTAGCACCATATTGATTAGAGTGTGGTTCATGAGGTGTGGATTCCCCTCTCATGATTTAGTTGGCACTAATAAGGAATATTTAGCCCATGGTGCATGTTGATGTGGATCCAAATACCCAAGCGCTTCAATTATAATAGTTTCCACTTTAATTTAATTCCGCCATTCCAATTTAAATTCTAAGATAGTCTAAATCACTTTCACTACAAATCCAACCACCCTCATAGAAAATTAATTCTACACATAATTAAAATCCACCTCCTCGTGGGATCGACACTCGTCACCATTAATCTATTCTACAATAGATTCGTGCACTTGCGAGTTCAATAAAATTTGCACAACAAGTTTATATAACATGTACTGGATTGTCTTAATGTTTGTTAAAAGTAAATAATTTAAGTAAATAACTAACCTTGTTATATTAAGTATCATAATCCTTGGAATATGGACTAATTTTTTAATGCTAAAAAGGATATATATATATATATATATATATATATATATATATATATATATATAAAGAAAATAGTCATACACAAATTTAATATTTTTATATTTGTTTCTAGATTTATGTAACTATAAGTTTCAAAAAATTTCGACACATAATTTTTCTACACATTTCCTGTGAAAATTAATCACAAAAAAATAATTCTAATCAAATTACACAAATAAAGCATATAATTTTCCTTCACAAGGGGATTTTCAACCTTAATATAATCATTCAAAAGTTTACAAAAATTTATTCAACTTAATAATACAATATTACAACATTACTATACCAAAATATCAGGTTGTGTGAAGTACACACATGCACCCACATGCCATAATACTATACCAAAATATGGGGTTGTGTTTAGTACGGACATATTTTCTATACCAAAAAATTATTGGCTTTAAAACATCACAGCCATTTTAAGCAACATATCAATCTTGTGCTCTATGCAAGAGCATATGAACAAATGTTACCTTACTCTCACCTCTCGAGAACTTGAAAACTGAAATATTATGGGGTTCTTTTAGAATTCGCTCTAAGGCTAGAAGTTCTTCTTCAATAGAAAGTCTCATGGTTGCAAGTTCATCAAAAATGTCAAAACGATCTTCTTTGTTATCAAACATGCGTTGAGCTATTGTATTCATGTTTTCAAATGATTGGCTGATAAGATTAACAATCTTATCAATGCCAGCCTGCAAGTCACCCTTTGATCTAGATCTCTTCCTACTTGGTGGTTGTGGGTGTGTTAAGAACTTGAACTTATCGAGCAGTGTGTTAAGAACTTAAAGGTGGTGTAGCCGATATTGGAGAACATCCATCACCCATTTCATTATCATCATCTCGAATTTCTTCTTGATTTGCTTCGTCTTCCATGTCAGTAGGAGTTTGTGCTGAATGTTTAATAGCACGGTCCTTTCCAAATATGTTTGCCAATCTTTTATAAAGTAGGAATGGCTTGCCTCTCCAGTTTCTTAGAGCATTATGAGACTACAAATATTCAACCAAAATGTAGTTAGATACAGTAAATAATAAAAAATAATAAAGTTCAATATAGTAAATAGTCAAAAATTTAATAAACTTGGACATAACAATTGCTAAATGACTATCAATCTCCAAAAAAAAAATTTCAAAAACTCGCAAATGACAGTAAATAAATTCAAAACTTTTAAAAATTTCACTAACCTGCACATATGAATTCCAAACTTCATCACTATCAACCTTTACGCATTTTTTTTTACATCATTCCATCCAAAACTGCTTGTGTTCAACATATCAAACATCAACCCATATTGTTTCTTCCATTTCCTAATCTTAGAGTCAATGTGAGAAGAAGCCTTCAAACCACAATTTGGTAACTTTTGATTTAGTACCTTTTCAAGATGTATAAATGTACCAGATTTGAATCCATTATCAATATGACCACCGCTTACAACCACAACATCTAGTGCATCCAACATTGCTTCTTCTTCGACATATGTCTATGCTCGCCTTAAACTTGCATTGTTCCCAGTGGTGTGGCTTGCACCTCCATCCTTCTCTATTCCTATATGTTGAATTTGATTTTATTTTTGGAGATATAAATTAAACTGTAAAATTGTGAGCTACATATTAAATCATTACCATAGTTCTTAATTTAAAATATTAACAAAACATTTCATATTTAAATTAACAGATAAACAAATCACAGAGTACCACATAAATATAATGTCACAACACTGAAATAAAATTCCTAATGAAGAATATATTAGCTATGGTTTTCAAGCCATTCATTAAACATTGCATCTGCTGAATCATTTCTCCACCCAGTCCATTGATCTGAAGCTTCAAGAGTGGTTATGTTATTTGCATCTTGTACTTCATTATTGTCTATCTCAATTAATTCGTGCTCCAATGGATCTACTGACATTTCTCTCCTAATTAAATTATGCAGTAAACAGCAAGCAGTAATAATATAGCACTGCAATTTTATTTGATAAAAAGATGGACTTCGTAGTATAGCCCATCACATTTTGAGTAAGCCAAAACATCGTTCTACAACATTTCTTGCAAAAGAATGTTTCAACATTTCTTAGAACGTTTGTTCTAAGGAGCACACCCATCTTTCCATTCTGACAAGTGATATCGTGTTCCCCTAGAAGGTGCAAGGAATCCTTCTGCATTTGAATATCTGACATCTACGAGATAGTAGTAACCTAATCATTTTACATGAATATTAGTTAAAAAAATATAGTTTATGGGTAATTTGACTAAAATGAAAAAGGAATAAAATAAAAAGTTAATCATAAGTCATACCTGTTGGAACTCTTGAACTAGTTAGTTTGCTTATAGCTAGGGTTGGCAGAAAAGCCCGGGCCGGCCCAGGCCCGTGTCGGCCCGGCCCAGGCCCGCGGGCTTTAAGCCCAGCCCGTGGCTTTAAATGAGAGACAAGGGCCTTTGACTTGTAAAGCCCATATGCAATGGGCTCAGATAAGGGCTTTCTTTAAAAGCCCGGGCTTAAAATAAATAATATATATATATATATTTTAAAGAAAAATATTTATAATATATCATAAAATTTAAATTAAAAAAAGCTGAAAAATTAAAAAAAAAAGTGAATCAAACAAAATAATTTGTTAGTTTTAAACAAAACCCAACTCAAAGTCAAAATCCCTAAATCCCTCGTTTCCTCCCTCCCTCCCTCACTCACCGTCACCTCAACTTCTCACTGTTCTTGCCGCCGGCAGTCAACAGCGGGGCCAACAACAAATAGCAGTGAGCGACGAGCATCCACCACCAGTACTCCAGTGGCCACGACTCAGCCAGCAGCAGCGGCGAGCATCTCCCGCCATCCCGCGCAACCCACCGTCCAGCTCCAGCCACCCAGCATCTCTCGCGCGACGCAGCAGCAACCCCAACCCACCAGCACAGCCGCGCGACGCTGCAGCAAGCACTTGAACTCGAGCGAGGCAGCAGCAGCAATTTGCAGTCTGTAGTACGCGAATTCAAAGCACACCAGTAGCGAGGTAGCAAACCATCCAACTCCGGTCCGTTACTCCTCCTCAATTAAGCTTCAAACTTTTTTTTATTGTATTATCAATACAATATTATGTAATATGAGGACATCACCAGAATGTTAGATTATGTAATATGAGTTCACAGCAAGGCATAAATATATGTAATTGGTTAATTCGTTGAAGAATATTATGATTTTGAGCTATGAAAAATATTGTGGTTAATGTAGAAAATGTTGAATAATATTGTGCTGTTGGTTAATGATTTATTTTATGTTGCCTAATTATGTATTGGAGAATTATTTTTAAATTTTTTAGTCTATTGTAACATTATGTGGTTGATTTGTATGTTGTATACGGTACTTGTATTGTTAGTATTTTTATATTTTGTGTTGGCTAATCATGTATTAGAGAATTATATTTAAGTTTTTAGCCTATTGTAGTATTATGTATTGGTTAATTATGTTTTGAAAATTTATAATTTTATTTTTTTTAAAAAAATTAAAATTTCGTAAAAGCCCGGGCTTGGCCCGAGGCCCGACCCAGGCCCGTCAAGGCCCGGCCCGTCCAAAGCCCGCTCAACTTGGATGGGCTTTGAGAGGGCCTGGACTTGTTTAACATTATATGGGCCTGGTCCTGGGCTTGGCAAAGCCCGGCCCAGGCCCTTAAATTGCCAACCCTACTTATAGCATCACAGAGCATTCTAGAGTTAAAGGCTGACCCTTCCCATCGAGGCATCATGAAGATAAATTTCATGTCTCCTGAACAATCTCCTAAAACATTAGTTGCAATCTCACCCTTTCTTGTTCGATATCTTGGTTTATCAATTTTTGGCACACGTAATCTTATATAAGTTCCATCTAATGCCCCCAAACAATTCTACATACATTACAAAGTAAAATAATATATAAATAATAAGCTCTTACACTTTTATTGTTAATTAAAAAAATGTAGTATAAATAGTTAAATATCTTGAACCACTTCCACCTCCCATCACCAAATTTCTGGCACAGGTTTGGGTGCTCTTAGTAAGTACTTTGTAACCCTAAGACTCCTTTTACCACTGAGTTGAAGTATCTACTAACAATTTCACCAGATCAGAAAAACCTACTACTAATTGTACAATTCTTAACATGGTGAGATAGAATGTGCAAAAACATACAAACTTGCTCTTCGACAGTCACCAAATCATCGCCCTTTACCTTTCCTCTTGATCGAAGTAACTCACATGATAAACCAAATGTTCGTCTATCCATGCTTAGTTGATGCACACATTGTAAGTCACCATTGCGTATTATGCTATCTAGGTAATGCAACCGACTAGCATGGTTTATGAATGGTCGACTACAAATCATTTTCCTTTCATTGCGTTTCTTAATCAACTCCAACAAGCACAAACACATCATTATGGATAAGAACACTAGTTGTAGGTGTCAGTTGGTCAATAATATGTAAAGGGAAAATTTTCGTCTTCTTTCCATATCTAAAAAAAAATAGATAAAAAACATCAATTACTAACAAATCCTAAAACATGGAAAAAAAAAACTATTTATAGAATCCCAGCCTCTTTTCTCAATTGGTAGATAAGAGCATTAGTGCCAGAACTCACGATAAATAAAACATAAATATCAAATCAGAACTTCCAAATATCGTAAATAGAAACAAAAACAAAAACAAGTAGATATTGAGACTTTTGTACCCAATAATAAGTTAATTACATCTTTATTACCTTAGGCATTTCCCAATAATAATTCCTTTGTACCCAAAACCTCTTTTGCCTTAATCATCTTTAATCTTGAATATTAAAGTGCTAGAAATCTTTATATTAATTATTCCCTAGTGATATAGCAATTAATATATCTATACTTATCATAGTCAACACTCAATATAAGGCCAGACATGCAGCAACAACATTACAACAAGTCGTCACTCTTGTCTCTTTAAGCAAACTTTTTTTAACACTTTTTTACTCACTTTTTTCACTGGCTCCTCCTCCTCCTCTCTCTCTCTCTCTACCCCTTCACTCCTTCAAAAAAATAGCCAAAAAAAAAAAAAAAGCCCAGAGATAAGCCGCATGGCTTTTTTATTTTATTTTATTTTCAATTGGTCAAGTTATGACTACAAACATAACCAAATCAATAGACAAAATATAAGCCACATGGCTTTTTTCTTTTTTCTTTTTTAATTGGTCAAGTTATGACCATAACATAACGAAATCAACAAACAAATGTCAACCATTTCACTTTTTCCGAATGAGTAATGCATGATATTTATTATGTATCTAAACAAAATCTGAGGAAAACATACCTAGCAAATGAAGGAGAACCCGGAAAACTTCTGAAAGTTTTTTATAGGAACTCGAGAGCAAGACCAATTCCCTTTGAAATTAATATGGATCTAGTTAATATTTGAATGCTTAATAAAGATTTGTTAAAGTTAAGTGCTGAAATTACTTGTATCAAAAGGATTTGGTAAAAAGTTGTCCGTATTGTTTTTAGAAGTGAAGAAGATGATGATATGGGTTGTGGACTTGTGGGTTCTTTTACTTTTCTTTTTTACTTTTATTGACCAAGCTAATAAAGACTCGGGGGTTGGTGCGGGTCTTTATTGCACACCTAAATCTGTATTAATTTTAGTTTACAGTACATACCAGTTGAATAATTTTACTAAACATGGGTTAAAAAAGTAAGTACAATACATACCCTCTTAATACATACTGCCAAACATGCCCTAAGTACGCACTATAGGCTCCACCTATTCGTGAACAGTACTGTATATGTGAACAGTGCCGTATACGTGAATAGTTTCGTATACCCCAAGCACAAACCGTTTGCTCTGATACCAATTGTTGCGGTAGCGCGGGTTGAGTGATTATTAATATTACGATGACTGTGACTTTTGGAGAAATGTAAATGTGGAGATAAATAAATGTAAAGAAAATAAGACACAATAATTTACTTCGTTTGACATAAAACCTATGTTCACGAACAAAGATTGGAAAACAATTTTGCTAACAAACGGGAATTTACAAAATTAGAAAAACAAAACTCTAAAAACCCAAAACCCCAAAACATCCAATTGAATCCTCACTAGAACACTCAAGTAAAAGCTCTCTCAAATCTCTCAAATTGCTTCACTTGCAATTGCTTTATCTTATAAATTTTGGGATGGATTTGCAGCTCTTCCTCTCCTCTTTGGCAAGTAATCCTTACCTACCAATTTTCAATTTGGGTGCAATTTGCCAAATTGATAAATCAAACTCGAGTACAAAGTTTGATTTTTTTTTTATCAACTTAATTCGGTGTCCACAAAGTTTGATTTTTAACAAAAAGATGGCCCATTTATGCTCAACGAAGGAAATAATCAATATGAAATTTGTCCCGGTTGGAATGAGGGATAGTTTCCAGCATATTACATTGAGACGTACAAGTTATTGGTGATAGTAATTTCAAATTTTGAATAGACAGAAGCTATTCTTGTTATGCGCATTATATATGACGTCCATATATTAATGGATAGGTTATAAAAAGACTGATAGATAGGTTGTACACATTGTACATAGAAGCTCAAAAATGAATGTGCATTGTATATGAAATTTAATAAGTTCATGCAGGTGCGGAACCGGGATTTGAATTTCGGGGTCACAGAAATGTATATGAAAAACATCTTGCAACAAAAATAAATAACACTAAATTAAAAAGAATAAATAAGTACCAAACTAAGGAAATAAATAAGCACTAAACTAAGGAAAATATTATACCATTTAATTCTACACCATATATCAAAATAATTTTTTTTTGAAAAACAAATTGTTGCTGATCTTCAAAAATTGGAGGCATAGGATTAGATACTGCTAGTAATTTTGCAGCTTCTATATTTTCTACTTTTTTTCTCTTAATAATTTGGTCAATTGTTTGCTCAATAAATTAATAGCACATAACAGGTTAGAATAAAAATTCATGATAGAAGATTCCTTATTAAATAAATAATTTTAAAAAATAAGTACAAATAATATAAACTTAAATAAGAGAGAGAGAGAAGAAGACAACGCAGAACCAAAACTTAAATCTTAAGGTAGAGTTGATGGCCTTGTAGAAGAGAAAAAAAAAGGAGGAATATGATTCATTATTTAGTGTGAAATAAAATTTAAAATAAATAGTAAAAGATGAAGACGCCAATTTTTAATTTTAAGGACTTGAGATTTAGTACAACTATTTGATGGAAGAATAAAAAAGAATGGACAATTTACTTTTTATATAATATAAATTCAAAAGTATAATTTTCAAAATTAATTAAGTGGTTGCAAATCCGGCCACTAATATATTTCTCAACAATTATTTTTTACATAGTATTTAAAATTTTCCAAATTTTGGGGGCACATAAATGCTTCCGCCTGTGAGCTCATGGTTATAGAATGGATGTGGCTTCAAAAGCATACCAAATGAGATGTATGCATCTAAAAAATTTAAGGATAAGATTGAGTTTGATATAAATGAAAAAAAAAGGCAAATGATCTTAGATTTCCATTTTGTGAAAGAGCTGAATTGAAAAATAGAATTGTAAGTAAAAATAATCTTAATATTATGAATTTTTGAGGGCTATTTCTTTTATGAATTGATAACTTTCAGAATTCAAGCAACATTTACGGCAACAATTAATGTTTGTTAAAGCCGTAGGAATCAAATATGGCATTTTACTTTGCCTTAGCAATCATCCAGATTTTATCTCAAAGAAGACGATGGAGACTAATCAACGGAATCCTCAAACGGCTAGCTGTTTGAAGGAATTTTAGAGAGAAATTACCAATTATTCTGTTAGTTTATATTCCTAATTTCACGTAATTTATACTTTCCTTTTCAAAAATATCATCGACGGAGAAATATTTTCTTCAAACACTCAATTTTCAAATTTTTATTATTAATTTAAATATTAAAATACGATATTCACCAGTAGGATTTAAACCCCACTGAAATTTTTTTTCATCAATTTTTATTACTATGTTTTTCCTTCTGCCGAAGTGGATTGCTTTACATGTTTTAAAATAGAAATAAATATTATATCTTATGCATTAGCAAGGTTTATAATATAATAAATGTATCAAACACTCATTTATATTGAGGTTTGACTATATTTATTGTTTTATACCAATGATTGAAAGTAAAAATGATTAATAACCTCCCATAGTTTGTTGAAATTGATGATTTTTCCTTTTATATTTTAAAATCCATAAAAATCCCTCTGCCGTTAGAAAAGAAAGAAAGGGGATCAACGTTCAATTTTTTATTTTTTTTTGTCTATTTATCGTTACTGTGAGAAAAATTAGCAGCTGCCTGTTGCTATGCATGCCGTTATTATTATTTTTTATTGATGTTTTTTAAAGGGTAACCTGCCATCTTTATCTATTTGATCTTGACAAAATTTCACAAAATCAATAACCTTTTGAAAAGCATTAATTGGTCAGTCGAAAAATGGGAAAATTTGATTTAACCTGATATCCTCATAAATATTTTGATAATAACCTGTCTTTTTACCTTATGAACCAATATAGAAAGTGTTCTCATAATTATCTTATTTACGAGAATCCTTGTCATGATCTATCTGATATCGTTTATATAAATAAGGGAGAAGAGAGTCTAAACAGAAGGATGAGAAAAAGAAAAAAATGGGTTCTTTCACCATACATGATTTGTTGGTCATCCTTTTTGTTTTTCCACTCTTTGCATATGTGATAGGCGAGGACTCGGAGGGCTTAAAAGAAGATGTGAGGCATATTCGGATAACAAATAAGATTGATCCAGGCGTTGATCTCACTTTTGAATGCAAGTCCAGAGATGATGATTTTGGGAAAAAGGTGCTTCATTATAATACTTATTGGGAGTTTCAGTTTCGGCCTAATTTTTGGGGAACCACAAGATATTACTGCTGGTTTGCATGGCGAAATGAATTCAAATGGTTTGATATTTATGATCATAACAGAGATGCTCGTGAGTGCAGGCATTGTGTATGGACTATTCAACCTGATGGGCCCTGCATGTTAAATAAAGCTGAAAATAATTATGACATTTGTTATTTCTGGAACAGGCCTGATCGTGTACGTAGCGCCATTCCTTAATTGCTCTCTGCATTGAAGATAAAATTATTGAAGGCTTGGATATTATGTGTAGTCAGTTGTCTGAATGATATAAAAACAAATAATGAATATATTTTTCTAGAGTTACGTTTCTGAAATTTAGTTTTTAGTTAATTTCATGTAAGGTTATTACATCAATATGCTTATGAGTTATGAACTTTTAAATCTTATGGCATTTTTTACTGTTTCAGAAGTACCAAATGATCAATATTTCTCGTAGACCTTTCTCGCAGGCCTAGCTCTCTCTCGATGGAAAAGTTTCACTTTAGAATAACAAATGCTCGTTTGGTAAAACTTTCTTTCTAATAAAAAAAAAAAATTATGTCCAATAGATTGGTTTGTTCCTAGGCATTAGGAAAAAGAAGTTTCCAAGTGAAAAAACGAGAATCGGTATCAATTCATTTCCAGCAACACAAGACTAAACACTGATTGCACTAATGAACTGTCAAATTTCATCAACATAGAAACCAAATGTAGCAACATAAAAAAACCATTCCAGTTGGTTTGGTCAAGCATACAAGAAATATCAACCTAAAAACAAGCTAAATGTGCAAATTTACACCATCAGGATCCAAAGCAAAAAGTAGCCAATTCCAACAGTAAAATATAATTTCATCAAATTCAAAGTCCTTAACAACGCATATAGCACTAGTAGAAAAATGGCCTTCTCTGATACTATTTCGGTATCAGTAACGGTTTTTAGTGACGCCGAGTTTAGTATCACTGATCACGGTGCAAGAAATTTTCTGACACATATTTTTTGTATCAACGATTCCATGACACCTTTGTATCACCTTAGTGACACCGAGTTTTGTCCTCCTTGGTTTGGCAAAGGTTGATTTTGTTTCCAAGACAAATTAGGGTGATTCCTCCAATTAGGATTATATGTGGGTGAATATGGATTATTGGAGGTTTTCTCATATGATTGTAAGGCATGTACCTACTCATAATAAGCCTCTTGATAGGCTAGTAATGATGGACAATTATGTGCTGTATGAGATAAGTTAGAACAAAGAGCACAAACCTCATTAGCTACACTAGGATGATGATTCATTGATTGGTTTAGAGCTAAGGCATCTACTTTTCTAGAAAGTGTAACTAGAGTGGATTTCACATCAAAACCATCCTTAACTTCATATAACCCCTTTCTAGAAACTTGAGATGATTTTTCCCTTTGGTTTGAAAAATCCCACTGTTGAGAATTCTCAGAAAGTGAATTAAAGAAATCTCATGCAGTCCCTTCATGTAAGTTCAAAAATCTCCCACCATTCATAGACTCTACCATATGACGATTCGACATGGTTAAACCGTTATAAAAGCATTGTATAAGTCTCCATTTCTCAAAACCATGGTGGGGACACTTGAGGAGTAAATCATTGAATCTTTCCCAACACTCATAAAATTGCTCATCCTCTCTTTGATAAAAATCACTTATCTCTCTCCTAAGGGCATTTGTTTTAGACATAGGGAAAAACTTGGTGAGAAACTTATTACTCAATTCATTCCATGTACTAATATACCCAGTAGGAAGTGAATTCAACCAAGCTTGTGCTTTGTCTTTTAATGAGAAATGAAACATATGAAGCCTAATTGACTCATCATTAAAATTTTGAAAACGGAATGTAGAGCATATGTCAAGAAATTCCTTAATGTGCAAATATGGATCCTCTCTCTCTAACCCATGGAAATATGGTAAAAGTTGAATGACAGAGGGCTTGAGTTCAAAGTGTGTTGCTGTGGTTTGTGGCAACACAATACAAGATGGTTGGTTGGCTGCAAGTGGTGAAAAATATTCTCTAAGGGTTTTCTCTGCTTGCGCTAGTGGAAGTATTGGCAATAGTCTATTTGGGTCATCCATCACTTCTAAAGAACTATCTCGACTACTATCAATTTTCGACTCTTTTTTTACCAAACGATTTGTTGAATCCCGTTCCCAAACACTCATAAACTAACTAGACAAAGAAGAAAAATAAAACAACAATAATAAAAATAAACAAAATTAAATTAAAGAAATCAAACAACTAAACAATAAATTCAAAATAAAATAAAATTAAAATTAAAATTTTTTTGTGTTTTTTTTAATAAAAATTGAATAAATAAAATAAAAGACAACTTAAATTATAACTAGTGGAAGAATCAAATTAACCTAGATTAAACTGACTTTCTAGCACAATCCCCGGTAACGGCGCCAAAAACTTGTTGTGAAAATTTTAATGTACTCGCAAGCACACGAATCTAGAAATAGAGTAGTGGTAACGAGGTCGATCCCACAGGGATTCTTATAAATTGAAAAGTCTAATTTAAATCTAAAATTAATATTAATTCTAACCTAGTTGAGAAAATTGAGATTTTAAGGGAAATCAAACTAATTAAACTAAAGAAGCAATTAAAATAAAGGAGAATTCAATAGGATAGAAATTACCAAGGTTTCAGAATCCACCACTATTCAACTAGTAATTATCTAATTATTAATTAATCCCCAATTTTAGAGTGACAACTCGAAATCAATTTATGTCATCTCATGGATATAACAATTAAGCCCAAGTAATTAAATCTAATGTAGGTTCTTTTTTCTGCTTAATAATATGACATCTAAGAATCTCATGTAAACATATTAAATAATAAAGAGTCAAAGTTTCTTAAGCACTCCATGTAAATAATTTAATGAAAGACATAAAATCAAAGATAATCATGTATAAACTTTATAGATCCAAGTATAGAATTAATCGAATATTAATCCTAACAATCAATAATGCATGGCAGAATTGATGAAAAGATTTTATTAACATCCAATTAATCATGTGAAATAAAAACTATAATCATCAAAGAACATATATAGGGAATTAATTAAATAAAAAGATAATTATTTTATTGAATAGGGTTTCATCCTTAACCTCAGTATAAGAAAATTAGCTAGACATACTTGAATTGGGAGCAACACAAAAAATAAAATCAGCCATGAAAGCAGAATTGCTGCTGCTGTCGAATACTCTCTCCACCCTGCGTCTGTTCCTCTCTTCTTCCTCTGGCGGCTCCCCCCTCTCCAAAAGCCAAAAGCCTAGCTTTCTTATATAGCCTTTAAAATGGGCCCCACCTTGTCAATCCTAAAGCCAAAAGGGTTTGGCCTTTTATTTGTTTTGCTTCACTCACGTGGGCACTTTGAATTGTAATAGGTTTCCTTTTTCCATTTATGAAAGCCAAGTGGGGCCCCTTCTTAAAGCTAAAATCAATTTCTCTCTTTTGTCCGCATGTGCATGATGAATTTACTTGTTGAATTCGGTTCCTTGGCTTGATTTCCACATGCATGTATGTCTAATTCCTTCCAAAAATCAATTAATCTTTAATGCTTACAAATTGAACTCCTTTATGCTCTTTTTATCCATAATCTCCAATTAATTCCCTATTCAATAAAATAATTCAATTAATTAAAAATAACAAATAAATATAACTAACAATTATTTAATTAATGGTAAAATATGTATGTTTTATATGCTCATCAATAGACTAGAATAAGAAGCAGCAGCAGCAACATTGGTCTATCCCTCGGCCTGAGTAGCCGCAAAACATTAGAGGCAAATGCAGTAAAAGAAAAGGCAGCAGCAGCATTGCTATCTTCAATTGGCTGAGTAGCAGTAGCAATGAGAGGCAATCGGACTTATGATTAATCCCAACAAAATCAAACCAACACAGGCACATTGCAGTACAGGCACACTATCTTCAATTGCTTGAGTAGCAGTAGCAAAAAGAGGCAATCAGTCTTATGATTAATCTGAACAAAATCAAACCAACACAGGCACATTGCAGTACAGGCACACTATCTTCAATTGCTTGAGTAGCAGTAGCAATAAGAGGCAATCAGTCTTATGATTAATCTGAACAAAATCAAACCAACACAGGCACATTGCAGCACAGGCACAGGCACATCCCAACAAAATCAAACCCACACAGGCTCATTATTCATGAACCTTTAATTATAAAACACAAACAAACAAGTGATACTTACTTATTTTCTTAAACTAGTGATTAAGTTAGCCACATATGCAGCCCACTCATCACGAACCTTTAAAATATCCTCATCTATGTACTCTGTTATCCCCTTGAACTTCAATTACAGGAAAATGAGAAAGAAAATTATTATATAAACAAAATGTTCATAATTAAAATAACTAATGAAGCAGAGGTTTGAAACTTACATTTTGCTTTAATATGTTCGGATTTTGCACAATGTCTTGCATGTACTTCATAACAAAATACCTACATTCAAAATCGCTTAATTACTGAGGGCACTATAAATTTATGAAATTAGTTTTAGTATCAATTATATTATACCAAAAGCTACTTAAGCAAAATGAACATATTACTTATATCCTTACTTGGACTAACATCCATTTCAAATTCAACTTTGTTTTTTGCTTTGTTGCATGATACATCCTAACTCCTCTGAATATGAAAGCATACAATGAATATAACACTCAATCTACTAAAATTTAACCATATAAACCATTAAAATATAAGTATGGAAACTTAACTGCTCTATTATTCGCTCCAAATGACAGTTCACTTTATGGGTAAATGAATCCAAATAATACACAATAGAGGCCAACATATCGATTGCAACCAACACCCAATGATTGCTACGATAGCAAGAGCAAAACCATCATATCTAACTATATCGATATATGAAATAACTATATATTCTATGATTTCTGAATTGCGGATGTTAATATATTAAACATATGAAGATAGAAGTTCTTACCCTGGATTGTATGGGATTAATACCAACTGTCCAATTAGAGCCGCTTTCAATAGTTCATATACACAGGAGACTTTGTTGTTATAGACTCCTCTGTTGGATTGAGCGAACTAATTATAACTTGGCTAAATCCCACTGGAAACGACTCCCTATCATTTTCCATAACCTCATGTAGATGTCTATGTGACAATACATCCAAGATCAATAAAATTATTATTAGCGTTCTTAGTGTAATGGCTTACTTAAAAAAGTTAAATAAAACATTAATAATTTAAAAATAATGACTTACTTTGCCCATAGCTCGATCACCTCATTTCTCAGACAACTAAAATTAATGATGACTTGACAAACAACCTTGTTCAACAACGTTTTCGATGCATAACCAAAAACTGACTCATCATTTTCGATCAATAACTCTTCATCAAGAAAACTGTCAACTATTAAGGAAAACATATTAATACTTTGGCTAGTGTTCTTTCTCTGCTGTGCAGCTGACCTAATGTTCTTCTTCAAAACCAGCTTCCTATTGGCATTTGGTTTCATCACCTTTGCCTTCATTGGAGGAGGAGGCTTAACTCCAACTTCGATAATACAAGGGTCTGCTGCTTTGCTTTGTCAGGCTGTAGTCTCTTTTAGTCTAGGAGACTTTCTTGGGATCTTTATTGAAGTCTTCTTCGGAGTCTTTTTTGGAGTCTTTTTGGCTTGTTCTGCCTCAGTTTCAATTGGAATTGGAGGAGTTTGTGTGCTGGCACCATCATTCTCCATGTTCACATTGTTCAATGATGTCAATTTTGGAGATGGTCCATTCACAAAATCCGTAACCTATTCAATAAGTAAACATTAAATATCAATGAATTAAATAAATTAAATATCATATGAAAAAATTTACAAAGATAATAACCTTTATGTTTAGCTTTGATTGAGCTTTCAAGCCAGCATCGCAACTAATGGGCGATTTGGTATTGACTGAACTGTAACTACCAACCTCTGTTCGACTATAAGCATTTAGTTTTGCATCCATCATATCTAGCCGAGTCATCATCATCTGATACCTTTCCTCAAAAACCTTTCTTTCCATATTCATTCTGTCCATGTCTGAGTTTGATGCAATTGGCACATGAAAATACATATTTGGGGTTATTGACACCCCCAGACCTTGGACTCTACTACCATTTGGCTGCTTTTCAAGAGTTGTAGTTAGAATGTCATTGACCCCATGATAATGAAAAGAGCCTTGCTCTACCTGACTCTTTAAGTCCTCCTATAATAACATTGGTATAAAATATAACCTCAATAACTTACAAGGCATTGAATTAAAAAAAAAATTAAACAAAATCATTGCAAACCAAGTAACAAAAAAATAACACCTACAATCTTCTCTGCCGCTTGATGTACGTCATCTTCATAACCACCACTGCTGTTCTTTCGAGCTATCAACCATAATTGACTACGGTCGATCTCTTTAATAGACACTCCAAGCTTTGCCTTCTATTTTATGTTAACAAAAAAAATATAACTAATTTATTCTTAAATTTACAGAGCCAACATGAAGTTTCTACACATCTGAAGTGTATGAAATTGAAAGTAGAAGAGGTTGTGATAAGATACCTTTCAATATAGTAGGTCACCATATTCTGAACTACCTAAGCGATGGTTGTATTTAATCTTTGCCCGTAATTGCTTCCCTTTTTGGCTTTTTTCCTTAGAGAAAACATTTGAAATTCATTAATCATTTCCATTCACAAAGTAAGAGTAACAAAAAAATTAATCACTACTGTAATATAACTTACTTGAAATTCAGTACCAAGCATCCTATCAACAAACTCTTTCTACTCTGACTTTGTAATTCTAGGATACTCTTTAGGTGGTAACTTTAACTTACTCCGGTGTCCTTGTTTGGCTGGATAAAATCAGTGTTTAAGGCTGATCTGAAGTTTCTTAAAGACGTTCCCATTGTCCGCAGCACATATTTTTTGCTCCTCATGTCCAATACAAACTTACTCTGTTCCAACATATGCGCAAGAAATAAAATAAATTTGTTTCTAGAAACTAAACTATAGAATTACTGAAATAAATAAAAAATCATCTATTACCAGCGCATGGTCCCAAAGTTTTTCTTTAATTGCCAGGGGAACACGTCGCCAATCATCGTACAAGATTGAAACATTATCTCTGACCACAACACCAATGTATGATCTCAATTCAGTGCCACCTTCTCCAACAGGAATTCCATAGTCATTATACTCGACTATGATTTTGTTGTCAAGTGTTAATTTCATCAAATGCTTCTTCTTTGTTTTTGTCCTCTTCATCAGTCTCTCATTACATTCGGGCACACTCATCTCTTCATTTTCTTCTTTGTCAGACATCTCACTAAAATTTAAAACCAATGCACAAATTATTAATCAAAACAGATTGCAGAAAACACAAGTAGTCAACGTAAACATATATGTAAAAAGCAGAACAAAGTTAAGAAACTTGCAGAATAAATTACCTTTCATTCCTCTGCTGAGTTATTATCAATAAGGACATCATCACAATCAGATCTATCATAAATTCCAACATCATCTTGATCCATATCCATGTTCGGAGATGGATATTCTTTAGATAAAGGTTCGTGTATGACCATGTCAACATTCCCATCATAACCTATTGATTTATTGACTCTTTGACCCACTGAACAAACAATTGATTTTTTTGGATCTACTTGATCTTTCACATAAAATACTTGCTTTGCATGTGAAGCTAAAATGAAACAATCAGACTTATGACCAACACGATTAAGATCAACGATAGTGAACCCTCAATCATCAATCTTAACCCACCTACTATCTACCCAATCACACTTAAAAACAACTCTCTTGGCCATGAGATATTCAAGCTCCCAAATCTCAACAAGGACCCCATAATACTCTATTACACCAGTGTGTGGATTTTTATCCTTCGAACTTGAAACTTGTAATGTTGTTGCTGAAACGTTGACTCCACTATTTTGTGTAACACAGTTATTATCATGGTCCTTAGTTGTAAATTTGAAACCATTGATAAAATACCTTGAATATGCTATAATAGTAGAGCTAGGTTTGTTGGCCAACCACTTTACTGTTTCTGGTACATGTATACCAACTGTAATATGATTTGCTACCTACAATAAAATAAACACTTATAAATTTTAAAAATAAATGAAACAATGCTAGTTCAAACCTTATGTTGTAACCAATCAGTAAAGGTATGAACATGCTCAATTTCTAACTAGTGGCAACGTTTTGATTGCTTTGGGTATTTGGTTTGCAAGTACAATTTATGCTCCCTACAATATGATTATGAAAATGTCAGTTGTTTTAAATTTTCTATAAGTTAAATTAGTTTTCAACAAGAACAGTCACTGATTATAATAAACTTACTTGATATAAGTTTCACACTCAATCGTGTTTTCCAAAACACAAAGATGTGCTTGCTGCAACAATGAAGCATCAACCACCATAGCCTCTCCGCCTCCTAAGGGCTTTTAAATTGTATAATCTACCAAGCAATTAGGTGGCAGTCCAATGAAATCATTATTGGACAAATATTTAGTACAAAATTCAAGTGCTTCTTCTGCTACATAACACTCGGCAATGCATCCCTCAGGGCAACAATGGTTACAAATATAGCCCTTTAGCAATTTCATGTTTCGCTCAAAGGGATACATCCAACAAAGGTGAACTGGTCCACATAATCGGACTTGGTCAACAAGATGCACCGTCAAGTGGACCATTATGTCAAAAAAAGAAGGTTGGAAGAGTTGCTCAAACAAGCACATAGTGACATAATGTTGTTTTTCCAGTTTGTCAAGAGATTCTATTTCTAGCACCTTACTACACAATGTATTGAAGTAAAAGCACATCCTAATGATAGCTTTTCTAACATTTTCTAGCAAACAACCACGGCTTGCTAAGGGTAGCAATTGTTGCATCAAAGTGTGGTAGTCATGAGATTTAAGACCTTGAAGCCGACAATCATCCAAGTTTACAAGACTCCTGAAGTTGGAAGAATAACCTTCTGGAACTTTGGTTTCAAACAAAGTTTTACATAACATTTTTTTCTCTTTTTTACTCAAGGTGTAAGGTGCTGCGGGTATGGAATTTTTATCATTTTCACTAGGAATTAATTTGCCCTTAATCTGTAATTCAATTAGATCTCTTATAACCTTGACCCCATCTTTCGTCTTTCCAGGTTGATGAAGTAATGTGCCATATATGCTCTCACAAATATTTTTCTCAATGTGCATCACATCTAACACATGGCGAACTAATAAATGTTGCCAATACTCTAAATAAAAAAAAATTGATTTTCTTTTGAATAATTTGTCAATATCATCATCACAATCATCACGCTTTTGCTTACTGCCTTTATGCTTACCACTCTTATAGTTAATACCATCTACCAGTTTTAAAATTTCTTGACCAGACAAAGGTTTTGGAGGTTCATCCCATTCTGCCTTATTATTGAAAACCTTCTTCAGTGATCTAAATGAGTGGTCATGTGGCAAAAATCCACGGTGCCCTAAAAATACACACTTTTTACTATGTGTAAGCCACTGTGACTTTTTGTCTAGGCCACAAACTGGACAAGCATAATAACCTTTAATAGTACAACCTGAAAGATTCCCAAATGCGGGAAAGTCACTAATAGTCCACATCAAGACAACCCGTAAATTGAAGGTTTTCTTTTGAAAAGCATCGTAAGTTTCTACACCAACATTCCAAAGGGTTTTCAAATCATCAATTAAGGGTGTTAGGTGGACATCTAGATCATTCCCTGGTTGTTTAGGCCCAGATATCAATAAAGAAAACATAATGAATTTTCTCTTCATGCACATCCATGGAGGAAGATTGTAAGTGACCAACATAACTGGCTAGCAACTGTAGGTAGAACTAAGAGTGCT
Source organism: Citrus x clementina (assembly GCF_000493195.1). Classification (NCBI taxonomy): domain Eukaryota; kingdom Viridiplantae; phylum Streptophyta; class Magnoliopsida; order Sapindales; family Rutaceae; genus Citrus; species Citrus x clementina. The sequence goes on along the minus strand of NW_006261964.1, from coordinate 9,127,290 downwards.
ATGTGGATTAACCCCATCAGTTGAGAGAGATAGACGAAGATTTCTAAGTTCTTGGCCAAAATCAAGCCACTTAGAGTCAACTAAATGCCAAGCTAGTGAATCTGCTGGATGATGAAGTTTGCCATCTTTAGTTCAGTGAATAGCATGCCAAGTCAAGTTCTCAGCAGTTTGGGATGATTAAAACATGCGTTTGTACCTAGGAATAGGAGGAAAATACCACAATACCTTTGCAGGCACCTCGTTACTACTTTTTTTGACATTTTTTTTATTTTTCCACCTAGACTCTCCACAAGTAGGACACTTATTCAAATCTGAATACTCTTTACAGAACAAAATGCAATCATTCTTACATGCATGTATTTGCTCATAATATAATCCTAACACTCTCATTGTTTTTTTGGCCTTATACATAGACTTTGGAACATTATTCTTTTCTAGAAACATGTCAAAAAGTACTTCCAACAAAGCACTAAACCATTGGTCAAACCATCCATACTTCCCTTTCACATTATACAATTTCATTAACCATGACAACTTAGAATACTTTGAACCTAAATACCAAGGCTTCTCAGCATCCTCAAGAATATCCCTAAAAAACTTAGGATTTTGATCACATTGTTCATATGCATCATGGATCATGTCCTTGACATTACTATGATCTTGGAACCTAAATTCGTGATTTTCAGAATATTTTGGGCAATTTGCAAAGGCTGCATTTGAATCAACCTCTCCATGTTTATCCCAAACTATGTATGTTGGCAAAAAACTATTTTGAAATAAATGACCCTTTATTCGTTTAAGAGTGTGGAACTCTAGGTTGCAACACTCATTACAAGGACATCTAACTAATCTATGATTTTCATAATTAAGCGTAGAAAAATTCACAAACCCCTCCACTCCATCTTTATATTCTTTGGACACTCTTGCTGACCATATCCAAGATTTATCCATTTCAACAATGATGCCTGTTAATGTAAAATTTTATTTAAATGAAACAAATAGTGAAATTAAGTTGCCATGCATCATTCCCAATATACACTAAATTATTAAATTAAGCAATCATGCATCATTCCCAACATACACCAAACTGTTAAATTAAGCAGCCATGCATGCCTTCAGCAATGAAGTCACCAATGTAACAAAGGGCAAAACAAGACATTTGATGTCAATGAACCCATTATCATAAGTCACCAATGTATAGCTAAAGTGAAAATGTATTTATTTTAAACATGTATTCATTCCTTCAGCAATGAAGCACCTTCTCGTCATTTTGTAAAAGATTTTAGCACAACAGCAGAACAACAATTTGTAAAATTGAATTAGTCAAAGAAATAATCTGCCAACCACATGCAAACTATAACAATATCAATACTTTTATCAGTAAATATATTAACATGGTGAGAAAGGTGGATTAAATTTCTACCTTTTATAAGTAATTTCATAAAATCATTATGAATTCAAAATGCTATACATCTAATACCCGTGGCAAAAGAAAGCTTAATTATGTATAATTTGAAATAAAAAGAAAATAAGCAAATAGCTTATTCTTATTGCAATAATCAATAACTCATACATTTTGTCAAATACTTTATAGGCACAATTTTGTATCATCTTCTTTTAACAAATCACTACAAGAAAAAGTGCCTACCATGACAGGCAAAATATGTCATAGTAGGGGGTGGATGATGGTTGTTCATACCGTCATTGTAGCCACCGTCAAGAATTGATGACAGAATAATATCAGTCATAATCTGTGATAGATATTTTTAGTCACATAACTGTCATAACTTTATTTAGAGGGGAATATAATAAATTTGAATTTGGCCCCATTTTTTTAAAATTTGTGCGCCATATTTTGAATTTTTGGCGGGAAAATCAAATTTGGTGCGAAATGCAAATTATAATTAAATGAATTTTTTCAATTAAATCAAAATTTGAAATTATAATTAATAAAAAAGGGGTATTTTTTTGCACCATGAAATTATTATCATTTTAATAACAATCCTGCAATTGATTTAGTAGAAATTAATATTTCATAAATTAGCTAATTAATTAGATTATTAAAATTAATATTGCAATTAAAAATTAACTGACAAAGAAAATGAAATGGATAACATTGACTAAGATTTCATAATTGTCAACAAACATAATTTAATTAAATTCGAGAGTGATAAGTCCAACATAAATAGAAGAAGAGTATTATAACAACCTAAGAACTAAATTCCAGCAGCATGTACAACACAAATGAACAATGATCAGTTCAATTCCAGTAGCATAAGGAAGCCAAACAATAGAGTCATTTCTACCAACATGAACAAAGGCAACAACATAGTTCATTTCCAGCAACATTTCCAGCAACACTTCCAACAACATAAGAGGAGCCAAAAATACTGATCAGACAAGGCCAGCAGTTCCCAAACATGAAAATCTAACCTAAGAACAACCGAAATGTGTAAAATTGCATCAATATCCAGGAGCTATTTTCCAAACAAAGAAAAAACTAGCCAACTCCAACAGTACCCACCATCTTCATCATAATCCAACATAGAAGTATAATAAGCTAGATAATTGCCCAAGTAAAATATAGGTAGTAAATTAATTTATTTCATCAATGAACTCACAATAACAACATAATAGGTAAGGGTTACCTCACATAACAGCAAGTACTCCAGAAAAATGGTTTGCCCACTCAATACGGACTTCATCTAATTCAGCATCAAAATATGTTGTCTTTCCGTTGAACTATTTATGAAAAATAAATATTTAGTGAAACTTTGAAACATGACATGTTCTTTTTTATGAAGCAAATTATGATCAAGGAACTCAAATTGTTCATTAGTAAAGAGAAGTCATTAATTAAGTCTTTCATGAATCTCATGACGTAAAATCCACACACGACTGAACTTGCTGGTTGCTGTGAAACCTGTTCACAATTAGCAATTGTACAGTTCATTTTAATAATAATTAAGCATGGTAATATATAATTATAGTTAAGGTAATAGTTCAAACCTTTACGGATCTGACCATCTTATTATAATTCCATTTCTCCTTACCCTCTTATGCTATAAACATTGTCATAGAGCTGTATACAAAAAAAACATTGTAACAAAGTATCTGTAAATTATGTATAAGTAATTTTATATTGACTATGGTAATAAAAAAAATTGAACATACACTTTAATAAGCTCTTTTAAATCATCATCAGGATCTCCCCCATAAGAATCGAGATAATAAACTTCTTTTTTCAACACATCAAAGATGACCAGCACCCAATGATAACTATAATAAAAGAAAGAACATTAAGGTAGCAATTTCAGTAAATTAAGGCAAGAAAAGAAATTAATATGAGTTGAAAAGTATTAAAGGAGCATACTAGGGATTATAAGGCATAAAGATGAATTGTCCCTTCTTCGCTTTTTTCAATCGATCACAAACTCCACGTGCCCTAAGGTCAAATGATGCAGTAGGATTACGTTCTTCGCCTAGTGAAACCAGACCTAGACGAACGAATCCAAATGGTTTCACTCCTCTTTTCCCAGGGAGAATGGAAGCATACAACATCCTGATAAACAATAGACAAACAATGTTAAAGTCCATTAATTGGGACTCCCATAAAAAGTACACATAAAACTAGAATGATTATGAATCACTTACGCAATATAGACTTCGATTACGTTTACTCCTATAGCATCCATTGACAGAACTGCACTGCAGTCACGCCTTCCAATATGAGCTCTAATCCCTTCCAAATGGAAAACACCATCATCCAGTAGATATGGAATCCATTCTTGGTCGGACATCTTAGCTTCACACATTGTGCCAAACAACTGCAGCAACAGAATCTTGTTTCGTTGTACTCCTCATGCATGCCTTGTGTTCCTCCTTGTTGGCAAAGGCTTCACTGCAAATTTTTTGCCTCGTCCTTGGTCTGTTTTATAGCATCTGTATGTCCTATCTCTATTATATCATTATGCTGTTCTGCTGATTCAAAGTTCAAATTTTTTTTTGTGCCTTGATGTTTAGGGTTGCTATTTTTTTTCCCTGTAACAAATCATCAGGCATCTCCACTCGGATTTCAGTTGGGTTCAATCTTGGACTCTTTCTTGCAATGACAAAGAGTTTTTTGGCAGGTGTATCCTTGTTTTTGTTTGCTATGTCTGTCTCTTTCTTAGGTGTCCCTTGCTTCTTTTTTTTCAAATGATCAGGCTGCTACAAACATAATTGTTCAGTGTGATTGGCATAAATAGTTTCTAAATACTCTAAATTTCTCTTAGAAAGTAGTTAACAGTATCAAATGACACCCCAGAAAGAACATATGTATAAATAGTAAACATACAGCAAACTAAATCCACAAATAATAGGTAAGAACAGTAACTACAACAACCCTTATCCAGCAAAAAACTAAATCTAGAAATAATAAGAAAAAATAGTAAACAAACTGACCTTTGTTGTTTCAACAACTACTTCAGCTTGAACAGACTCTATGCCATCATCTCCAACAACATTATTGTTTCACCAGGCACGCGAGGGTAGCTGGAACTTGCTATATCTGAATGACGAGGTGTTTTTCTCAGTTCATTTCTCATTTCTTCCAACTGCCGGTTAATTGATTCCCTCCATAGACGGTCCTCTCTTTGCCTGTCTCTATCAGCAGGCCTCTGGTAAGTTTGAAAATACAGAGACAGGGTCACAAACTTGCCCACTCCTTGCATATGACCACATTTTGGAGCTTTTCCCAAAGATTGTGCGAGAATATCATTTTTTCCGGATGACCGCATCTTTCCTTTCTTAGCTTCCATCTCCAGTTTATCCTACCACACAAATAAATTAAGTAAGCCAATGTTATCAAAGTATAAGTAATCACAAATAGAATTACAGTAATAAGCAAAACATATCTTACGATTTTTTTAATAACTGGTTCAACATCGGGGTGGTATCCTCCATTTTTCATTTGCCGAGCTCTCTTCCAAAGAACACTCCTATCCACTTCTTCTTCTTCAGTAAGGCCTGTTTCTGAGTACTATAAAAAAGTTAATAAAAAGTTAAAATGTTAGTAACAATCATTATTTGCATTAACCAAACAACAGTAAAATGTTAGCAACTAACTCACAGTACATACCACTTCCTGCATTAACCCAACGTAACCTTTTCTACTTAGGCGATGATTAAACTTGTTTTGTTCCTGCCTAAGTTTATTCACACCACTAACTTTCTGCTTAAAACAACCAAACAAACAATGGATAAACACATAAGGAAAAATGTCATAAGCATTGATATATTATTAACACTTGAATTAGACACTCACTTGAAATTTTTCAGATAGTCTTTCCTTTACAAACTTAATCCAACTTTCCTTATCAATCGTGTTGTACCGTGCTGGTGGCTTGAAAAGCCTTTTACGGTCATTAACAAATGGTAAAACATAGTTCCTCATTAGAGTGTACTTAAAGTTCCGAAATGCAGCTCCGATGGCTTGTAGTACTTGCTTCCTACTTCGAGGATGAACCACGAAGTACACCTTCAAGTTTCATTCTCAAAATGTGAGATTTTTCAGATTTTCCTAGCAACAATAAAACTAGAGTAATCGTCTTAAGGAAATTATTTTATACCTTAACAGACCCCCATAGACGCTCCTTCGTATCATCTGGAACTCTACGCCAATCGTTGTAGAGGATTGGAATTGATGTACGAGCCAAAACACCAATATATGTAGCCAGCTCAATGGCTTCTTTACCAACTGGAACACCAAGGTTGTTGTATTTAACCACAAACCTTCCACTTATTTTTCCTCTTTTTGTTTTGTTTCTGACCCAACAGTGCCACCTCTGTTTCGCTTACTGCTGCTCTCAGGTTCATCCTCGTTCCTATCTCCAAACTCATCAAGATCAGGGACATGATCGACCAGGGGCGTTTCAGGATCATATCCTTCGCGGATAAGTGCCTCATGCTACTCTGATTCCTCACCAACAAATCCATCATTTTGTTCATCTAAAAACTCATCGAAATGGGCATCGGATTGCTCAGGTAAAGAACTCTCAGGGACATTTTTTCCCTTATCCATGATGAATATCACAACTGCAGAACAAAATCAAATGATGAGAAAACATTACCATATAAAAAATGCCAAAAAATATAAAATAAAATAATAATAGATACCATAAAATACTTCTTGTAGTAACCTTAACATATATCATTTTGAGAAGGACTCAACAAACAGCTCATGCAAACAAACACGAAAATGATATTCAAGGTCCAATCCAAATTCCCTCTTTGCTGTCTTGTGCGTACATTTCAGAATCATCGTCAATAGAGTTTATGTTATCAGCACTTGGAAATTCAGTAGTCAACGAAGGGTATTCCACTGCATCTTCGCTTCTTTGTGTGGGTTTACCTCTTCTAGGCATTTGGCATACAACTGACCACTTCTTATCAAGCTGATCAGGTACATAAAAAACTTGGTTGGCTTGAGAAACTAAAATAAATGGATCAAATTTATGGCCCATTTGTTGCAAGTCTACCAAAGTAAATCCGAGTCTATCCTTCATAACACCGCCTCTGGTATGTACCCAGTCACACTTCATTATTGGAATTCTAAAGATAACATAATCTAGATCCCAAATCTCTCTAATCACTCCATAGTATGTGATGTTAGAAGTGACAGGATTTTTATCTTTTGAACTTGCGACTGAAATTGTTTGTGCAACCAATGACACTCTACTATTTTGAGTAACTCTATTTAAGTCTCGATCTCTTGTAACAAAGTGAAAACCATTTATGTCATATCCAGGATGTTGGAAAACATAAGGACGAGGCCCTTGGGATAACCAACGGATTGTTTGAGTAACAACGTCACCGTTCTCTATCAACATATTTACCTATTATTAATCAACAGGAATATAATGTTAAACAAGCACAAACCGAAATAGAAAGGAAAAAAGGAATTAATTAAACTAATGTTATCAAAACCTTATCTGTTAGCCAATCTGTAAATGTTCGGTTGTGTTCATCTTGCAACCACTTCTCATTTTTTCGTAGATGGCAAAGTTGTAACCAATCCTCATGCTCTCTAAAAATCAGTTAAAAAGACAAAATTTTCAGGTTCCTAAACTACCAAAACCTGACAAATATAAAGCTAAAATAACACAAGTTAGATAACACCACCTTATATAAGGCTGAACTTCCTCAGTGTTATGCAAAACATACAAGTGTGCTTGATCTAATGAAGTTCGATCAACTTCCACCATTTGTCTACCACTCATGGGCTTGTCAATTTCTAAATTTTGCACATGTCCAGGTAGAACCCCAATTGTGGGCATATTTTCTAAGTATTATGCACAAAATTCTAATGCTTCCTTGGCAATATAACTCTCCGCTATGCAACCCTCAGGATAGTTACGGTTTCGAACATAGCCTTTTAGAGTTTTCATATATTGCTCAAAAGGATACATCCACCGAAAATATACAGGACCACATTGTCTAACTTCACTCACTAAGTGAATAGTAAGATGAACCATTATGTCAAAAAAAGAAAGGGGAAAATATTTTTCAAGCAAGCACAAAGTCTCTACGATGTTTTTCTCCAATTCATCTAGCATTGTCACGTCAATCACAGTCACACACAACGAATTAAAGAAGAAACAAAACCTAATGATAGCTTCTTTGACATGTTTGGGTAGCACACACCTTACGCCAATTGGTAAAAGTTGTTGCATAAGAACATGACAGTCATGGGACTTAAGACCCTGGAGTTTAAAGTCCTTTTTTGACACAAGATTCCTAATATTTGAAGAGTATCCAGTAGGAACCTTGATACTTTTCAAAGCTGCACAGAATCTTGCTTTTTCCTCCTTAGTTAAGGTGTGGCAAGCAGGAGGAAGCCATGCACGATTGTTGTTTCCTTTAACTTGTGGTGCTAAGGTGGGCCTAATTTTCATTTCCAAGAGATCCATCCTCGACTTCAGTCCATCTTTGGACTTTCCAGGAATATGTAGCAGTGTACCGTAGATGTTCTCACACACATTCTTTTCAATGTGCATAACATCTAATTGATGCCGCACAAGCAAGTGCTTCCAATACTCTAAATTATAAAATATAGATTTCTTCTTCCACCACACGAGATCATCATTGTTCACACTTTTACGCTTTTTACTGTTGCTTTTCCCCCATCTATTATCAATAGAGTTGACCAACTGGAAAATTTCCTCCCCGTTTAACAGTTTTGGAGGGGTTTCATCACACACACTATTGTCAAAGGCTTTTGCTTGGAACCGAAATTTATGACCATGAGGAAGCCAAAGCCGATGCCCAATGTATACATTTTTTCCACTGTGTTTAAGTCTACATTTTGGTGTTTCTACACCACAATATGGGCAGGCATAATATCCTTTAACAGTACATCCTGCTAAATTTCCGTATGCCGGGAAGTCATTTATTGTCCATAGTAATACAGCTCGCAAATTAAAGTACTCATTTTTGTAGGCATCATATGCCTCCACCCCAACATCCCATAAAGTTTGCAAATCCTCAATAAGAGGTTGCAAATACACATCAATATCTAAACCCGGTTGTTGAGGACCAGAAATCAAGAGGGACAACATCATAAATTTTCGTTTCATGCACAACTATGGTGGAAGATTATAAGTAATAAGAATTATTGGCCAGTAGCTATATGTACTACTAAGAGAGCTATGTGGATTGATTCCATCAGCTGATAGAGCTAGGCGAATGTTTCTAGGATCGGATGCAAAGATCGGCCATTTCTCATCTACTAACTTCCAAGATGGTGAGTCAGCCAGATGTCGGAGTTTACCATCAACCATCCTCTCATTTGCATGCCAAGTCAAGTCCCTAGCAGTTTTGGATGACTGAAACATGCGCTTAAACCTAGGTATAGGAGGAAAATACCGTAAAGTTTTTGCAGGAACCCCTTTCCTATATTGGTCTACGGTACCATCCTTTTTCTTCCATCTACATAACCCACAAGTAGGACATTCCAAAAGACCTTCATACTCTTTTCTGTAAAGTATGCAATCGTTTGGGCAAGCATGAATTTTAACATATTCTAAGCCCAAAGCTGACATTGTCTTTTTGGCCTCATACATAGAGGTTGGAATTTCATTATTTTTAGGGAAAGCATCTGCTAAAACACTCAACAATTCAGAAACACTACTGTCAGACCACCCAAATCTACCCTTCACATTGAACAATTTCACTAAAAAGGATAACTTAGTAAATTTTGTGCATCCTAGGTACAAGGGTTTCTCAGCCTGTTCTAGCAACTCTTTGAATGCCTTAGGGTCCCCACAACAACCCTTATAAGCATCATTAACCATTTCTAACTCATTACCATTGTCAAACTCTATATTTTGTTGCTGAAAATGGTTTTCTCTTTGAGGAGAAGAACTCTTACGAATCTCTTCCCTGTGCCAAAACCAATTGTCGTATTTCACATCAAAACCATGCATATATAAATGATCTTTTACAGTTGTAGGTGTTTCAAATGATAAATTCCCACAATCAACGCATGGACACCTAATGGCGCTACTGCCTCCAACATTTTTTATAGCAAAATTTATAAATTTCTGGACACCCTCTTCATATTCTGTCGACAGTCGATTACATTGAATCCAAGATTTATCTATTTCTGGTTTAATAATTAATGTTCCTGACATATACATAAAACAAAGAAAGAATGTACATACTTAGAATATTTGTCTAATGTTACAACACCATGTGAACTAAACAAATTTCAAAATTACAAATATAGCAACTAAGAAAGTTGATAAACTGAATTTCATACTTTTCAAAAGTTCACTCTCGTACTATACTATAAATATAATAAATAAGACAGACCCCACAACAAACACATTACATAGTATCATAATTATAAATTTAAAGATATGTAAATTTTAAGCAAGTGTATAACAACTTCAATCTACGTCAAATAATAGAGGATAAGAAATGGAACTTACCAAATTAAACACAACAATCTGCTGCTATATCCAATTCCAGGTACAAATCCAGCAACAATATTGATTACTGAAATATATTTTAAATGATCAGTTGATAGAATTCCAAAACTTGGATTCAAGAGGGCTAAAAAGGTACCAATAAATTACATTAATCATATGAGTAAGCCTAAGAAGAAATAATAAACTACAACTTCAAATAATATACATCAGTAGAACAAAAATGAAAGCAAACACAAAGAAAAGCTTCAAGTACCTTAATACAATGCCTTCAACAAATCAAGAACATGGAACTGTCACGTTTATGCAGCAATCACAACTATTTATATTTGACACGCAAATGTTACGACTCAAGAAGACAACACTAACAATAATACCACCAGATGCAAAATAGCTACAACACCACATGCATAGGTAGATGACAATGAGATGTGAGAATCCCTCAATTTTACATAACAAAATCAGTTACTAAGAATCCCTCCTCAAGCTAACAGAATCAATTACTAAGAATCCCTCCTCAGGCTTTGTTATAGACATTTCAGGTCAGTATCACCATCTTCATACTCAAACACTCATTTAACTTAACGAAGCTTCAATATCAGAAATAGCTAGAAAACAAAATTCACACACAAACACATGAATATAATTCAGAATTACCTAGAATAAAAAAAAAATTAACAACATTATGCAATGCACGATTACAACTCAAAACAGAACTCAAAATTAACAACATTATATCTTCCTGGGAAATTATTTAGTAAATTGATTACCGAAATATATGCAATATATGCAATACATGCAAATACATTTCAATTTTTTACAAATTATTTACTACTTTACATAAAAGTTGAATAAATAGTCAAAATTAAATACATGCAAATGCAGCAATGACTCACCAGTGGGTGTGAAGCTTCAATTCACCATCAAGCCGAGGGTTTCAACTTCGGCAACAACGATTTGGGTCTTCTTTCACGATAAGCGATTGGGTTTCTGTCAGTTAACAAAAGTAACTTGGATATTGTTCTCATTCCAACTTGGGTTTCGATTAGCACTGACTTCGTCCCAGCAAAGAGAGATGATTCAGTGAAACAACCAGAACGATTTTGAAACTATGGGTGTTTGGGTGTCGTCAGTTTGCTATGGCTGGCCTTTGAGGGTTTGCTCCAAGTGTGCTAATCGATTTTGAGATTCCACAATAACGCTTGCAAAGTTTCTGAACACTTAGAAAAAAATTCCCTCTTTTCTCACAAAAATATCGTTTATTAATTGTTTTTTGTTATTTATGTCTGTTATCCTCAAACTTACGAAACATACAACTGAGACAACATCGTTTCACTTCTATTTTAGTAATATAATATTTTTAAAAATTAAGTCAAACCCGCGCAATTAAAGTCAACATAAAAAATCAGTGTTTCATTCTTGATAGTCAAATAATTTATCACTAGTCTATCATAATTTCTTGATATATGATATTCATATCACCAATATATCATAATTTCTTGATAAACGATATTTCTATCACAGATATGTCATAAGTTTATGACAGAAAATAAATCTATCACGATTCTATTGTTGTAGGCCTCCAGACCAAAAACTGTCACACAGAGGACTGTCATAGTAGATACTTTTTCTTGTAGTGAATCTTGTTTTAAATTCTACCCGCAAAAATACAATACCCAACAATAGAAAAACATGCAAATGCAAAAAAAAAAATACCCAGCCCAAATTGGATAAAATAAAAAATAGAATTAGCTCAAAGTGTTTCAAATTGATGTTTTCCATTATTGGGCATGGTTATTTTGACGAGAGATTAAAGAATAAAGTAACAGATAATATCACATTTTAGAAATTAAATGAAATTAGCCCCTAATTATTTCTAAAAACAGGGATTTCTATTATTGCTCTGATTATAGTCAAAACTGAAGAAACTATAATGGCTTACTTCTTTTATAAGTTCGACAGGCTTCTTGCTTGAATCCCCTTTTAAATCTTCTTCTTCAAAATCACTAGGTGTTGTGGCTTATCAATTTCTACTTGCATGTTCAAAGAAAGGCATGCTTGTTAATTAGTATGAATCGGGCCGAAGAGTGATTGAAGTGAAAAAGCTAGCAAGAGGGGTTTAAGGAAATTGAAGGGGATTTCGATTTGAGTGGAACAAACAAGAGGCCTCAAATTTGAGTTAAAAGAATAAAGATTTCAAGGTCGCAAGTTTCATAGATTTTGTTTTAGGGTTCCTGTAGAAAGCGAGGAGGGAAATCGGTTTTGGAGAAAGGGGGAAACAAGGAGCCAAAACACTTTAACTGTTCAATTTATATTGATAGCTTTTTAGCAATTAGAACAATGCCGTTTAGATTTAGGAAAATTGAAAAAAATTAAATTAAATTAAAATTAATTCTCCAATTAGTATCAGTGCTTGATTCTGATACTAAAGTATCAATGATCACTGACAAACTAAGCATCTCTCTCGATCCCTTTCGCCTTTATAGAGATCAAAAGTCCCAGATCCATATGGACAACTTAGTCCGCAAAAAAATAGCGTTGTTCCCCAAATATTTGATCGAAATCCCCAGTCGTAGTTGTCCTCTGGACCTATCACATGGCTTCCTAAATCATCATCTTTTGACATACAATGAATGGTGAAATTATTTAAACCCTCTAAAAAGTTGTAGACAACAACATGGGTTTTCTGAAAAGGTATGATAAATTCTTCTCCTATCTGGTTTCTTGAAGAAATGGCGCATGGTGCCTCCCATAAAACAGTGAACAATACAACTAACAATATAATAAGTTTGTTAAAAAAACTCATGATTGGGAATTTTATAGTTTGATTATAATTTATAAGAATGAATGAGGTTGAAAATGGGTTTTCTTTATGAAATTAATATTATTAACTATCAAGACATTGATTTGTATAGGCAAGCTATTGGCCTATTTTAGAAAATAATCTGCTTCTATTGTACTAAGGATGACCGCATACGTAAAAAGCATTCAAGAAAATTCGCAAGCAAGGCCGCTAATAAGT
>NW_006261964.1:9113287-9114055 GCF_000493195.1 Citrus x clementina | reverse complement strand
CCAACTCACTGCACAAAAGAATAGTGTAGTCTTCACAACATTTACCCTGAATTTCCAGCTGTAGTAATCATGTGGAGCTATCACATGAGTTCCCAAATCATCGTCTCCGGATTTGCAATGAATTGTGAAATTTGAATCCTCCAAATAATTAGTGACGATAACATGTGTTTTCGTTGCTGGTATGTAAAAACAATTTTCTCCTGCCTGGTCTCTAGTAGAAACGGCATATGGCGACTCCCATAAAGCAATAAAAAATGCAAGTAACAATATCATAATACTTTTGCTAAACATACTCATGGTTCGAAATTTATAGCTGATGAAAAGGTCGAATTTGAAGATCTTAACCAAGGAGCTGTGCTTATCTTATATATATACACCAAAAATTAAATATTTGGATGACAAAAATGGGAATTCCATGTGATATATGTCACCTTACGTATACACCAAAAGATCTTTGCTTGCCTTTTAAAATCTTCTTTTTTTTGTGGGTGTAAAATTAAAAAGAAAATAATAAATGAATCAAAACAAGGGATGCGTCAGTGGATCTAATAAAGGCAACCAAAGGGCAAGATGAGTAGAAAATCTCTTAGTTCACTAAAGTAACTCACGGATAATAGCCAAAAAAAAAGTTAATAATAATAAAAGGCAAGTGCTAAGTTACATCTATTGTAACTTAGGGGCTCCCATAATAAAATTGTGATGTCAAAAGAATGAAGCAATCATTAAGATAAAACAACCGTCTAGTAAAAATAGGGATGTGTGTTCCAA
>NW_006261964.1:9074187-9112940 GCF_000493195.1 Citrus x clementina | reverse complement strand
TTATCATTTTGGTACCAAATAAATTTTAATACCTATTACGTCCCTGGTGTCAAAATGTTAACGAAAAGAACATATGCTAAAGAGTTCATGGAACTTGCTATATATAAATTACCAAGTTTTATTTTGTACATAAATACTTGTTTTGAATAATGTAATCAATTTGTACTTTGTACGTTTAATTATTAATAGTTTGAAAAATAAAGAATAAAAAATTTAAAAGAATCTAGCTGGTTGTAATTGCCAATTAGTTGAGTGGATAAAAACTTTTGTAATTCAAATCCCGCTTCATTAACAGAGAGAGGATTGTGTTACCATTAGATTGAATTAAAAAAAAAAAAAAGAAGCAAAATGACTTGTTAAAATAATTTCTAGGAGGCTCAAATAAGTAGTACAAATTAAATCTCACATTACTATCCATATTTGTCTGGCAATTATTTTAGTCAGTTGTATATATACTAGCACTCCAACTTTCGTTATAAATTAAAATTGAGTTCAACCATGAGTCTCTTTAACAAAGTTTTTCTGTTGAATCTATTGCTTATTATTCTCTCGGCGGTGGCTCGACGAGCCATCTCTTCAAGTGAAGACGCTTTCATCTTACCTAATCCTATAACCCATGTCACTGTCTATAATTATTTAGACAGTAAAAATTTCACAATTCATTGCAAATCCAAAGATGATGATTTAGGAACACATGTGATAGCTCCGGGGAATTCCTTTACCTGGAAATTCCAGGCAAATCTTTTTGTGACTACGCTATTCTTTTGTGGGGTGGAGTGGCAAGATGGGCATGGAACTTTTGATAGATACAAAGCGAAGAGAGATTTATTAAGATGCCCAAATGAGTGTCTTTGGAAGGTCAAAAGTTATGCTTTGGTCGGCTATAATGATTGGGAAGACCAGATATCCTGTTTCGGTGGACGCCAAATTGAAGACAATGTATTGGGAGTATATTAATGTTGTAAACGGTGAATATTGTTATTATATATCTAAATAAGTCACCATGAAAACTGAGATTGAAATTTCTTGTTCTTGTCATTTTCTGTATTTTTTTTTTTTTTTTTGCCTTTCTTTTGGTTGTCGTATGTTATCGAAACTTGCTAGCTAGCTAGCAGCTCAGTTGAGTTGATCAGTACCCTCCTTTTAGTCTCTTTGTATGACGTCGATCTGGAGTTCATTTTTACTGTGATTTTTTATGTCAACTTTTCATTGTGAGTTTCTGCTTTAGACTTTAATTATGAATTTCAGTCGGACTACAACACCAATTTGTACCATACATAATATTAAAAAAATAAATTTAATTAATATCATAGGTAAGCTGTCTCAAAGAATTGATGTACAGATATTTCAATAAATATTTGTCAGATTTTCAAAAACTTTTATTAATTCAACAAAATGAAATATTTTTCAAAGATTATATTAATGAATTTACCAATTAAACTAAATTGAACAAATCATCACTTAAATATACTCATGTAAGTGCTTGACTGATAAATTTTGAAGTATTTTTTTTAATTGGCCACTTGAGTTTGATTACTAGAAAAAATAACAAAATTAAGTTGGATTTCAGAGCTGGGCAGGCTTTTTAATGTAAACCCAAGCATGCGACCAACCATCGAAAATTAAGGCCTAAATCCTAGACATCACATACCACGTCGGGCTCAAACCCTAGCAGATCAAATCAGGCTAGCCCTTACTTGGTTGGGTTGGCTTTTCGGTCACCCCATTGGATTGCTCGACAGCAACTGTAGACTCCATGAAATGAGTCGAATATTTTATTTCCCCAAACCCTACCCCGCCCCCCTGGCGCCCACCAAAAAAAAAAAAAGATCCGACGTTTATAATATCCTAGAAAATTACGGAATTGCTTGGCTTGAATGGAATGTAAATACAAACATAATCTCCATTTGTTTCATATGCTACTATCTTTTAGTATTGGATAATTATTTTTTTGTTGATGTAAGTTAAATATATGTAACTTATTAGTAGCTACTTTAATTATTATATATTTTTTTAATTTCTTTTATCAGTTGTGAGCAGTGATAGAGCCACATGATACCGTAAAATAGAATATATATATATATATATATATATTTATTTATTTATTTATTTATTTATTTATTTTCAAGTGTGAATGTCAGTATTTTTTAAAATACAGACACACTATTAAACCGTGCGGTTTAAAAGAATTAATTTTTGAATAAATTATAAAATTGTGCAGTTTTAGAAAGTTAAAAACTAACTCTCTTAAATTCTACGGTTTAAAAGTGTGTCCACATGAAAAAAAAAATAAGAATGCTCACATTAAAGAAGTACTATATATATATAATGCAAAAAGGGGGGAGGGGGGACCGTAAAAGAAGAGGATTTCAAGGTACGTTCTTGAAACTATTAAGGCTCGAGATTTGTGTAAGACAAACTAATTTTGGAGGTTTGAGTGGCTTTTCCTAGAAGATATTAGATCCCAAATTATCTTCTCCAGATCTACAATAAACTGTATTATTAGCTGCGTTCTGGTTTCCAAATTCATAAAACTTCTCTATTGGCTATAGAAAGCATTCTAATGAAATTCAATATTACTATTGACAGCTGTTTGATTCTGCTTACGAATTATACGTCCATTATAAATAATACATGTAAAAAGATATCAAATAAATTTGCAATTTAACAGATTCCAAGATAATGTTATTACCTTACGTGATATGAGAGAAAAGTTGTTGCACAAAAGCATTTTTGGTAATAAATTGACTACTTAAGCTGTGCTCCTGCACTAACCACTCACAAAAACAAAAACAAAATGGTTCTTTGACAAAACAATATTATTTCTTTATGCTGATTTTTCTTGTGCTACATTTGATGACTAGCTGCCACGCTGGTCTCCTCAAGCAAATAGTGCATGTTAATATGACATGATTTAGTTCCCCGCGAAGATCATACTTTTCATTGTAAATCCAAGGACAGTGATCTTCAAAAGCACGTGATTCATTATCAAGATGATTATGAATTCAAATTCCGTCCAACTTTTTTTGGAACCACTTTATTTCACTGCAGCTTTAAATGGGCAACTGCTGATGTTCGTTGGCCATGTTTTTCGATGCATGATCACAAAAAGTATTGTGGAAGCGCAGGTTGAGTGATGATTTTATGAGTCTTGGAGAAATGTAAATGTGCTGATAAATAAATGTAAAAAAATAGGATATAATAATTTACGTGGTTCGTGTAAAACTTACGTTCACGGATAAAGACTGTAAGATAATTTTATTAACAAATGAAAATTAACAAAATTGAAAAAAAAAACTCTCAAAACCTAAAACCCCAGAACACCTAATTGTATCCTCACTAGAATGCTCGAGTCGAAGCTCTCTCAAATCTCTCAAATTACTCAAATTACTTCACTTGCAATTGCTCTCAAATCTTACAAATTTTGGGATGGATTTGCAGGTCTTCCTCTCCTCTCTATTTATAGGCAAATAATGCTTACCTACCAATTTTTAATTTGGTTGCAATTTGCGAAATTGGCAAATTAAACTCAAACAAAGTTGATTTTTTTCATCAACTTAAATTTGGTGCCCACAAAGTTTGATTTTTAACAATTTTCCACCTCAGCGAAAATTTGTCCTCCAAAATTTGTCCAAATCTGAGCCGACTATCAACAAACCATCTTCCAATCTCTGCCTTCTCTGACTATTTTTCAAATTCATAGAATATTGATCAAGTTTAGATAATGCTCAAACTTGATCACCGTTACCACCTTGGTCAACATATTTGCAGGATTCTCTGTAGTCTTGTTTTTCTGTAGAAGAATCTTTCTCTCATCAATAATTTCCTACACAAAGTGAAACCGTACGTCAATATGCTTCGAACGTGCATAATAAACTTGATTATTTTCTAAGTGAATAGCACTTTAACTATCACAATACACATTTATGTGCTCCTGTACCAATCCTAAATTTTCAAGCAAGTCTTGTAACCAAATAGCCTATGTAACCGCCATGTACTCAGCCTCTGTGGTCGATAGTGCAACTATAGACTGTAGTGTAAACTCTCAATTGATTGTCCTTCCAGCAAAAGTAAATACATATTCGGTTGTTGACCATCGTTTGTCCAAATCACCAGCATAATTAGAAACATACCCGATCACACCTTGAACAAGTGTATCATCTCGCTCAAAAAGTAAATCAACATCCACGGTCTTCTGAATGTACCGTAGAATCCATTTCACAACTTGCCAATATCCTTTACTAGGATTATGCATATACTTGCTCACTATACCAACTGCTTGTGAAATGTCAGGCCTTGTACACACCATTGCATACATCAAGTTGCCCACTGCATTTGAATACGGAACTTGTAACATGTATTCTCGTTCCGCAATTGTTGAAGGAGATAGTTGTGCAGAAAGCTTGAAATAAGAAGCCAACAAGTACCTTCTTCAAATTGTTGTAATACCAAATTGTTTTATATGCTCAGTCATGCCAAATTGTTGTAATACCTTCTTCAAATATTGCTTTCAAGACAAGCTGACTTTGCCATGAGCTCTATCTCTGTATATCTCCATGCAAAAATCTTCTTAGCTTCACTTAAATCTTTCATCTCAAATTCTTGATTAAATTGACTCTTTAACTTCTCAGTCTCATCTTTGCTCTTAGATGCTATTAGTATATTATCGACATACAAGAGCAAATATATGAAGGATCCTTCTTGTACCTTGCGAAAATACACATAATGATCAAATTTATTTCTTGTGTACTTTTATCTTTTCGTAAACCAATCAAATCGTTTGTAGTCTCATAAACTGTTGTAACGTGGTTCGGCCACAAGAAGATGTAACGTTTCTTCACTTGCCTCTCCAATTTATACAGTACAAATTTGTAGCAAATTTGCCTCTCCAGTTTATACAATACATTTTTTATACAGTAAATATGTAGCGAAAATACACATAATGATCAAAATGTAGTTAGATACAGTAAATAGCAATTTTGTTCTTCATCAAATACACTCACACTTTTCTTGAATAATCATCAACAAAAGTAACAAAATAGTGCCTACCTCCCAAAGAAGCTATTATCGTGCCAAAATGACAAGAAGATGTAACGTGGTTTGGCCACAAGAAGCCTACATCCACGGTTGAAACAACACTGCTCTAAAGCTTTATTAGAATGAAAATGAATTACACCGGGTTATGAGATTACAGAGATATTAACTCCTCATATGAGCTCTATTTATCTCTTTCACAAAGAATCTCCCACGCGTCAAAACTATATATCATTTGCTGCCCTTTATATCCTCTTAGATACGAAAGAAGAGAATAAGTTGTTATTCTTAACTAACAGCTTTAACAATCAAAAGAGCTCATGCCAGCTCAGCATGCCACCTCACTCATAATAACAGAATATAAGTACTTCTAGGCTTCACAC
Source organism: Citrus x clementina (assembly GCF_000493195.1). Lineage (NCBI taxonomy): Eukaryota > Viridiplantae > Streptophyta > Magnoliopsida > Sapindales > Rutaceae > Citrus > Citrus x clementina. The sequence continues at coordinate 9,107,523 of NW_006261964.1, read as the reverse complement.
TTGTCTTTAATTATTTTATCTTATCATCGTTTACTTTTTCTTTTTACTATTTTCTTTTTGACTCTCGAGCCATGTGCTTTACACGTTAATTGACATAGACATGGTACCTCATACACAACTATGAACTATTGGCACCAAGATCCTAAAATATGATTTTTTTAAGCACTCACAAAATTATTTTTAAGAAGTATCCCAATGGCATATACTCCCAATAAACAATTCAAGAACATTTGTATACTCTCTAAGTTTAACTATGACAAATATAAAGAGTTCGTTGAGGCAGTCATAAATCTTGTTCAAAGTATAGTAGTAAGAAAATTACACTTGGTATATGGAGGAAGTGACTGAGGGTTATCAAAACTGGTCTCAGAAGTTGTTTATATCAGAGAGAGCCAAGTGTTAGGCATCATCTTAAGAACCCTAAAACCTTTGGGTTGTTTGTCTGACTCACCAACTGGGGAAGAGTTAGTCGTCTTAGGTATACAAGAGAGAATAATTGAAATACTAAATCATGCTGATGCTTTTATTTTCCTACCAGAAGATATTGCAACTCTAGAGGCACTAATCACATTAGCGTCTTGGGCCCATCTGAATATTCATCATAAACCCATCAGTTTGTTAAATATCAATAACTTTTATGATGACTTTATCACATTTCTTAACCATGCAATAAAAAATTATTTCATTCCTTCCACATCAAAAAAATTTTTTATTTGTGCTCATACTGCTAATGAGCTACTTGATCTGTTACAAGCTTATAGACTAGAGCCAGATCTCAGGACCTTTGTGTTAGAGTGGCCAACTAATGATGGTCACAGTAGCCGGAGTAAGAAGTACAAATTAGATTTAACTCTCCGCTTATAAATATTTTCTTCTATATTACAACATTCATATGATACCTTCTAAACTCTACTTCTTCACTTTAAAACGTTGAGGACAATGTTTCGTTTTGGTTAGGAGAAGGGAATAATTGACAATCCTGGTGAAATTTTTACTATTTTTGTTGTAGAGACTAACTGTGGCTAAATTTGTGAGTTGAAGATTGCCGGATATGGAGTATAGTGACTTTAGAAACACATCTTCTTAGTTTGGAAGTTAAAAAAAATAAAAAATTAAAAAAATTACTTTCTGGACATTTTCTTTTTCTTTGTTATCTTATTATTAAGCTTCGACAGTCATTTTTTTAAGTTTGATCTTTCTAACTTCTTCTTTTACCAATTAGTTTTTTTATATTTTTTTCACTCTGGAAATGCATCTTCTTAGTTTGGAAGTTTAAAAAAAATTAAAAAATTAAAAAAAATACTTTCCAAATATTTTCTTTTTCTTTGTTATCTTATTATTAAGCTTTGACAGTCATTTTAAGTGTGATCTTTCTAACTTCTTCTTTTACCAATTAGTTTTCCAACATTATTTTCACCTTTCTGCATGCATATTTTTCATGTTTAGAATAGGTTTGGGGGTAGAATGTCATTTAAAAAAAATTATTTCGTGTGATCTTTTAACATTGGATGACATGATGACTTTCAAATTTTTGTATTTGTTTTATCTTTGGATTTGAGCTATGTTACACCATGTTTCATACTCTACATGTTGATATCGAAAACAAATATGAGTCGCTTGAAGGAATGCACATGTCATAATAAATTCCAAGAGAGTTTTTGAGCTTGTCATTTTTCTTGGAGAGTAACATTTTTTGCCCATTCTTCATACAACTTAGCAATTTATTATTTTATATATGATCTCTAGATTTCTTTTGAGTCAACCCTCTAAAAAAAATAGTGTGTTGCTACATCTGAAGGTCCATCTACCTAGTGGATATGGAAGATTATTTAGAGCCCTAAAAGACAATGGAAAAGCCATCTTTGATCTGTTTGAGCCTTTCAACCCATCCCTATTGTGAAATATCTATAGTTAACCCTTTTGAGCCTTTTATATAAAAAAATAAATAATAAATAAATATACTTTTCTTTGTCAACTTATCATCTTGACCCACTCCAATTTGGAATATTGCCTGATTTCTTACAAGTTCTATCACCTATTCATGCGTGAGAAAAATGTAAATGATTATTTTGTTCAGTAAAGTTGTGCCATACAAAAAAAGAAAAGAAAAAAAGAATAATAATAATAATAATAAATAAGTGCAATGTACCTTATAATTTCCAAAAGATCTCTACTTTTTCTCAAACATATATTTTGTTTTTCCTATTTTCCCTCCTTTGTTAGTCATATTCGTAGCCACCGTTACGTCCTAATAAAAGTTCTTCTTGATTTTAAGGAACTATAGACTGAAGTATAAACTAGTTATATGGGCTAAAAAGATGTAGTGATGCATAAAAAAAAAATACATTGGTTTGACTAACATTTTATTTGACTTAAGATCGTATTATTTCTAAGTTGTGGGTATATTTCTTTCATCTTGATGAGAGTGTGATATTACTTCTTTATTATTTTCTCTCGATTTACCATTCATTGGAGTGACTATTTTTATTGGGTTTAATTTCTTTGTAAGAGTGTCACTACTACTGGTGAGATTTTGGGATTTGACATGTCATTCTTGAAAGTGACTTGATTACTGTAGTTATGACAAAGTCCACTAGACTGATTCATGTGAATGGTTGATGTGGGGGTGATATTTCTTTAGCCTGGAGATAATGCTTATACTTTTATTTGATTGCTATCATTAGTTTGATTGAATAAACACAACTGTTTAAAAGAAAATCATTTTGGGTTAGAATTTTGTTTTCACTTAATTTGATAGGGACTAGCAACAAGCTGGTTGGGGGTGTGTTGAGTTCTAGAAAGTGTATATTAATAAAGGAGAAAATCGTCATTTTATTCTCCAAGTCTCACTAACATCCCTACTTTTATGTATTTAAGTCCCTTATTATTTAATTATGTGTGTTTTATTATAATTAAGTATTTTATGTATTTTAGGGGGCATCATGGTAATTTTACAATGAACGAGAGATCAGATAGTAAAACAGACAACAATTTAGTCGAAAACCTTAGGACGAGTATAAAAGGATAAACGAAATTGTTCACATATACAGTACTATTCATGAAACTGTTCACATATACGGTATGATGATGTGGCATTGACTGATAACATGTTACTAACCAATGATGTGACATTGGCTGCTTATGTGGCGTTAACTGATGATGTGGCGTTGACCGTTGATGTGTCGCGATCCTATTAGACTAAAATACTTATGTGGCATTGACCAGTGACGTGGCAGTATGTTAGTGGACCGAAAAACGTGCGTACAGTACATGCATATATATGGAATGACAGCCCTGATGATGTGTTCTATCTAATCATAACTTGCCACGTGTCGCAATCCTAAGCGTCCAAATTATTTTAATTCGATGGCCATTATTTACGTATTTTATCTATAAATAGAGGACTCCCCCCTAATTTGGCACCCCTAAATCCATTTTTTAGCTCTATTTTCTGTAATTCCTTCTCTATATTGTATTTTCTACATATTTTAATAAATTTCTATTTTACCCCTAGTTCAATTATGAGTAGCTAATTTTCTTTCAAGCTTGGGTTGAAGGTGAAGTCTCAACATGTTCTATGGGCTTAATTTGGTAAATTTACTTTCTCTTCCCCTCTAATTTTTGTGGATGCTTTAACTTTTCATCAACAAATAGTAATAATATTGTCTAGATATTGCACTGGTATAACTGTCTCCTTAGTGCAAGGTTATTATTATTTGGCACGATAAACACTTAGCACCATATTTATTAGAGTGAGGTTCATAAGGAGTGGAAACCCCACCTCATGATTTAATTGGCACTAATACGGAATATTAAGCGCATGGTGCATGTTAAGTGCAGATCTAGAGACTCGAGCGCTTCATTTTAATAGTTTTCACTTTAATTCATTCCCGCTATTCTAATTTAAATTTTAGGATAGTTTAAATCACTTTCACCACAAATTTAACCACCCACTTAGAAAATTAACTCTACACAATTAAAATCCACCTCCTCATGAGATCGACACTTGTCACCGTTGATATATTTTACAATAGATTCGTGTACTTGTGAGTTCAATAAAATTTGCACAACACACAACTTGGTTGCTTCTAAATCTACATTTTTTCCATAAACTTTTGATGCCGATCCAATAACTATACTTCATTGGAAATAGTATAAGTTATTTCTTCTTATACCTTTCATCACTGTCAGAGCTTCATATACTACTTTTAAAAATCCATCTCATAGAATGATTGTGAGCTCTTTAGATTGTAGGACTCCTAATGAGATAAGATTTTTCTTCAAACTTGGTACGTAATGAACATCTATTAAGACTTAGATTGAGTCATCATAATTCTTCAACTGGATTGACCATATTCCCATGGTTTTACAAGCATTGTCATTGCCCATAAAAACAACTCCACCGTCAAGCTCTTTAAAGTTAGAAAATAAACCCTTGTTAAGACGCATATTATAAGTACAACTTGAATCTAAAATTCGCTCATGTAAGTGACATGTCAACATCATGCAAACCAAACTAAAGTCTGACACTTTATTATGCTCCACTCATACATGCATCATAAATAACCTTGCTCTTTTTTAACTTAGGACAATTCTTTTTCTAATGCCCTTTCTCGTGACAAAAAGCATATTCATCTTCGGCAGACCTTCCTTAAGACTGGCTTCTTTTTTTAGGTTTGTGACTTTGTGAACGACCTTTTGCTGTCAATGCTTCTGCAACTGTATGCTTGTAATCCTTTCTGTCTTTCTTTCTGGACTTAAAGTTGTATATACGCACTGCATAGAACATCGAATGCGACACTATCCTTCTCATGAAGCAAAGTGATGGTAAGGTGGTTATAGTCATTAAAAAGGGAATTTAACAGCACTAAAGCCCTATCTTCATCTTCAAATTTCTCATCCAAATTTAGCAAATCCGTCAATATCTTGTTGAATGAGTTTACATGGTCATTTATCGACATACCAAGTGCATATGTGAATCGATAGAGTTTTTTCTTCATATAAAGCCTATTTTCAAGACTTTTCTTCATGTACTTTTTTTATAGCATCTTCCATAATTTTTTTATTGATGTCTCCTTCAAGACAAAGTACTTTTGATCTTTAGCCAGACATAGGCGAATAACACCACATGCCTATCTATTTATCTTTATCCACTCATTTTCATCCATCCTGTCAGGATTTTCTTCAAGGGCGAGGTCCAATTCTTGTTAACGTAAGACATCCAACACCTCACATTGCCACATACCAAAATTATTAGTACCATCAAATTTCTCCCCTTCAAACTTTGCATTAGCTATAGTAGTTCTCGCTGATGAAGAAGATGACGATGCCTCTGCCATTCTTTTTAATTACTTAACCCGAACAAATAATGTCTACATGTCTATTTGTATAGATAATTCACCAGGAAAGTTTTCAAGAGAATAGAGAGGTCATAATGGTCCCACATAAAATCTAGACTCTCATCTTCTTGTTGACAGAACTTTTCTAGACATGCATTTATCCACACAACTACACTGTAGGCTCTTGACACACCTAAGGGTGTGTTTGGTACACCGCACCAGACTGTATTGTATTAGAATGATATGTATTAAATTGGCATGTTGTATAAATTATACAGTGTTTGGTGCTGAACTGTACTGTACTTTTATCAATTATCCTATGTTTGACATTGTTGAGTGTTAGAAAGTGTATATTTATAAAGGAAAAAATTGTCATTTTACATTTCAAGTCTTACTAACACTTCTACTTTTATGTATTTTAGTCTCTTGTAATTTAATTATGTGTGTTTGATTTTAATTAAGTATTTTATGTATTTTAGGGGTATCATGGTTATTTCACAATGAGCGAGAGATCAGATAGCAAAACGGACATCAATTTTGAACTCAGGACAGTCGAAAACCTTAGGAGGAGCGTAAAAAGAAAAAATATCACTGTTCACATGTACGGTATTGTCCATTTTACTGTTCACATATATGGAACGATGATGTGGCATTGACTGATGAGGTGTCACGATTTTATTGGATAAAAGTTTTATGCATTGTTGATCGGAGACGTGGTAGCATGTTAGTAGACCAAAAATCGTGTGTACGGTACATGCATATACACAGGATTATTTTCAACCAAACCGCGTCACTATTCAAACTGCGTGGTCAAACCGTGTGGTCAAACTGCATACTGTTGACTGATGACATGGCGCAATCCTGAGCGTCCGAAATATTTTTAATCCGATGGTCATGATTTACTCAATTTATCTATAAAAAAGAGGCTCTCCCCCCTTAATTTGGCATCTCTGAATTAATTTTTGAGCTCCATTTTCTGTAATTCCTTCTCCATCTTGTATTTTCTACGTATTTTAATAAATTCCTATATTACCCCTAGTTCAATTATGAGCAACTAATTTTGTTTCAAGCTTGGGTTGAGGTGAAGTCTCAACATGTGTCATGGGATTTATTTGGTAAATTTACTTTCTCTTCCCCTCTAATTATTGTGGATGTTTTGACTTTTCGTTAACAAATAATAATAATCTTGTCTAGATACCGCCCTGGTGTCACCGGCTCCCTAGTACAAGGTTATTATTATTTGGCACGATAAACCCTTAGCACCATATTGATTAGAGTGTGGTTCATGAGGTGTGGATTCCCCCCTCATGATTTAATTGGCACTAATAAGGAATATTTAGCCCATGGTGCATGTTGATGTGGATCCAAATACCCAAGCGCTTCAATTATAATAGTTTCCACTTTAATTTAATTCCGCCATTCCAATTTAAATTCTAAGATAGTCTAAATCACTTTCACCACAAATCCAACCACCCTCATAGAAAATTAATTCTACACATAATTAAAATCCACCTCCTCGTGGGATCGACACTCGTCACCATTAATCTATTCTACAATAGATTCGTGCACTTGCGAGTTCAATAAAATTTGCACAACAAGTTTATATAACATGTACTGGATTGTCTTAATGTTTGTTAAAAGTAAATAATTTAAGTAAATAACTAACCTTGTTATATTAAGTATCATAATCCTTGGAATATGGACTAATTTTTTAATGCTAAAAAGGATATATATATATATATATATAAAGAAAATACTCATACACAAATTTAATATTTTTATATTTTTTTCTAGATTTATGTAACTATAAGTTTCAAAAAATTTCGACACATAATTTTTCTACACATTTCCTGTGAAAACTAATCACAAAAAAATAATTCTAATCAAATTACACAAATAAAGCATATAATTTTCCTTCATAGGGGGATTTTCAACCTTAATATAATCATTCAAAAGTTTACAAAAATTTATTCAACTTAATAATACAATATTACAACATTACTATACCAAAATATCAGGTTGTGTGAAGTACACACATGCACCCACATGCCATAATACTATACCAAAATATGGGGTTGTGTTTAGTACGGACATATTTTCTATACCAAAAAATTATTGGCTTTAAAACATCACAGCCATTTTAAGCAACATATCAACCTTGTGCTCTATGCAAGAGCATATGAACAAATGTTACCTTACTCTCACCTCTCGAGAACTTGAAAATTGAAATATTATGGGGTTCTTTTAGAATTAGCTCTAAGGCTATAAGTTCTTCTTCAACAGAAAGTCTCATAGTTGCAAGTTCATAAAAAATGTCAAAACGATCTTCTTTGTTATCAAACATGCATTGAGCTATTGTATTCATGTTTTCAAATGATTGGCTGATAAGATTAGCAATCTCATCAATGCCAGCCTGCAAGTCACCCTTTGATCTAGATCTCTTCCTACTTGGTGGTTGTGAGTGAGCTCGAGCAGTGTGTTAAGAACTTGAAGGTGGTGTAGCCGATATTGGAGAACATCCATCACCCATTTCATTATCATCATCACGAATTTCTTCTTGATTTGCTTCGTCTTCCATGTCAGTAGGAGTTTGTGCTGAATGTTTAGTAGCACGGTCCTTTCCAAATATGTTTGCCAATCTTTCATAAAGCAGGAATGGCTTGCCTCTCCAGTTTCTTAGAGCATTATGAGACTACAAATATTCAACCAAAATGTAGTTAGATATAGTAAATAATAAAAAATAATAAAGTTCAATATAGTAAATAGTCAAAAATTTAATAAACTTGGACATAACAATTGCTAAATGACTATCAATCTCAAAAAAAAAAATTTCAAAAACTCGCAAATGACAGTAAATAAATTCAAAACTTTTAAAAATTTCACTAACCTGCACATATGAATTCCAAACTTCATCACTATCAACCTTTACGCATTTTTTTTTTACACCATTCCATCCAAAACCACTTGTGTTCAACATATCAAACATCAACCGATATTGTTTCTTCCATTTCCTAATCTTAGAGTCAATGTGAGGAGAAGCCTTCAAACCACAATTTGGTAACTTTTGATTTAGTACCTTTTCAAGATGTATAAATGTACCAAATTTGAATCCATTATCAATACGACCACCGCTTACAACCACAACATCTAGTGCATCCAACATTGCTTCTTCTTCGACATATGTCTATGCTCGCCTTAAACTTGCATTGTTCCCAGTGGTGTGGCTTGCACCTCCATCCTCCTCCATTCCTATATGTTGAATTTGATTTTATTTTTGGAGATATAAATTAAACTGTAAAATTGTGGCTACATATTAAATCATTACCATAGTTCTTAATTTAAAATACTAACAAAACATTTCATATTTAAATTGACAGATAAACAAATCACAGAGTACCACATAAATATAATGTCACAACACTGAAATAAAATTCCTAATGAAGAATATATTAGCTATGGTTTTCAAGCCATTAATTAAACATTGCATCTGCTAAATCATTTCTCCACCCAGTCCATTGATCTGAAGCTTCAAGAGTGGTTATGTTATTTGCATCTTGTACTTCATTATTGTCTATCTCAATTAATTCGTGCTCCAATGGATCTACTGACATTTCTCTCTTAATTAAATTATGCAGTAAACAACAAACAGTAATAATATAGCACTGCATTTTGATTTGATAAAAAGATGGACTTCGTAGTATAGCCCATTGCATTTTGAGTAAGCCAAAACATCGTTCTACAACATTTCTTGCAGAAGAATGTTTCAACATTTCTTAGAACGTTTGTTCTAAGGAGCAAACCCATCTCTCCATTCTGACAAGTAATATCGTGTTCCCCTATAAGGTGTAAGGAATCCTTCTGCATTTGAATATCTGACATCTACGAGATAGTAGTAACCTAATCATTTTACATGAATATTAGTTAAAAAAATATAGTTTGTGGGTAATTTGGCTAAAATGAAAAAAGAATAAAATAAAAAGTTAATCATAAGTCATACCTGTTGGAACTCTTGAACTAGTTAGTTTGCTTATAGCATCACAGAGTATTCTAGAGTCAAAGGCTGACCCTTCTCATCTAGGCATCATGAAGATAAATTTCATGTCTCCTGAACAAACTCCTAAAACATTAGTTGCAATCTCACCCTTTCTTGTTTGATATCTTGGTTTATCATTTTTTGGCACACGTCTTATATAAGTTCCATCTAATGCCCCCAAACAATTCTACATACATTGCAAAAACATACAAACTTGCTCTTCGACAGTCACCAAATCATCGCCCTTTACCTTTCCTCTTGATCGAAGTAACTCACATAATAAACCAAATGTTCGTCTATCCATGCTTAGTTGATGCACACATTGTAAGTCACCATTGCCTATTATGCTATCTAGGTAATGCAACCGACTAGCATGGTTTATGAATGGTCGACTACAAATCATTTTCTTTTCATTGCGTTTCTTAATCAACTCCAACAAGCACAAACACATCATTATGGATAAGAACACTAGTTGTAGGTGTCAGTTGGTCAATAATATGTAAAGGGAAAATTTTCGTCTTCTTTCCATATCTAAAAACAAATAGATAAAAAACATCAATTACTAACAAATCCTAAAACATGGAAACAAAAAAAAAAAAAACTATTTATAGAATCCCAGCCTCTTTTCTCAATTGGTAGATAAGAGCATTAGTGCCAGAACTCACAATAAATAAAACATAAATATCAAATCAGAACTTCCAAATATCATAAATAGAAACAAAAACAAGTAGATATTGAGACTTTTGTACCCAATAATAAGTTAATTACATCTTTATTACCTTAGGCATTTCCCAATAATAATTCCTTTGTACCCAAAACCTCTTTTGCCTTAATCATCTTTAATCTTGAATATTAAAGTGCTATAAATCTTTATATTAATTATTCCCTAGTGATATAGCAATTAATATATCTATACTTATCTTAGTCAACACTCAATATAAGCCTAGACATGCAGCAACAACATTACAACAAGTCGTCACTCTTGTCTCTTTAATCAAACTTTTTTTAACACTTTTTTACTCACTTTTTTCACTGGCTCCTCCTCCTCCTCCTCTCTCTCTCTCTCTACCCCTTCACTCCTTAAAAAACATAGCCAAAAAAAAAAAAAAAGCCCAGAGATAAGCCGTATGGCTTTTTTATTTTATTTTATTTTCAATTGGCCAAGTTATGACTACAAACATAACCAAATCAATAGACAAAATATAAGCCACATGGCTTTTTTCTTTTTTCTTTTTTAATTGGTCAAGTTATGACCATAACATAACGAAATCAACAAACAAATGTCAACCATTTCACTTTTTTCGAATGAGTAATGCATGATATTTATTATGTATCTAAACAAAATTTGAGGAAAACATACCTAGCAAATGAAGGAGAACCCAGAAAACTTCTGAAAGTTTTTGATAGGAACTCGAGAGCAAGACCAATTCCCTTTGAAATTAATATGGATCTAGTTAATATTTGAATGCTTAATAAAGATTTGTTAAAGTTAAGTGCTGAAATTACTTGTATCAAAAGGATTTGGTAAAAAGTTGTCCGTATCGTTTTTAGAAGTGAAGAAGAAGATGATATGGGTTGTGGACTTGTGGGTTCTTTTACTTTTCTTTTTTACTTTTATTGACCAAGCTAATAAAGACCCGGGGGTTGGTGCGGGTCTTTATTGCACACCTAAATTTGTATTAATTTTAGTTTACAGTACATACCAGTTGAATAATTTTACTAAACATGGGTTAAAAAAGTAAGTACAATACATACCCTCTTAATACATACTGCCAAACATGCCCTAAGTACGCACTATAGGCTCCATCTATTCGTGAACAGTACTGTATATGTGAACAGTGCCGTATACGTGAATAGTATCGTATACCCCAAGCACAAACCGTCTGCTCTGATACCAATTGTTGCGGTAGCGCAGGTTGAGTGATTATTAATATTACGATGACTGTGACTTTTGGAGAAATGTAAATGTGGAGATAAATAAATGTAAAGAAAATAAGACACAATAATTTACTTCGTTTGACATAAAACCTATGTTCACGAACAAAGATTGGAAAACAATTTTGCTAACAAACGGGAATTTACAAAATTAGAAAAACAAAACTCTCAAAACCCAAAACCCCAAAACATCCAATTGTATCCTCACTAGAACACTCAAGTAAAAGCTCTCTCAAATCTCTCAAATTGCTTCACTTGCAATTGCTCTATCTTACAAATTTTGGGATGGATTTGCAGCTCTTCCTCTCCTCTCTGGCAAGTAATCCTTACCTACCAATTTTCAATTTGGGTGCAATTTGCCAAATTGATAAATCAAACTCGAGTACAAAGTTTGATTTTTTTTTTTATCAACTTAAGTCGGTGCCCACAAAGTTTGATTTTTAACAAAAAGATGGCCCATTTATGCTCAACGAAGGAAACAATCAATATGAAATTTGTCCCGGTTGGAATGAGGGATAGTTTCCAGCATATTACATTGAGACGTACAAGTTATTGGTGATAGTAATTTTCAAATTTTGAATAAACAGAAGCTATTCTTGTTATGCGCATTACATATGAAGTCCATATATTAATGGATAGGTTATAAAAAGACTGATAGATAGGTTGTACACATTGTACATAGAAGCTCAAAAATGAATGTGCATTGTATATGAAATTTAATAAGTTCATGCAGGTGCGGAACCGGGATTTGAATTTCGGGGTCACAGAAATGTATATGAAAAAAATCTTGTAACAAAAATAAATAACACTAAATTAAAAAGAATAAATAAGTACCAAACTAAGGAAATAAATAAGCACTAAACTAAGGAAAATATTATACCATTTAATTCTACACCATATATCAAAATAATTTTTTTTTGAAAAACAAATTGTTGCTGATCTTCAAAAATTGGAGGCATAGGATTAGATACTGCTAGTAATTTTGCAGCTTCTATATTTTCTACTTTTTTTTCTCTTAATAATTTGGTCAATTTGTTTGCTCAATAAATTAATAGCACATAACAGATTAGAATAAAAATTCATGATAGAAGATTCCTTATTAAATAAATAATTTTAAATAATAAGTACAAATAATATAAACTTAAATAAGAGAGAGAGAGAAGAAGACAACGCAGAAACCAAAACTTAAATCTTAAGGTAGAGTTGATGGCCTTGTAGAAGAGAAAAAAAAGGAGGAATATGATTCATTATTTAGTGTGAAATAAAATTTAAAATAAATAGTAAAAGATGAAGACGCCAATTTTTAATTTTAAGGACTTGAGATTTAGTACAACTATTTGATGGAAGAATAAAAAAGAATGGACAATTTACTTTTTATATAATATAAATTCGAAAGTATAATTTTCAAAATTAATTAAGTGGTTGCAAATCCGGCCACTAATATATTTCTCAACAATTATTTTTTACATAGTATTTAAAATTTTCCAAATTTTGGGGGCACATAAATGCTTCCGCCTGTGAGCTCACGGCTATAGAATGGATGTGGCTTCAAAAGCATACCAAATGAGATGTATGCATCTAAAAAATTTAAGGATAAGATTGAGTTTGATATAAATAAAAAAAAGGCAAATGATCTTAGATTTCCATTTTGTGAAAGAGCTGAATTGAAAAATAGAATTGTAAGTAAAAATAATCTTAATATTATGAATTTTTGAGGGCTATTTCTTTTATGAATTGATAACTTTCAGAATTCAAGCAACATTTACGGCAACAATTAATGTTTGTTAAAGCCGTAGGAATCAAATATGGCATTTTACTTTGCCTTAGCAATCATCCAGATTTTATCTCAAAGATGACGATGGAGACTAATCAACGGAATCCTCAAACGGCTAGCTGTTTGAAGGAATTTTAGAGAGAAATTACCAATTATTCTGTTAGTTTATATTCCTAATTTCACGTAATTTATCCTTTCCTTTTCAAAAATATCATCGACGGAGAAATATTTTCTTCAAACACTCAATTTTCAAATTTTTATTATTAATTTAAATATTAAAATACGATATTCACCAGTAGGATTTAAACCCCACTGAAATTTTTTTCCATCAATTTTTATTACTATTTTTTCCTTCTGCCGACGTGGATTGCTTTACATGTTTTAAAATAGAAAAAATATTATATCTTATGCATTAGCAAGGTTTATAATATAATAAATGTATCAAACACTCATTTATATTGAGGTTTGACTATATTTATTGTTTTATACCAATGATTGAAAGTAAAAATGATTAACCATAGTTTGTTGAAATTGATGATTTTTCCCTTTATATTTTAAAATCCATAAAAATCCCTCTGCCGTTAGAAAAGAAAGAAAGGGGATCAACGTTCAATTTTTTTTTTTTTTTTGTCTATTTATCGTTAGTGTGAGAAAAATTAGCAGCTGCCTGTTGCTATGCATGCCGTTATTATTATTTTTTATTGATGTTTTTTAAAGGGTAACCTGCCATCTTTATCTATTTGATCTTGACAAAATTTCACAAAATCAATAACCTTTTGAAAAGCATTAATTGGTCAGTCGAAAAATGGGAAAATTTGATTTAACCTGATATCCTCATAAATATTTTGATAATAACCTGTCTTTTTACCTTATGAATCAACATAGAAAGTGTTCTCATAATTATCTTATTTACAAGAATCCTTGTCATGATCTATCTGATATCGTTTATATAAATAAGGGAGAAGAGAGTCTAAACAGAAGGATGAGAAAAAGAAAAAAATGGGTTCTTTCACCATACATGATTTGTTGGTCATCCTTTTTGTTTTTCCACTCTTTGCATATGTGATAGGCGAGGACTCGGAGGGCTTAAAAGAAGATGTGAGGCATATTCGAATAACAAATAAGATTGATCCAGGCGTTGATCTCACTTTTGAATGCAAGTCCAGAGATGATGATTTTGGGAAAAAGGTGCTTCATTATAATACTTATTGGGAGTTTCAGTTTCGGCCTAATTTTTGGGGAACCACAAGATATTACTGCTGGTTTGCATGGCGAAATGAATTCAAATGGTTTGATATTTATGATCATAACAGAGATGCTCGTGAGTGCAGGCATTGTGTATGGACTATTCAACCTGATGGGCCCTGCATGTTAAATAAAGCTGAAAATAATTATGACATTTGTTATTTCTGGAACAGGCCTGATCGTGTACGTAGCGCCATTCCTTAATTGCTCTCTGCATTGAAGATAAAATTATTGAAGGCTTGGATATTATGTGTAGTCAGTTGTCTGAATGATATAAAAACAAATAATGAATATATTTTTCTAGAGTTACGTTTCTGAAATTTAGTGTTTAGTTAATTTCATGTAAGGTTATTACATCAATATGCTTATGAGTTATGAACTTTTAAATCTTATGGCATTTTTTACTGTTTCAGAAGTACCAAATGATCAATATTTCTCGTAGGCCTTTCTCGCAGGCCTAGCTCTCTCTCGATGGAAAAGTTTCACTTTAGAATAACAAATGCTCGTTTGGTAAAACTTTCTTTCTAATAAAAAAAAAAAATTATGTCCAATAGATTGGTTTGTTCCTAGGCATTAGGAAAAAGAAGTTTCCAAGTGAAAAAACGAGAATCGGTATCAATTCATTTCCAGCAACACAAGACTAAACACTGATTGCACTAATGAACTGTCAAATTTCATCAACATAGAAACCAAATGTAGCAACATAAAAAAACCATTCCAGTTGGTTTGGTCAAGCATACAAGAAATATCAACCTAAAAACAAGCTAAATGTGCAAATTTACACCATCAGGATCCAAAGCAAAAAGTAGCCAATTCCAACAGTAAAATACAATTTCATCAAATTCAAAGTCCTTAACAACGCATATAGCACTAGTAGAAAAACGGCCTTCTCTGATACTATTTCGGTATCAGTAACGGTTTTTAGTGACACTGAGTTTAGTATCACTGATCACGGTGCAAGAAATTTTCTGACACATATTTTTTGTATCAACAATTCCATGACACCTTAGTATCAAAGAAATGCTTACAGTTAAAACACCACCAACGCTTTGATGTTACAGTGTCAAACAATTTGTGATTCGATAATATCAAAATAATTGTGATTCTATACAGTTACGCAAATAGTGATTCTATGGTATGAAGTATGTTTTGATGCGCTACTATCATTTGTGTTGTGATTTAAAAATATTAATATTTGTATATGCTAAATTGGTGTCAATAGATTTTGAAAATCTTAAAAAATTAAAAATTTTCATTATTACAATTACCAATAGCCTAAAATTAAAGCCATTAAACAACAATTTTCGACAATAGTTATGGAACAAAATATTGGATTCAAAACCCAACAATCTTCATTTAACAAATGCCATCAAGCTCCATTCTACATTTAACAATCAACATACAATTCACCAAATTGTTCAACAACTGAATTCATGAAATATAACTTGATTGGCATAATATTAGCAAAAACCACAGTTAATTTCGAAACAAAGAAAAATCTTGTTTTGGCAACAACTTTAATAGCAGTTAATAAGGCAAATAGACTAGAATAAGAAGCAGCAGCAACAACATTGGTATATCCCTCGGCCTGAGTAGCCACAAAACATTGGAGGCAAATGCAGCAAAAGAAAAGGCAGCAGCAGCATTGCTATCTTCAATTGGCTGAGTAGTAGTAGCAATGAGAGGCAATCAGACTTATGATTAATCCCAACAAAATCAAACCAACACAGGCACATTGCAGTACAGGCACACTATCTTCAATTGCTTGAGTAGCAGTAGCAAAAAGAGGCAATCAGTCTTATGATTAATCTGAACAAAATCAAACCAACACAGGCACATTGCAGTACAGGCATAGGCACATCCCAACAAAATCAAACCAACACAGGCTCATTATTCATGAACCTTTAATTATAAAACACAAACAAACACGTGATACTTACTTATTTTCTTAAACTAGTGATTAAGTTAGCCACATATGCAGCCCACTCATCACGAACCTTTAAAATATCCTCATCTATGTACTCTGTCATCCCCTTGAACTTCAATTACAAGAAAATGAGAAAGAAAATTATTATATAAACAAAATGTTCATAATTAAAATAACTAATGAAGCAGAGGTTTGAAACTTACATTTTTCTTTAATATGTTCGGATTTTGCACAATGTCTTGCATGTACTTCATAACAAAATACCTACATTCAAAATTGCTTAATTGCTAAGGGCACTATAAATTTATGAAATTAGTTTTAGTATCAATTATATTATACCAAAAGCTACTTAAGCAAAATGAACATATCACTTATATCCTTACTTGGACTAACATCCATTTCAAATTCAACTTTGTTTTTTGCTTTGTTGCATGATACATCCTAACTCCTCTGAATATGAAAGCATACAATGACTATAACACTCAATAAAATTTAATCAAAACAGATTGCAGAAAACACAAGTAGTCAACGTAAACATATATGTAAAAAGCAGAACAAAGTTAAGAAACTTGCAGAATAAACTACCTTTCATTCCTCTGCTGAGTCATTATCAATAGGGACATCATCACAATCAGATCTATCATAAATTCCAACATCATCTTGATCCATATCTATGTTCGGAGATGGATATTCTTTAGATAAAGGTTCGTGTATGACCATGTCAACATTCCCATCATAACCTATTGATTTATTGACTCTTTGACCCACTGAACAAACAATTGATTTTTTTGGATCTACTTGATCTTTCATATAAAATACTTGCTTTGCATGTGAAGCTAAAATGAAACAATCAGACTTATGACCAACACGATTAAGATCAACGATAGTGAACCCTCAATCATCAATCTTAACCCACCTACTATCTACTCAATCACACTTAAAAACAACTCTCTTGGCCATGAGATATTCAAGCTCCCAAATCTCAACAAGGACCCCATAATACTCCATTACACCAGTGTGTGGATTTTTATCCTTCGAACTTGAAACTTGTAATGTTGTTGCTGAAACGTTGACTCCACTATTTTGTGTAACATGATTATTATCATGGTCCTTAGTTGTAAATTTGAAACCATTGATAAAATACCCTGAATATGCTATAATAGTAGAGCTAGGTTTGTTGGCCAACCACTTTACTGTTTCTGGTACATGTATACCAATTGTAATATCATTTGCTACCTACAATAAAATAAACACTTATAAATTTTAAAAATAAATGAAACAATGCTAGTTCAAACCTTATGTTGTAACCAATCAGTAAAGGTATGAACATGCTCAATTTCTAACTAGTGGCAACGTTTTGATTGCTTTGGGTATTTTGTTTGCAAGTACAATTTATGCTCCCTACAATATGATTATGAAAATGTCAGTTGTTTTAAATTTGCTATAAGTTAAATTAGTTTTCAACAAGAACAGTCACCGATTATAATAAACTTACTTGATATAAGTTTCACACTCAATGGTGTTTTCCAAAACACAAAGATGTGCTTGCTGCAACAATGAAGCATCAACCACCATAGCCTCTCCGCCTCCTAAGGGCTTTTCAATTGTATAATCTACCAAGCAACTAGGTGGCAGTCCAATGAAATCATTATTGGACAAATATTCAGTACAAAATTCAAGTGCTTCTTCTGCCACATAACACTCGGCAATGCATCCCTCAGGGCAACAATGGTTACGAATATAGCCCTTTAGCAATTTCATGTTTCGCTCAAACAGATACATCCAGCAAAGGTGAACCGGTCCACATAATCGAACTTGGTCAACAAGATGCACCGTCAAGTGGACCATTATGTCAAAAAAAGAAGGTTGGAAGAATTGCTCAAATAAGCACATAGTGACATAATGTTGTTTTTCCAGTTTGTCAAGAGATTCTATTTCTAGCACCTTACTACACAATGTATTGAAGTAAAAACACATCCTAATGATAGATTTTCTAACATTTTCTGGCAAACAACCATGGATTGCTAAGGGTAGCAACTGTTGCATCAAAGTGTGGTAGTCATGAGATTTAAGACCTTGAAGTCGACAATCATCCAAGTTTACAAGACTCATGAAGTTGGAAGAATAGCCTTTTGGAACTTTGGTTTCAAACAAAGTTTGACAGAACATTTTTTTCTCTTTTTTACTCAAGGTGTAAAGTGTTGCAAGTATGGAATTTTTATCATTTTCACTAGGAATTAATTTGCCCTTAATCTGTAATTCAATTAGATCTCTTATAGCCTTGACCCCATCTTTCGTCTTTCCAGGTTGATGAAGTAATGTGCCATAGATGCTCTCACAAATATTTTTCTCAATGTGCATCACATCTAACACATGGTGAACTAATAAATGTTGCCAATACTCTAAATAAAAAAAATTGATTTTCTTTTGAATAATTTGTCAATATCATCATCACAATCATCATGCTTTTGCTTACTGCCTTTATGCTTACCACTCTTATAGTTAATACCATCTACCAGTTTTAAAATTTCTTGACCAGACAAAGGTTTTGGAGGTTCATGAAACGACCCGCCCCGCAACTCCCCAGGGCGAGTCTATCTAAACTCGTAAAATCGAAACTATTCTATAAAAATTTCGGCAGAGTCTCCCTTATAAATAAAACATATCCAATCCTGCAAATTATAAAGCAACACTCCCAAATAATTTAATATCCAACCATCCTCCATAACCAACTTCTCAAATCAATATATCAAACATCATCCAAATCATCCTCATATCAAAATACATCGATTATCCTTAATAACATAAAATAATAAATAAACACAGCTCGCAAAAAATCTCAAATATAATAATAATTAAATCCACGACTCCTAGCACCATCACGTGGCCACAATATCACACTAACGTTCGCTACTGGGTTGACTGATGTACCTGTAAATCTCCTGTGGGGGGGGAAATAGAATAAAAGAGGGGTGAGTATAAAACTCAGTGAGCTCAGTGAGTGGATAGTAGTTGCTGACAATTTAATAAATTTATTTAAAATCATTTAATCTTTCTCAAATCACTTCCTCAAATCAATTTCATAAATCAATTTCTCAAAATATCATAAGAACTTGCTCAAACTCATTTAATGCAAATCAGTTCATTGAAACACTATAATACATATATTTGCATAAAATCGATGGAATCATATAATACTCATCATATCAAATACTGAATACTAAAAACTGTCATCAAACAAGTACCCAGGGAATAATTTGATCATATCCGGACCTCGACGGACGGGCAATGACGTACTATCTGGGTAACGTCACGCCTCGGAGCTACAACGGATAGATGGGGATGATCTCATCTCATATCTCATATATCTGTACTGTGCATGCATAAGCCCCCAAAAGGCAAAAACGCTCGAACACACGGCCCAAAGCCTCTATGTGTGTCCCGACGGGCCCCAAAGGCCTCTATCTCATCTTATCTGTATCTCTTTTCTGATCTCATATTATCTGTTTCTCTGTATCTGGAGGGAAGTGTACTGTCTAATGATTTCAAAAATAACATATACATAAACATAGAATCTCATATGAAATCTCATTTTCTTTCTATTCAACATATCTCAAAATCTGCTCAATTCTAATATCATGCCTTTACTCAAAAACGCTAATAAAATCATTAATCAAACTCATTCTCAATAACAATAAAGACCAACACATAGATAAAAATTAATTTACCTGAAAATCATTTAATCGAAGCATTAAATACTTATCATAAAATCAGCATATACTATGAAAATAGGTTTTGTATATTCCACTCACAGTGATGATGTCTAGACTCGGTATCAACAACGTCCGCGGGTTGATTCTCGTTCGCGGATGCGGATCCTCCTAATGATGATGTCTAGACTCGGTATCAACAACGTCCGCGGGTTGATTCTCGTTCGCGGATGCGGATCCTCCTAATCACGGAAACACTATAATTATTCTCCGTAAATAGAAATACAACCAATTTAATATAATAAATCTCGAATCCTATTAACGATAAACTATTCCCACATGAGTAAAATTACCAAAATACCCCCAACATCAATATTTTACCAACTTATCCTCAAACTTCATTATTTTACCAAATTATCCTCATATTCGTCAATTACCATATTGTCCTCAATTCAGATTACATAAATTAATCACATTGTCCGAAATTACAAAATTACCCTCAGGGCATAAAATTACCGAAATGTCCACTGATTACATAAAATTACAAATTCACCCCAAAGTTTCATGAATTTACCGAATTGCCCCTGTCGGTCAACGATGACCGGACTTCAGTCAACGATGACGGGGAGCTTAGGTCTGCTAGTTCCGACCTCGGTGAGTGCAATGGTGGTGGCCGTGAGTCGCCACGCGCGCTACCGGCGGCGAATCGAAGCTCTAAAGATCCGCAAGTTTCCGGTGATCGTTCGGCGGTTTTTCGGCCTCCCTGGTGATCGTGGTTGGTCGGAAATTGTTGCTGAAGATGTGAGGAACCAGTTCCAAGTGGTGGCGCGTCACAAACCCGGCGGAATCAACGGCGACGAAAAAGGATCTTGGCCGCGACTTTCGAGCTCCAATCGCCGACGTTCTGGCCAGTTTCCGGCGACGAGGACCACGGGGATACGACGGTCAGCTTCCAAGCTTCAGATCGGTACCAAGCACGGCCGGTAAGGTGGCCGGAAACGGGAGAACTCGTCGGGTCAATATCGCGGAATCGGGTCGGGTTTTCGGGTTAACAGTCCAGCTCTCTCTCTCTCTCTCTCTCTCTCTCTCTCTCTCTCTCCCTCTCTCTCGGGTATTCTCTCTCAAAAATACAAACTCGTTTCCCCCCTTTTCCAGTTATACAATTCTGCCCCTCTTTTTTTTTTTAAGCTTAATACAAATTAAGCTCAATTCGGACCCGTGATGAAAATAAAATCCGGCCATCGGCGCGTGTAATCGCGCTCAATTATTCTCGATAAAATGTCGTGACGAAATAAAAAAATTAATAGCGAAGAGGAAAATTAAATCACTCACTTAATTAAGAAAATCGGAGTGCATATGTTACAATCCTCCCCCTTTATAAAAATTTCGTCCTCGAAATTTACACATCTGTTGAGGACAAGTGAGGGTATTGAGCTCGCATTAAGTCTTCGCGTTCCCAAGTAGCCTCTTCTCTTGTGTGATTCCTCCACAACACTTTTACTAGCGGAATGGTTCTTGAGCGCAAAACTTAGTGCTTCTGTTCTAGAATTTCCACGGGCTCTTCTTCATAACTCAAGTCTTCTTTCAACTCAATTGGTTGTCTCGACAACACATGACTAGGATCATACACATACTTCCGGAGCATCGAAATATGAAAGACATCGTGGATTCTGGATAACTCAGGTGGTAGAGCTAATCGATATGCCAACGGACCAATACGCTCCACAATCTCATATGGTCCAATGTAACGTGGACTCAACTTCCCGCGCTTACCAAATCGAAGTACCCCTTTCCAAGGAGATATCCGTATGAAAACCTTATCACCTACTTCAAACTCAAGTTCCCGCCTACGCTTATCTGCATAGCTCTTTTGTCTGCTCTGGGCTGCCTTTAATCTTTCCCGAATAAGCTGTATCTTCTCACTAGTATTTTGAACCAATTCGGGACCAAAAAGTTTCCGCTCTCCAACCTCATCCCAACATACGGGAGTTCTGCATTTCCTTCCATACAAGGCCTCATAAGGTGCCATCTCGATACTAGCTTGATAACTATTATTATAAGCAAACTCCATCAAGGGTAAATAAATGTCCCAACTACCCCTAAACTCCAAAATACAAGCTCGTAACATATCCTCCAGGGTTTGAATAATACGTGTTGTGCAAATTTTAATGTACTCGCAAGCGCACGAATCTATTGTAGTATAGATCTATGGTGACGAGTGTCGATCCCACGAGGAGGTGGATTTTAATTGTGTATAGAATTAATTTTGTGAATGGGTTGTTAGATTTATGGTGGAAATGATTTGGTATATGCTAAAACTTAAATTAAAATGACGAGAATAAATTCTAAAATTGGATTTGCAATGGCGAGAATAAATTGAAGATAATTCTATTGAAATGACGTACTTGGGTATCTGGATCCGTATCAACATGCATCATGGGCTAAATAATCCGTATTAATGCCAATTAAATCATGAGGGGGGAATCCACACCTCATGAACCACGCTCTAATCAATATGGTGCTAAGGGCTTATCGTGCCAAATAATAATAACCTTATACTAGAGGGCCGGTGAAACCAAGGCGGTACTAGACAAGATTAGTATTATTTGTCGACGAGAAGTCAAAACATCCACAAAAACTAGAGGGGAAGAGAAAATAAATTTACCAAATAAAGCCCATGACACATGTTGAGACTTCACCTTCAACCCAAGCTTGAAAGAAAATTAGCCACTCATAATTGAACTAGGGGTAAAATGGGAATTTATTAAAATATGAAGAAAATACAAGATGGAGAAGAAATTACAGAAAATGGATCCCAAAAATGGATTCAGAGATATCAAATTAGGGGGGGGGAGGCCCCCTTTTTATAGATACATGGAGTAAATCATGGCCATCGGATTAAAAACAGTTTGGACACTCAGGATTGCGCCACGTCATCAGTCAACAGTCCACAGTTTGACCACGCGGATGAACAGTAACACGGTTTGACCCGACTTTGAACAGTAACGCGGTTTGACCCGGATGAACAGTAACGCGGTTTGGTTGAAAATAATCCTGTGTGATGCATGCACCGTACGCGAGATTTTTCGTCCACTGATATGCTGCCACGTCACCATCAACAGTACATAAGAATTTTAGTCCAACAGGATCGTGACACCTCATCAGTCAATGCTACATCATCGGTCAATGCCACGTCATCATCCGTCTATGTGAACAGTGTCGTGAACAGTAACGTATACAGTACCGTACACGTGAATAGTACCGTACATGTGAATAGTGCCATTTTTCCTTTTATGCTCCTCCTAAGGTTTTCGACCGTCCTGAGTTCAAAAGTGATGTCCGTTTTGCCGTCTGATCTCTCCTTTATTGTGAAATGACTATAATGCCCCTAAAATACATAAAATACTTAATTAAAATAAAACACATGTAATTAAATCACAAGAAGGTTAAATATATAAAAGTAAGGGTTGTTAGTAAGACTTAAAATGTAAAATGACGGTTTTCTCCTTTATAAATATACATTTTCTAACACTCAACACACCCCCCAACCAGCTTATTGCTAGTCCCTAGCAAATAAAGCGAAAACAAAATTCAAATTCAAAATAATTTTTTTTTTTGTTTTAATAGAAACACTCGTATTTATTCCATCAGATTAATGATAGCAATCAAATAAAAGTATAAGCATTATTTCCAGTCTAAAGCAACATCACACCCACATCAACCATCCACATGAATTAGCCCAGTAGACTTTGTTTTAGCTACTCTCAAGAATGACATGTCAAACCCCAAAATCTCACTGGAAGTAGTGACACTCTCACAAATAAATTAATCCCAATAAAAATAGTCACTCCAATGAATGGTAATTGAGAGAGAAAATAATAAAGAAGTGATATCACATGCTCTCACCAAGATGAAATAAATATGCCCTCAGCTTAGAAATAATACGATCTCAAGTCAAATAAAATGTTAGTCAACTCACTTTATTTATCTTTTTTTTTTTAATTATGCATCACTACATCTTTTTAGCCCATATAACTAGCTTCTACTTCAAACTATAGTTCCCTAAAATCAAGAAGGACTTTTATTAGGGCGAAACGTAGGCTAGGGACATGGCTAACAAAGAAGGAAAATAAGGAAAACAAAGTGTATGTTTGAGAAAAATGCAGAGAATTTTTTTTTTTTTTTTTTGGAAGTTGCAAGGTGGATTTCACCTATTTTTATTCTTTTGAAACAACAACTTTTGTTTTTGTTTTTGTTTTTTTTGTTTTTTTTTTGCTTTTATTTGGCATAACTTCACTGAACAAAATAATTATTTACATTTTCTCAAACATAAATAGGTGATGGAACTTATAAGATATCGGGTAATACTCCAAATCGGAGTGGGTCAAGATGATAAGTTGACAAAGAAAAGGTTTTTTTTTTTTTTTTTTTTTTTTTAAAGGCTCAAAAGGGTTAACTATAGATATTAAATAAAAGGGATGGCTTGAAAGGCTCAAACGGATCAAAGATGGCCTCTCCATCGTCTTTTAGGGCTCTAAATAATCTTCCATATCTACTAGTTAGATGGGCCTCCAAATGTAGCAACACACTCTTTTTTCTTTTTTTTTATTTTACAATTTTTTTTAAGGGTTAACTCAAAAGTAATTTAGAGATCGTGTATAAAATAATAAATTGCTAAGCTGTATAAAGAGTGGGCAAAAGGGTTATTCTCCAAGAAAAATAATAGGCTCAAAAACTCACTTGGTACTTATTATGACATGTTCATTCCTTCAAGCAACTCACATTTGTCTCCGACATCAACATGTAAAGTAGCAAACATAGCGTAACATCACTTAAGACCAAAGATAATACAAATACTAAAATTTGAAATTAATCATGTCATCCAATGTTAAAACAAATCACACATTTTTTTTTTAAACATCATTCTACCCCCCAACCTATTCTAAACATGAAAGGAAAATATGCATGCAGAAATGTGAAAATGATGCATAAAAACTAATTAGAAAAGTTACACGTAAAATGATAGAAAACGAAAATGATGATTTTTTTTTTTTAAAAAAAAGATGCGTTTCTAGAGGAACTACACTCCATATTCAGCCATCTTCGACTCAAAAGTTGGAAAATGTATATTCATAGAGGAGAAATTAAAGAAGAAAAATAAACATAAACACATAATAAAGAAAAAGAAAATGTCTGAATTTTTTTTTTTTTTTGTATAAACGATGAAGATGCGTTTCTAGAGTCACTACACTCCATATTCAGCCATCTTCAACACAAAAAGTTAGCAACAGTTAGTTTCTACAACAAAAATTAGTAAAAACTTAACCAAAATTCCACAATTGTCGACTATTCCCTCCCCCCAACCAGAACGAAACATTGTCCTCAATGTTTGAAAGGAAAGAAGTAGAGTTTAGAAGACATCACCTGGGTGGTGCAACACAGAAGAAAAAATTTATAGGCGGAGAGTTAAATCTAATTTGTACTTCTTACTGCTGCTACTGTTACCATCATTATTTGGACGCTCCAACACGAAGGTCCAGGGGTCTGGCTCCGGTCTATAAGCTTGTAACAGATCAAGTAGCTCATTAGCAGTGTGAGCACAAATAAAAAGTTTTTTCACATTAGCGGGAATGAAATAGTTTTTTATTGCATGGTTAAGAAATGCGATAAAGCCATCATAAAAGTTATTGACATTTAACAAACCGATGGGTTTTTGGTGGATGTGCAGATGGGCCCAAGATGCTAGTGTCATAAATGCCTCTAGTATTGCAAGATCTCCTGGAAGGAAAATAAAAGCATCAGCATAATTAAGCATTTCAGTTATTCTTTCTTGCATACCTGAGACGACTAACTCTTCTCCAGTTGATGAGTCAGACGAACTGCCCAATGGTTTTAGGACTCTTGGGATGATGCCTAACACTTGACTTCCTCTGATAAAAGCTGCTTCTGAGACCATTTTTGATAACCCTCGATTACCTCCTCCATACACCAAGTGTAATTTTCTCGCTGCTATGCTTCGACCAAGATCTATGGCTGCCTCAACGAACTCTTTATGTTTGCCATAGGTAAATCCAGAAAGCACACAAATGTTCTTGAATTGTCTATTGGGAGTAGCTGCCATTGTGATACTTCTCGAAAACAATTTGTGAGTGCTTGACAAAAAAGAAATCACATTTAAGAGTCTCGGTGATAGTGGGTCATGGTTGTGTATGAGGTAATATGTTAGTGTCAAATAACGCGTAAAGCACGTGGCTTGCAAGTCAAAAAGAAAACAGTAAAAAGGAAAAAGCAAACAGTAATAAAATTATTAAAGACAATAATGCAAACAATAAGACAATAGTGAAATAAAATAACAATAAAGTAAAAGGATATTTACAGGTAGTTGCGACTGTGGCTCACATCTTCCTCTGGTTTTACGTCCAGAAACGGCTTGAACGCCCTCTATGGGTCGAGAATAGGCTTCCTATCCAGTTTTCTTATAAACTGGCAAACAGGGCCGTTTATAGTCAGATTCCCAAGACTATATCGTGCATGCTCTTTCTGGAATAATGGCCATAACTGGAGAATCGCTCCTTGCACATATCCACTGGGATGCGTTTCAAGAGACAAAAGGATATCATCCAATGACTCCTTATTCAAGCCATCCCTAATGAATTGAATCTTATCTTCCCTGTTATCAGACACCATTCCTAAAGAACATGGGTTTTTATTGCAACTCATTCTGGCACACTTATGACAAGCAACAGAAATTCTTCGAGCTCGTCGTTTTCTTGCATAATTTCCTTTACCACAACCAGGCATGTATGCAATAAATTTTGGAGGTAACTCACCTGCCGATCGTACTTTAGCCTCGATTAACCAACGGATGTCAGCAGGTATGTTATTCCTCATGAGTAATCGCATGCGTTCGGACCGAGCTTTATAGATCGTAAGGAGGGCATTCTGAGGAAGTGAAGGGAATCGCTTGTGAAGCTTCGCTAGAATCTCGTTTCTGTCCATACCTTCGCCTCAGAATATCAGTTATTATGGGAAACTGAAGTAACCGACTTGATTGTCACGGAGTACCGTTATCCGCCACTTCACCGGGGTAACAAACTAAAGCACACAAATAGAAAAACAAATTAAAACACACAAAGAAAATTAAAATCGTCCTCTTATTGAATTTACCTCAAGCTCCAACTGGATGTCGTAAACACTTCTCTCAATGTCTCTGAGTTGGTGTTCTAAACCCTCAACATAGGCTACTAACTCTGGTGGTTGTAGAGCCCAAATGCGATGTGTTTTACAAAATTGAATCTGTCTTTTGAGATGAGTTTTGACACGTTGAAGTGGTTTAAGAATGTTCAGGAGGAACGGTCTAAGTATGAGACTCATGATTAAAAATGATAAGAGAAAACTTAATGGTAAAATAAACACACTTATGCAAAAACAATTTCAATTAGCAAAAGAATAATAATAAAAAGAAAGAAAGAAAAATCAAATCAACGAAAAGAAAAAAAAATCAATTCAAATTTGGTGGGTCACTCAAATTTATTTCGGTGTCTTCTTCATGTGGTTGGTACTCTAGATATGGCTTTAATCTTTGACCATTAACTTTAAACGTGACACCATTCTTTGGGTCTTTAATTTCAATTGCCCCATGTGGAAAAACAGTATGAATAATAAATGGGCCAGACCAACGAGAGCGTAACTTACCTGGGAATAGGTGCAAGCGAGAATTGAATAAAAGCACTTTCTGACCTGGAGTGAACGATTTTCTCATAATTTGCTTATCATGAAAGACTTTCATTCGTTGCTTGTAAATCTTGGCATTTTCGTACGCGTCATTGCGAATTTCTTCAAGTTCTGCCAGCTGTAATCTTCTTTCTGAGCTGGCTTGCTGCATGTCAAAATTGAATTTCTTGATGGCCCAATATGTACGATGCTCGAGTTCCACAGGTAGGTGGCAAGCTTTTCCATACACTAGCCTGTAGGGTGACATCCCAATCGGGGTCTTGAAAGCCGTTCTATATGCCCATAAGGCATCATCAAGTCTTAATGACCAATCTTTTCTGTCCGGCCTCACCGTTTTTTCTAATATGTGCTTTATTTCTCGATTGGAGATCTCAACTTGGCCACTGGTTTGCGGATGATACGGGGTCGCCACTTTGTGTGTGATTGAATACTTTGTCAAAAGAGCTTTGAATGCTTTGTTACAAAAGTGGGCACCACCATCACTGATTATTGCTCGAGGGAATCCAAAGCGTGAAACAATGTTGCTTTTCAAAAATGCTATCACCACCTTGTGATCATTGGTCCTACATGGAATTGCTTCTACCCATTTTGATACGTAGTCAACAGCAACCAATATGTATTGATGGCCAAAAGAAGGGGGAAAGGGTCCCATGAAGTCGATACCCCATACGTCAAAAATCTCAACCACTAAAATTGGATTTAGTGGCATCATGTTCCTTCGTGTAATGCTTCCCATTCGTTGACACCTATCACATGAAGAACAGAAAGTGTAAGCGTCTCGAAATATAGATGGCAAATAGAAACCACATTGTAAAACTTTAGTCGCTGTCTTCTTAGCACTGAAATGGCCTCCACAAGCTTGTTCATGGCAGAATGAAAGGATATTCTGAATTTCACTTTCTGGGACACATCGTCTAACAATTTGATCCGCACAATACTTGAACAAATACGGGTCATCCCAAAAGAAATTCTTTATCTCTGCAAAGAATTTAGCCTTGTCTTGCTTGGTCCAATGCTCTGGAAGTTTACCTGTAACAAGATAATTAACTATATCAGCATACCAAGGTAATACTTCCACACTCATTAATTGTTCATCTGGAAATGACTCATTTAATGGTAATTGTTCTATAATTGTGTCAAAATGGAGACGAGAGAGGTGGTCCGCCACAACATTTTCTGTCCCTTTTTTATCTTTGAATTCCAAGTCAAATTCCTGCAAAAGTAACACCCAACGAATTAGTCTGGCTTTTGCATCTTTCTTTGTGAGAAGATATTTAAGAGCAGCATGATCTGTGAATATAATTATTTTACAACCAATAAGATATGATCGAAATTTTTCCAATGCAAACACTACTGCTAGCATTTCTTTTTCAGTAGTTGAATAGTTCAACTGTGCATCATTCAATGTCATACTAGCATAGTAAATAACATGGGAAATTCGATCAACTCTTTGTCCTAATACTGCTCCTACTGCATAATCAGATGCATCACACATGAGCTCAAATGGTAATTTCCAGTTCGGGGGCTGAATGATGGGTGATGATGTCAACAAATGCTTTAATTTTTCAAACGCAACAAGACATGAATCATCAAAGACAAAAGGTACATCCTTAGTAAGCAAATTGCATAAGGGTCTAGAAACTTTACTAAAATCTTTAATGAAACGTCTATAGAAACCAGCATGCCCAAGGAAAGATCTTACTTCTCTGACTGTTTTGGGTGGAGGAAGATTAGAAATGAGATCCACCTTGGCTTTGTCAACCTCAATACCTTTACTCGAAATGATGTGACCGAGAACAATACCTTGTTTTACCATAAAATGGCATTTCTCCCAATTTAAGACCAAGTTCTTCTCGATACATCTCTGCAGAACTAGTGTTAGATGATGTAAACATTGATCAAACGAGTCACCAAAGACAGAAAAATCATCCATAAAGACTTCAAGGAATCGTTCCACCATATCAGAAAAAATGCTCAACATGCATCGTTGAAATGTAGCAGGTGCATTACATAATCCAAATGGCATTCTCCTATATGCAAATGTGCCAAAAGGGCAAGTGAAAGTAGTTTTCTCTTGATCTTTTGGTGCTATGGGAATCTGATTATATCCTAAGTAACCATCTAGAAAGCAGTAAAATTCATG
Source organism: Citrus x clementina (assembly GCF_000493195.1). NCBI lineage: Eukaryota > Viridiplantae > Streptophyta > Magnoliopsida > Sapindales > Rutaceae > Citrus > Citrus x clementina. Next base: position 9,077,683 of record NW_006261964.1, on the reverse strand, counting down.
GCCTGCTAATCTATCAAGCATTTGATCAATAAATGGTAAAGGAAAATGGTCTTTACGTGTGACAGAATTCAATTTTCTATAATCAATGCATACACGCCATCTTGTAGTCACTCTAGTGGGTATCAATTCATTATCAGCATTGGTAACTACTGTGACTCTTGACTTTTTAGGGACAACTTGTACAGGACTGACCCATGAACTATCAGAAATTGGGTAAATGATACCTGCATCTAATAGCTTAAGGACCTCAGTTCTAACAACTTCTTTCATGTTAGGATTTAACCGACGTTGCATCTCCCTAGTAGTTTTAGCATTTTCATCAAGGTGAATGTAATGCATGCAATCTACTGGGTTTATACCTTTAATGTCTGCTATGGTCCATCCTAATGCTTCTTTGTGCTCTTTTAAAACATCCAACAACTTACCTTTTTGTTCGTCATTTAGGGATGATGAGATGATTACCGGCAGAGTACTTTCTTCTCCCAAAAACGCATATTCCAAAGTGTTGGGCAATGGTTTGAGCTCGAGTTTCGGTGGTGATTCTGATGATGGAATGAATTGCTTCTCTGATGGTGCTAGTTGCTCAACTCTTGACTTCCATTTATTAGTGTCCATAGATGGTGCTGAGTCAAGCAGGGCGTTGACCTCATCAACCGATCTGTCAATATCAAAATCAAAACCAAAGTGAGTTAAACATGTTTGTAAAGGATCATCACTAAGGTTTGAAAGAAAAGTGTCATCAACTAATGCTTCAATTAAATCCACATCAACAATTCCATCATCTGCACTGTGAGGTTGTTTGGCAATGTTGAAGATGTTCAGCTCCATAGTCATGTTGCCGAAGGACAACTGCATATTTCCAGTTCTACATTGAATGTGAGCATCCGCAGTTGCCAAGAAATGTCGGCCTAGAATAATGGGGATGTGCTTCCTTGAATCCTGTATTGGTTGAGTGTCAATTACAATGAAGTCAACAGGAAAATAAAATTTGTCTACCTGGATAAGCACGTCCTCCACAATACCACGAGGTATTTTTGTGGACCGATCTGCAAGTTGTAACACCACTGGAGTTGGGTGTAATTCTCCCAGTCCAAGTTTCACAAACACTGAATAAGGTAACAGATTTACACTAGCTCCTAAATCCAACAAAGCATTCTCAATTGTGTGGTTCCCTATACTACATGAGATAGTGGGGGAGCCTGGGTCTTTGCATTTTAAAGGAATTTTATGTTGAAGTATAGAACTAACGTTTTCTGTTAAAAATGCCTTCTTTTGAACATGCATGTTTCTCTTTTTAGTACAAAGGTCTTTAAGAAACTTGGCATAAGATGGAACTTGTTTAATAGCATCAAGCAAAGGGATGTTAACACTTACCTGTTTGAAGATTTCAAGAATCTCACCTGTGGATTTTTCCTTTTTTCCTTTCGCTAACCTCTGAGGAAATGGAGCTTTGGGAACATATTCTTGTGGGTTGGTTTCTTCTTTCTCCTCCGGTGATGAGTCATCAACATTCACAGGTACAATTTGATTTTCTTTTGTCACTGGCATCTCCACCTTGTTGTCGACTTCTTTTCCTTTTCGCAAGGTCATTACTGCTTTGACCTCTCCATGCTGTTGTGGTGAACTGGTACTTGTTTCATGTACTCCTTTAGGATTAGGCACTGGTTGACTTGGAAACTTACCTTTCTCAACGGTCATTGCCAAGGTTTGAACTGAAGAAGCAAGTTGTCCCACCATCTTCTCGAGGCTTGAAACAGATTGAGCTTGTGAGTTGAAACCTGCTCTCAACTCATTTCGTAGTCCATCAATGGTGCGGTTTTGTTGCTCAATCGTGGAGTGAGTAAGATTTTTGAGATTCTGGAATGAATCCTCCCATGGTCTGGGTTGAGAGAAATTCTGATTCTGATTGTATGGTCTAAATGGGGGCTGAGAGGCTTGAGGATTTTGAGAAATTTGTTGCATTGGTGGAGCTGGAGCTGCTGGTCTATTCTGTTGGAATCCTTGAGACCATGAAAAATTGGGGTGGTCTCTCCATCCAGGGTTATATGTGTTGGAGTATGGGTTGTAATTCGATGGTTTTCTCATTACACCTATGGCATTGGCTTGATCTGAGTATGAGTCATGGTCATGTGGCTCTGTTGATTTAGCAGTCGATAACGATGCTATTTGTCGAGCAAGACCTTCAACCATCTCCTTGACTTCTTTGATTCCCGAAGTTGACTCGCCAATTTGAACCTCATTTACTCCCTTAATTCTTCTAGTATTCCTGATTGATCGACTCCGTTGTTGGGAATTATCCGCTTGTCGCTGGAAGAATTCCCAAATTTCTGACGCACTTTTTGACATTAGCTCTCCTCCACTTGTTGCCATTAGCCATTCTTGCACATTTGGTAGTAATCCCTCCAAAAAGTATTGGTATTGGTGCCATTTCTCGTACCCATGATGTGGACACTTCAAGAGTAGCCCATTGAATCGCTCCCATGTTTCGAAAAATTGCTCGTCCTCTCTCTGGGTAAATTCTGAGATTTCCCTGCGAATAGCATTGGTTTTATGCACTGGGAAATATTTATTCAAAAATTTCGTTACCATTTGTTCCCATGATGAAATGCTATTAGCAGGTAAAGTATTTAACCATGAACGAGCTCTATCTTTTAAAGAAAATGGGAATAGTCTAAGTTTAACATCATCATCTGAAAAATTCTCATATTTGAATGTTTGACAAATGGCATGAAAATCATTCAAATGATTATATGGATCCTCATTTTCTAGGCCATAAAATGTAGGGAGACAATTTAACACACTAGGTTTTAATTCAAAACTCCTAGCAGCTACATTTGGGTATCTTATGCATGACGTGCTCAAATTAGCTAAGGGACTAAAATAGTCCTTAAATGGCCTCTCCTGTGGTGCTTGTAAATCCATTTTATTTTTAACGTGTTTATGTGTGCGAAGTGTTTTTTCTAATTCAAGGTCTATAGGTTCAAGATTAGGTAATAATGACCTACGACCATACATGCAAAATAAATAAAATAAAAATAAAGATGCAAACAAAACAAAAAATAAAGATGGGAACAAAACAAATAAAAATAAAAAAGAGGGAGAAATTACGATACTAACCTGATTGCGCTATTACAATCTTTCTATAAAAACACACAAAAATAAATACGTGAAATGAATTAACTAAAAATTAAATTAATAAAATAAAGGAAAATTACAAAGAAAAAAAATTGAAAATTAAATTACAGAATTTTAAAGAAGAGAAAAAGAAAAGAAATACTAACCTTTAGATTCACTTTTTTTTTCTTTTTTTTTTAATAATAATAATAAAAAAATACAAGAAAACAAATAAAAGAAATTATTCACAAAAATTAGTTCTATGAATTAAAATTACTTACCTCCCCGGCAACGGCGCCAAAAACTTGTTGTGCAAATTTTAATGTACTCGCAAGCGCACGAATCTATTGTAGTATAGATCTATGGTGACGAGTGTCGATCC
>NW_006261964.1:9060779-9073211 GCF_000493195.1 Citrus x clementina | reverse complement strand
ACAGTACCGATCTGCATAGCTCTTTTGTCTGCTCTGGGCTGCCTTTAATCTTTCCCGAATAAGCTGTATCTTCTCACTAGTATTTTGAACCAATTCGGGACCAAAAAGTTTCCGCTCTCCAACCTCATCCCAACATACGGGAGTTCTGCATTTCCTTCCATACAAGGCCTCATAAGGTGCCATCTCGATACTAGCTTGATAACTATTATTATAAGCAAACTCCATCAAGGGTAAATAAATGTCCCAACTACCCCTAAACTCCAAAATACAAGCTCGTAACATATCCTCCAGGGTTTGAATAGTACGCTCTGACTGACCATCAGTTTGTGGGTGAAAAGCTGTACTGAAGTTCAACTTGGTGCCTAAAGCCTTTTGCAAACTTGTCCAGAATCTCTATCTGAAACAATAGACACAGGTGCTCCGTGAAGTCGAACTATCTCAGCCACAAAAATATTCCCCAACTTGTCCATCGAATAAGTGGTCTTGAACGGTAAAAAGTGAGTAGATTTGGTAAGTCGATCAACAACTACCCATACACTATCATGACCACTCTGAGCATGAGCACGTGGAAGTCCCGTTACAAAATCCATGGTGATGTGCTCCCATTTCCACTCAAGGATAGGAAGCGGCTGAGAAAACCCTGTTCAGCTTTAATCTGCTGACAAACTAAACACCGAGATACAAATTCAGCTATCTCTCTCTTCATACCTTGCCACCAGTAATGATCTCTCAAGGTACGGTACATCTTCGTACTACCAGGATGCATAGCATAAGCTGAACAATGAGCTTCTTCCATGATCTCCTTTTTCAACTCCTTAATGTCGGGTACGCAAAGTCGATTATCCATAACTAAAACTCCATCATCTCTCACTGCAAAATCAGTTCGTAAGCCTTTTTGCACATCCTCTTTCAACTTCAGTAACTGCAAATCCTGATCTTGCATCTGATGAACTTTGTCAATCAAAGTCGGCCTCACTCGAAAATTAGCTATTAAAGCTCTGCAATTATCAACTTCCAATTCAACTCCCAAAGATCTCAACTCAATCAATAACGGCATGTATGTCCCTCGCAAGTGAGCTATAGAGCTAAAAGACTTCCTGCTTAGCGCATCAGCTACCACATTCGCTTTGCCCGGATGAAAATAAATGGTACAATCATAGTCTTTAATCAGCTCAATCCATCTCCTCTGTCTCAAATTCAACTCCTTCTGAGTAAACAAATACTTCAAGCTCTTGTGATCAGTAAAAATCTGACATGTTGCTCCATACAAGTAATGCCTCCATATCTTGAGTGCAAACACCACTGCTGCTAGCTCTAAATCATGAGTTGGGTAATTTTGTTCATGCTTCTTAAGTTGTCTTGAAGCATAAGCCACTACTTTCCCATACTGCATTAGCACACAACCCAATCCTTGCCTGGATGCATCACTGTATACTACAAACCCTTCATTACCCGATGGAAGTGTAAGAACTGGTGCTGAAGTAAGGCATGCCTTGAGTTCTTGAAAACCCTTTTCACAATCATCATTCCACTGGAACTTAGCATTCTTTCTGGTTAACCTTGTCAGAGGAATAGCAATCTTGGAGAATCCTTCCACAAATCTCCGATAATAGCCAGCTAATCCAAGAAAACTTCGAACTTCAGTCACATTTGTAGGTCGTTCCCAATTTACAACTGCTTCGATCTTTTGAGGATCAACATAAATTCCTTCAGCTGATATCACATGGCCTAGAAATACTACTTTATCTAACCAGAACTCACACTTGCTGAACTTAGTGTACAATTGCTTTTGTCTTAAAGTCTGCAAAACAGTCCGCAAGTGCTCCTCATGTTCCTCCTGACTTCGAGAATACACCAAAATATCGTCGATAAACACAATCACAAATCGATCCAGATAATGGCGAAATACCCTATTCATAAGGTCCATGAAAGCCGCTGGGGCATTAGTCAACCCAAATGGCATCACTAAAAACTCATAATGTCCATAACGAGTTCTGAATGCTGTTTTAGGAACATCGGCCTCTTTAATTCTAAGCTGATGATATCCCGAGCGCAAATCGATCTTAGAAAACACCTTTGCTCCCTGAAGTTGATCAAACAAGTCATCGATGCGTGGAAGTGGATATTTATTACGCACTGTAACTTTATTCAACTGCCTATAGTCAATGCAGAGTCTAAGAGTACCATCCTTTTTCTTAACAAACAACACCGGAGCTCCCCACGGAGATACACTAGGTCTAATAAACTCTTTATCCACCAATTCTTGCAGTTGAATCTTAAGTTCCTTTAGTTCAGCTGGAGCCATCCTATACGGTGCTATAGATATAGGAGCCGTCCCAAGGACTAAATCAATAGAAAACTCAATCTCTCTATGAAGTGGCATCCCCGGAAGTTCATCTGGAAATACATCTGAAAACTCTTGGACTACTGGAATATCCTCCAATCTCAACTCCCGAACTCCAGTGGCTATTACGTATGCCAGATAAGCTGAGCAACCTTTCCTTAGTAAGCGTCTTGCATCAATGGCCGATATGACACATGAGGGTAAAATTCTACGCTCACCACAAAATTTCACCTCAGTTTCTCCTGGTTTATTGAACACAACTTCCTTTTTAAAACAATCCACTGTAGCATGGTGAGACGCAAGCCAATCCATGCCCAAAATGGCATCAAAATCTTGAATGTCTAGAATAATCAAATTCGCCTTAAATTCATGCTCGCCCAATCGAATCATGCTATCTCGATACACCTTTTCAGCAAGTAATGACCCTCCGGTAGGTGTACTAACAACTAAACCATAATCCAGCAATTCAGGCTCTCTCTCTAGATGCATACTAAATGTGTGAGAAACAAAAGAATGCGTGGATCCAGGATCAATAAGAATATGAGCATCATGACCAAAGATAGATAATGTACCCATAATAACTTCTGGTGTAGCATGAGCCTCCTGCTGTGTCGAGGCAAAAACTCGAGCCTGAGTACGAGGTCGACCAGGTTGACCTCTCTGACTTGGAAAAGTGGTCTGACTCCTCGATATAGAACCCCCTGTCTGCATACCCCTCTGACCCTGAACTGGTCCAACATGAGATTGATACTGTGGGGCTGCCCCTCGAGCAGAACTGTCACCCTGAGATAAAGTAGGGCAGAATCTCTTAATATGTCCAGGTTGTCCACATAAATAACACACATTGTCTCCGATACGGCATTGGCCCTGATGGTTCCTACCACACGTAGGGCAAGGAGTCTGTTGTATACTCCTACGGGGTCCTCCGCTATTCCTGTCATACTGCCCCTGAGTCCTAACATTACTCCCCATTGAAGGCTGCGCCGAACTGTAACTGGCGGATTGTCTCTGATCTCCCCTGCTACTCATACTCTGATTCCTTTGCACACCAGCAGAGTAATTTGTATACGCGCCTCTCTTCGGCGGCCTGCTGCTCGAGCCACCCTCTGTCCAACTCTGGCTACGTTTCTGCTTCAGAGTCTGAACTCTACGTCCCTCAGAGATACTGTGCTCTACTCTCTTAGCTGCCTCAACTACCTCAATGAACTCAGTGTACCGTGATGCCGTCACAGTCGTACGAATCTCAAATCGGAGACCCTCCTCAAAACGCTTACATCTCTCCCTCTCATCACCAACTGCTGAAATGGCAAATCTAGAAAGATCCAAAAATTTCTTCTCATACTCTTCCACTGACATAGCTCCTTGAACCAATCGAAGGAATTCACTCCGCTTAATATCCTGATACACAGCCGGAAAATAATGATCGTAGAATTCCTTACGAAACATAGCCCATGTAAGTGCAGCATGCCCTTGGTATCTTCGCTCTACTGTTTGCCACCAATGATAAGCCCTATCCTCGAGCAGAAAAGTGGCAAATGAAAGTCTATCCTCCTATGAGCATCTCATCACATCAAAAATACGTTCTAACTTGATAAGCCACGACTCTGCCTCAGGTGGATCACCAGAACCATTAAAACTCTTTGCCCCTAAACTTCGAACACGCTCGACAGTGTTCACTTGACCGACATGCGGTTGAGCCTGATTCTGAACCACTGTAGTCACAATCTGAGCTAATCTATCAATGGACTGCTCAATGTTCGGAGCATTTCCTGGTGCCTGTTGCACAACCTCGTGCGTCGAAGACTCAACTATTCCCTCGTCAACGGGATCATTTTCCCCCGCAGGTACATCTCCTGAAGTCAACCCAGCTACTAATCTAGTACGGCCACGACCACGGCCACGTCGACTGCTACGACGAATCATAATGGTGCCTACAAAACATTAAATCCGACTTTAATAATCAAAACTTATTCTATTTACGACCGTAAAGTCTACAGAATCTAAAACCATGCTCTGATACCAACTGAAACGACCCGCCCCGCAACTCCCCAGGGCGAGTCTATCTAAACTCGTAAAATCGAAACTATTCTATAAAAATTTCGGCAGAGTCTCCCTTATAAATAAAACATATCCAATCCTGCAAATTATAAAGCAACACTCCCAAATAATTTAATATCCAACCATCCTCCATAACCAATTCTCAAATCAATATATCAAACATCATCCAAATCATCCTCATATCAAAATACATCGATTATCCTTAATAACATAAAATAATAAATAAACACAGCTTGCAAAAAATCTCAAATATAATAATAATTAAATCCACGACTCCTATCACCATCACGTGGCCACAATATCACACTAACGTTCGCTACTGGGTTGACTGATGTACCTGTAAATCTCCTGTGGGGGGGGGGGGGGGATAGAATAAAAGAGGGGTGAGTATAAAACTCAGTGAGCTCAGTGAGTGGATAGTAGTTGCTGACAATTTAATAAATTTATTTAAAATCATTTAATCTTTCTCAAATCACTTCCTCAAATCAATTTCATAAATCAATTTCTCAAAATATCATAAGAACTTGCTCAAACTCATTTAATGCAAATCAGTTCATTGAAACACTATAATACATATATTTGCATAAAATCGATGGAATCATATAATACTCATCATATCAAATACTGAATACTAAAAACTGTCATCAAACAAGTACCCAGGGAATAATCTGATCATATCCGGACCTCGACGGACGGGCAATGACGTACTATCTGGGTAACGTCACGCCTCGGAGCCACAACGGATAGATGGGGACGATCTCATCTCATATCTCATATATCTGTACTGTGCATGCATAAGCCCCCAAAAGGCAAAAGCGCCCGAACACACGGCCCAAAGCCTCTATGTGTGTCCCGACGGGCCCCAAAGGCCTCTATCTCATCTTATCTGTATCTCTTTTCTGATCTCATATTATCTGTTTCTCTGTATCTGGAGGGAAGGGTACTGTCTAATGATTTCAAAAATAACATATACATAAACATAGAATCTCATATGAAATCTCATTTTCTTTCTATTCAACATATCTCAAAATCTGCTCAATTCTAATATCATGCCTTTACTCAAAAACGCTAATAAAATCATTAATCAAACTCATTCTCAATAACAATAAAGACCAACACATAGATAAAAATTAATTTACCTGAAAATCATTTAATCGAAGCATTAAATACTTATCATAAAATCAGCATATACTATGAAAATAGGTTTTGTATATTCCACTCACAGTGATGATGTCTAGACTCGGTATCAACAACGTCCGCGGGTTGATTCTCGTTCGCGGATGCGGATCCTCCTAATCACGGAAACACTATAATTATTCTCCGTAAATAGAAATACAACCAATTTAATATAATAAATCTCGAATCCTATTAACGATAAACTATTCCCACATGAGTAAAATTACCAAAATACCCCCAACATCAATATTTTACCAACTTATCCTCAAACTTCATTATTTTACCAAATTATCCTCATATTCGTCAATTACCATATTGTCCTCAATTCAGATTACATAAATTAATCACATTGTCCGAAATTACAAAATTACCCTCAGGGCATAAAATTACCGAAATGTCCACTGATTACATAAAATTACAAATTCACCCCAAAGTTTCATGAATTTACCGAATTGCCCCTGCCGGTCAACGGTGACCGGACTTCAGTCAACGATGACGGGGAGCTTAGGTCTGCTAGTTCCGACCTCGGTGAGTGCAATGGTGGTGGCCGTGAGTCGCCACGCGCGCTACCGGCGGCGAATCGAAGCTCCAAAGATCCGCAAGTTTCCGGTGATCGTTCGGCGGTTTTTCGGCCTCCCTGGTGATCGTGGTTGGTCGGAAATTGTTGCTGAAGATGTGAGGAACCAGTTCCAAGTGGTGGCGCGTCACAAACCTGGCGGAATCAACGGCGACGAAAAAGGATCTTGGCCGCGACTTTCGAGCTCCAATCGCCGACGTTCTGGCCAGTTTCCGGCGACGAGGACCACGGGGATACGACGGTCAGCTTCCAAGCTTCAGATCGGTACCAAGCACGGCCGGTAAGGTGGCCGGAAACGGGAGAACTCGTCGGGTCAATATCGCGGAATCGGGTCGGGTTTTCGGGTTAACAGGTCCAGCTCTCTCTCTCTCTCTCTCTCTCTCCCTCTCTCTCGGGTATTCTCTCTCAAAAATACAAACTCATTTCCCCCATTTTCCAGTTATACAATTCTGCCCCTCTTTTTTTTTTTTAAGCTTAATACAAATTAAGCTCAATTCGGACCCGTGATGAAAATAAAATCCGGCCATCGGCGTGTGTAATCGCGCTCAATTATTCTCGATAAAATGTCGTGACGAAATAAAAAAATTAATAGCGAAGAGGAAAATTAAATCACTCACTTAATTAAGAAAATCGGAGTGCATATGTTACAGTTCATCCCATTCTGCCTTATTATTGAAACCTTCTTCAGTGATCTAAATGAGTGGTCATGTGGCAAAAATCCACAGTGCCTTAAAAATACACTCTTTTTACTATGTGTAAGCCACTGTGGCTTTTTGTCTAGGCCACAGACTGGATAAGCATAGTAACCTTTAACAGTTCAACCTGAAAGATTCCCAAATGCGGGAAAGTCACTAATAGTCCACATCAAGACAGCCCGTAAATTGAAGGTTTTCTTTTAAAAGCATCGTAAGTTTCTACACCAGCATTCCAAAGGGTTTTCAAATCATCAATTAAGGGTGCTAGGTAGACATCTAGATCATTCCCTGGTTGTTTAGGCCCAAATATCAATAAAGAAAACATAATGAATTTTCTCTTCATGCACATCCATGGAGGGAGATTGTAAGTGACCAACATAACTGGCCAGCAACTGTAGGTAGAACTAAGAGTGCTATGTGGATTAACCCCATCAGTTGAGAGAGGTAGACGAAGATTTCTAGGTTCTTGGCCAAAATCAAGCCACTTAGAGTCAACTAAATGCCATGCTGGTGAATCTGCTGGATGACGAAGTTTGCCATTTTTAGTTCGGTGAATAGCATGCCAAGTCAAGTTCTCAGCAGTTTGGGACGATTAAAACATACGTTTGTACCTAGGAATAGGAGGAAAATACCACAATACCTTTGCAGGCACCTGGTTACTACTTGTTTTGACATTTTTTTTTGTTTTTCCACCTAGACTCTCCACAAGTAGGACACTTATTCAAATCTGAATACTCTTTACAGAACAAAATGCAATCATTCTTACATGCATGTATTTTCTCATAATCTAATCCTAACACTCTCATTGTTTTTTTGGCCTTATACATAGACTTTGGAACATTATTCTTTTCTAGAAACATGTCAAAAAGTACTTCCAACAAAGCACTAAACCCTTGGTCAAACCATCCATACTTCCCTTTCACATTATACAATTTCATTAACCATGACAACTTAGAATACTTTGAACCTAAATACCAAGGCTTCTCAGCATCCTCAAGAATATCCCTAAAAAACTTAGGATTTTGATCACATTGTTCATATGCATCATGGATCATGTCCTTGACATTACTGTGATCTTGGAACCTAAATTCGTGATTTTCATAATATTTTGGGCAACTTGCAAAGGCTGCATTTGAATCAACCTCTCCATGTTTATCCCAAACTATGTATGTTGACAAAAACCCATTTTGAAATAAATGACCCTTTATTCGTTTAGGAGTGTGGAACTCTAGGTTGCAACACTCATTACAGGGACATCTAACTAATCTACGATTTTCAGAATTAAGCGTAGAAAAATTCACAAACCCCTCCACTCCATCTTTATATTCTTTGGACACTCTTGCTGACCATATCCAAGATTTATCCATTTCAACAATGATGCTTGTTAATGTAAAATTTTATTTAAATGAAACAAATAGTGAAATTAAGTTGTCATGCATCATTCCCAATATACACTAAATTATTAAATTAAGCAATCATGCATCATTCCCAACATACACCAAACTGTTAAATTAAGCAGCCATGCATGCCTTCAGCAATGAAGTCACCAATGTAACAGAGGGCAAAACAAGACATTTGATGTCAATGAACCCATTATCATAAGTCACCAATGTATAGCTAAAGTGAAAATGTATTTATTTTAAATATGTATTCATACCTTCAGCAATGAAGCACCTTCTCGTAATTTTGTAGAAGATTTTAGCACAACAGCAGAACAACAATTTGTAAAATTGAATTAGTCAAAGAAATAATCTGCCAACCACATGCAAACTATAACAATATCAGTACTTTTATCAGTAAATATATTAACATGGTGAGAAAGGTGGATTAAATTTCTACCTCTTATAAGTAATTTCATAAAATCATTATGAATTCAAAATGATATACATCTAATACCAGTGGCAAAAGAAAGCTTAATTATGTATAATTTGAAATAAAAAGAAAATAAGCAAATAGCTTATTCTTACTGCAATAATCAATAACTCATACATTTTGTCAAATACTTTATAGGCACAATTTTGTATCATCTTCTTTTGACAAATCTTGTTTTAAATTCTACCCGCAAAAATACAATACCCAACAACAGAAAAACATGCAAATGCAAAAAAAAATACCCAGCCCAAATTGGATAAAATAAAAAATAGAATTAGCTCAAAGTGTTTCAAATTGATGTTTTCCATTATTGGGCATGGTTATTTTGATGAGAGATTAAAGAATAAAGTAACAGATAATATGACATTTCAGAAATTAAATAAAATTAGCCCCTAATTATTTCTAAAAACAGGGATTTCTATTATTGCTCTGATTATAGTCAAAACTGACGAAATTATAATGGCTTACTTCTTTTATAAGTTTGACAGGCTTTTTGCTTGAATCCTCTTTTAAATCTTCTTCTTCAAAATCGCTAGGTGTTATGGCTTATCAATTTCTACTTGCATGTTCAAAGAAAGGCATGCTTGTTAATTAGTATGAATCGGGCCGAAGAGTGATTGAAGTGAAAAAGCTAGCAAGAGGGGTTTAAGGAAATTAAAGGGGATTTCGATTTGAGTGGAACAAACAAGAGGCCTCAAATTTGAGTTAAAAGAATAAAGATTTCAAGGTCGCAAGTTTCATAGACTTTGTTTTAGGGTTCCTGTAGAAAGCGAGGATGGAAATCAATTTTGGAGAAAGGGGGAAACAAGGAGCCAAAACACTTTAACTGTTCAATTTATATCGATAGCTTTTTAGCAATTAGAACGATGCCGTTTAGATTTAGGAAAATTGAAAAAAATTAAATTAAATTAAAATTAATTCTCCAATTAGTATCAGTGCTTGATTCTGATACTAAAGTATCAATGATCACTGACACTTTTATGTAAAAGGCGCTAAAATCCGCTTAGGTCATCAAATGCTGATACTTTTTATTTAGTATCAGAAACTAAGTATCAGTGTTTCCCTTTTTTCTGGTAGTGTAGATTAGAATACTAGCCAAGAGAATGTGTTAGCCTCTATGCCTATATGACATTTTGATTTTGATGATAACAAACCATTAATTAATGGGCAATATTAAAATTACATATTATTTTTTTAAAACAAGAAAATGAATGATGATTTCTCAAAGTTCTTAAAACATTTTATTTATATTTTCAAGGAAAGTTCTAATATGAGGATATGAATTGTAAGAAGTTTTTCTAGACAAAACTATATTTTGTTGATAAATGGCATCCTGCTTACAAAAACCAGCAAATCAGATATAGAAAATGTGCTTACTGGAGATAACCGCCCAACTGGATGTGCTAAACGGCAAACCAGATTCATAATCATAACTTTCTAGAAGCAATCGGCAAATCGGTTCCGTCAATTGAGCTCTTTGGAATTAAACGGCATACCGGTTACCAATAAATGGAAAATCGATTATTCAAAAATTCAAATTTCGGCTACAACAATGAACTCAAGCGGCAATCTAGTTAGAATATATGACAAGCGGATTATAACCAAAAAGCAAATAACGGCTAGTGTTCAACTCCAACTATAACAAGACTCAATCAAATTCAAATGATGACGGATTCTATAATTATCATTGAGCTTGTTATTGAGAATTCAACTCTCTTGTGCTTTAAAAATTGTTATTATTTCATTAAATCACACTTTGTGCTTTCATTTGTAAACACATACATTGTGTGAGGGAAACTCTTTGTAATCTTTATTTTCAAGTGATTTTAAGTGTGGGAAACAATTGAGATAGGAGGTTTGGAATTACCTCAAGTTGTAAAGGTTTATTGATACTTTAGAAGTCAATTGTAAATCTTATAGCCTTGGGTTGTAAAGGCTTGCATAGCGGAATCCTCAAGCTTGGTGAGCTTGAAGGCATGGACATAGGCGAAGTTTGCCAAACCACGTAAAAGTATCGTGTTTGCTCTCTCTTTCCTTATCTCTTTAATTTTTGTATTTTTAAAATTACATTAATTTTATTAAGGCATTGTTCGGAATTGTTGTGTGATTTTATTTGCTTAAATTTTTAAAACCCAATTCACCCCCCTCTCGAGTTGTATAACTAGTATTTCATTTGATATCAGAGCAAGGTACTCTTGCTAGGACTTAACCGTTTAGAGTAAAAGATCCATAGCAACCCAAAATGATTCTAACTTTAAGGAAGGTCAGTCCACTACTAGACCACCATATTTTGCTGGTCCCTATTTGAAAACTAAGACGAGAATTTACCTGTAATCATTAGATTATGAAATATGAGAAATCGTTAGTGATGGTCTATTCAACTACTAAAAATGAAGAAGGGGAAGAAATTCTAAAACCTTCACGTGAGTGGAGTGAGGTAAAAAAGAAGAAGGCTTCTTTAAATTCTAAAGCCATAAATGCCTTGTTTTATGTCCTAGATAAGAAAGAATTCCATAGAGTCTTAGGTTGTTCTAATGCATGTGAGATTTGAAAGAAACTTGAGGTAGATTATGAGGGTACAAATCAAGTCAAAGAGTTTAAAATTAGTAGGCACACAAGACAATACGAATTGTTCTAAATGGAACAAAATGAGAGTGTTCATTCCCTGTATACTATATTTAAGGATATTGTAAACACTCTAGGAGCTCTAGGAAAAATCTTTTGAATAGCAAGAATGTAAAGAAAATCATTAGATATTTACTGAAAGAATGGAGGCCTAAGAGAATTGTCATTGAGGAAGCCAAGAATGTAAATACTTTAACTATTGATGATTTAATTGGCTCACTTATTTCTTATGAAACAGATTTGGCAGCGGAAAAATGTGACGAGGATAAAAAGAAGAAGAGCATTGCCCTGAAAGCTTCAAGATCGGAAAGCAACGAAGAGAACGAATTTTAAGATGAAGATACGGCTTTGATAGCCAAGAAATTCAAGATGTTTTTCAAGAAATCTAGTGAGCAAAGAAAGTTCAGAAACTTTAAGAACCAAAAGGAAAAGAAAGAAGGAAGTCATATATTTCGAATACAAAAAGACTGAAGATACAAAATACTGAAGAAAAGAAAGTTATGGTGGCAACATGAGATGACAATGATGAAGAGACCACGGATGAGGAGGAATCACATGAAGTTTCGAACCCGACATTTATGGAAATAGGAGAATAACCTAATGAGGTAAACGATCTCCCTTTTTATGATGAGCTGTTTGAAGTATTTCCTGAATTGCTTAATAATTTAAAGAAAATTGGTATGAAAAATGTTTCTCTTAAAAAGAAAATGCTAGAAATTTCAAATGAGAATGATGTTTTTGCAAAAATAGAATGATTCTTTGAATGAAGAGATTAAAGGACTTCAATTAAAGAATAAAACATTGCATGATAGGATTGCATCATTAAAGGAAAACAAAGTATTTCATATGAATTTGAAAAGTTATGTATCAATGATTGGAGTAAAGAAAATGAAAAATTTAAAGAAGAAGAACAATGAACTCAATGATATTGTGTTGAGGTTCACAACGGTCAAAAGAATTTGGAAAAAATTTTCAGTGTTTAAAAATGTGTCTTTGATAAAGAAGGACTTGGGTATAAACCTAACTTGAATTAAAAATATTACAAGAATTACTTTATTAAGGCTACCTCCACTAGTGATCATAAA
>NW_006261964.1:9053314-9054221 GCF_000493195.1 Citrus x clementina | reverse complement strand
AAGCCGAAGGGGGCGGGCCCTCACCACTATTATTTTTATTAATATTATCATTATTAACATTTAATATTATTATTATTATTATTATATTTTTTAACTTTATTATTTTAGTTATTATTAATTATTGTTATTATTATTTTTATTAATATTATCATTCTTAACATTTATTATTATTATTATTATTAATAAATTTTATTAACTTTAAAATTTTAGTTACTATTAATTACTGTTAATATTATTTTTATTAATATTATCAGTATTAACACTTATTATTATTATTATTAAATTTTATTAACTTTATTGTTTTAGTTATTATCAGTATTAACATTTATTATTATTATTAACTTTATTGTTTTAGTTACTATTAATTATTGTTAATATTATTTTTATTAATATTATCATTATTAACATTTATTATTATTATTAGTAACTTTATTATTTTATTTATTATTAATTATTGTTATTACTATTTTTATTAATATTATCATTATTAACATTTATTATTACTATTACTATTAAAATTAAATTTTATGAACTTATTATTTTAGTTATTATTAATTATTGTTATTATTATTTTTAATAATAATAATAATGATAAATTTTAATAATGATAAAATTAATAATAACAATAATTAATAATAACTAAAATAATAAATTTAATAAAATTTAATAATAATAATAATAAAATTAATAATAATAACAACAATAAGGATAATATTGTTAATAATGATAAATGAATTATTATTTTTATCATTATTTTTATTGTTAACAATGATAATATTGATGAAAATAATAATAACTAAAATAATAAATTTAATAAAATTTATTAATAATAATAATAACAACAATTAGAATAATATTGTTAATAATGATAAATTAATTATTATTTTTATCATTATGTTTATTGTTA
>NW_006261964.1:9020127-9051910 GCF_000493195.1 Citrus x clementina | reverse complement strand
GAGCATCATCTGTTTATAGTACTAAATGGTATTAGATAGATAGATGATCTGTGTGGTTGTAGGAATAAACCTAGATATAGCTCAAGGATAAATCAGAGAAGGAGTTGACTTTATAAAATTTGCACATGTAGTTAGATTGGGAATCCATCAGGATACTCTTAGCTTTTGCTTGTCATAAGAATTTCATTTTGTATCAAATGGATGTTAAAAGTGTGTTTTTAAATGTTACATTATCGTCGACGTTTATATGAAACAACCCCATGGTTTTGAAAATGAAAAATTTCCAAATTATGTTTACAAGTTTTCAAAAGCTTTGTATGGTCTAAAACAAGAACTTAGATCATGGTATGAAAGACTTAATAAATTTCTTTTAGAAAATGGTTTTTCGATGGGAAAAGTAGATACTACACATTTTATTAAGTATAAGAATAAAAATATGCTCATTGTCCAAATTGTTGTTGATGATATCAATTTTTGTTCTACTAATGAGTCTTTGTATAAGAAATTTTCATCTTGTACGAGCAAAGAGTTTAATAAGCATGATGGAAGAGTTAAAATACTTTATTGGACTTCAAATAAGACAAAACAAAGAAGAAATCTTCATCAATCCAGCACAATATTTGAGAGATTTACTAAATAGATTCAGATTCGAAGATGGAAAGACAAAAAGTACTCCAATGAGCTCAACAATTAAGGTTGACAAAGATGAAAAAAGGTAAAGAAGTTGATGTCAAAACATACTGAGGTATGATTAGATCTTTACTTTATTTGACTGCTAGTAGGCCTCAAATTATGTTTAGTGTGTGCTTACGTGCAAGACTTAAATTATATCCTGAGGATCTCATTTGCTTGCTATCAAAAGAATTTTTCGTTATTTGAGTGGAACTATAGATCTTCGCCTTTGATATCCTAGAGGGACTCATATAGACTTAACATGTTATTCGGATGCCAACTTTGTTGGTTATAAGGTAGATAGGAAGACTACTAATGGAACTTATCATTTTTTATGTCACTCACTTGTCCCTTGGTTTAGTAGGAAGTAACCTTCTGTCGCACTCTCAACCACCGAGACTGAATATATTGCCCCCGGTAATTGTTGTTTACAAACGCTTTGGATGAAACAAACACTTAGAAACTATGGTATTAACCTCGATTATATATCTATTTTAATACTGGTACCATAAACTTATCAAAGAATCTCATTCAACATTTTAGGACCAGACATATAAAGATTGGACATCATTTTTTAGGAGATCATGTTTAAAAAGGAGACATTGTGTTAAAATTTGTTTCAACCGAAAAACAACTTGCTAATATCTTTACAAAACCCCTTAATGCGAATTAGTTTTTCAAAATCCGACACGAAATTGCGATAATTAATCTTTCACATTAGCACATCTTTGTATGGTATTGAGGCTATTGAACTATCTATTATGCGATTTGATTATGTGAATGTGTGATTGATTTGGTTGATTTTGAGACATGTACATTCATATTTCATGCGCTTAAATGGCGTTACTGAGAAAAAATTTGAATCACAAAATGATTTCAAGTTAATCAACTTTAAGCCAGAAATAAATTTGTGTGTAAAATACAAAGCAATCGGATAATTGCTTAAGCTATTCGGTTTACCATTTAGATATGAAAAGACTACTGAGGAAAATGGTATTCAACTTATTTATAACTGGCAAGACTTTTCTTATATTTCACATTCTGGACCTAAACGGTTATGACAAACGGTAAGCCGTTTTCATTATAATTACTCACTGGAGCTAAATGGTAAACCACTTATAGAAACCTATTTGCCGTTTAAGTATCTTTTGCTTTCTGAACATAACCGGCAGGCTGGTTATTTTTAAATGGTAAGCTGGATTTCACATTTGAAGCCACTATTGTCTTTATTCTTCCTTATTCAGTAAGCCATTTTTCTCTCTCTATAGAAACCATCATTATCTCTCCTCGAATCTCTCATTTTCTTCAAATCCCACAACAAATCAAGCCTAGAAAATCATTATTCTTCACTCCTAGATCACTAAATCATCATTCAAACACATTTTCATCATGAGAAACCGAAAATCCCAAATGTAGTTATAGGTTTTCTCTCAAATTTTCTCACTTCAATTTGATGCATTTTCAGTGATTCTTTGATTAAATTGAGCCTATATATTACTTCCAAATATCATTCTCTCAATTTGATTGGTTATTTCCCCTCAAATCCTCTTTCTTTCACAAATACCATTTTTGAGAATCCATGTCAAGTTCAAGGACAAGACCAGAAAGGGAAAGGAAAAGGAACATATTCTTCAACCCTAAATGACCACAAACTGATAGAGGCAATATAGACTAGCCTAAATTTGAGTCGAAGCATTTTTCGAATAAATGCTTGGCCAAACAATTCTTCCTCAAATTCATGCCTCGTTCTATCGTTTCTTCTTTTTATGTTGAATTACATTTTCTTCATACCCTTTTAATTAGTAATAGGAATTTAGTACAATTGTAGAACAAGTTGGTTGGGTGAATGTGTTATTATGAGGAGAATGTGCATCCAAATTTGGCGAAAATGTTTTATTCTAATACGGATACTTCTGAGGAGAAATGAAATCATGTCATTACTCATGTTGGTGGAGTAGCTATAGAATTTGGTGCAAGTGTCTTAAATAAAATACTAAGAACCTAATGTAGGTTTTCTAATGCTATTGGTGTCCATGTGCAAGTGTACACAACAAGTAATATAATGATAAGTATTCAAGATCATCTTCACAAGGATTGTTGTTATAGAAATTGCTACAACAATTTTATCAGTGCAGCTTTTATTCTAAATTATAATTAAAATAAATTAATAAACTAATGAACTAATTAAGATTAAAAAAATGCAATAAAGTAAATTATCACAACAAATATAAGGATGTAACCAAAGCGAATAGAGTAGTTGAGTGATTAAACTTACTTAATGGTTTTGACTATTTTTCTAATGTTTGGTTCGGTTTCTACAGTATCTGCTACAGCACTGGGCAGAATCCTTATGTATCCTCAACTTTCGCATGTTTAATGTCTTATACCTAAATGCAACTTAACAGTGACCAATTGTTATGCTAACATTAGATATAACATTACACATTTTATATTCTAATTATCCTACAAAGTGAATCCCTATATCTAATTCATCACTAATTTTAGATTAAGCATGACCCTTGCGAATCAAGATAAACCCAACTCAGGAAACCCAATCTAACACTAAGTATTGTTCTGAAATGTTCCACTAAGACATGCCTTTTTGAGGCTCTATCTTAGCTAGTATCACTAAATGGGTGGTCAACTGAAATAGTGAATTGAAATAAGTATTATAAAAACAATGTGCTATAGTAACCATGCAGCAACACATAATATGAGTCAATTAACCATCAAGTTTGTTCATCACTCAACCATGAGTAAATTTAGTTAATAATCTGCAATAAAACAAGAATCAAATTTCAATCATCAAAAAATCCATCATAACAAGATTAAAAACAGGAGAACAAGAATAAGAGTTGAGATCCGGTTGATGTTCTTCTAAAATCCTTTGTTGTCGTCCTCAATTCTCTATCTTGATCTTTTTTTTCTCTTGTTTTGTCTCTCTATTCTTTTTCTCTAATGACGGCCTCTCTTTCTTCTTTACGTGTGTGCACATTTTATAGCTTAGAATTAGGGAAATCAGAAGCCTAGGGCACGCATCTTTTAGTTTAGGAAACTCCAGATCCTAATCTTCTAAGTATCTTGGGTGAAATCGTCTCTATCGTTGCTCTAGGATTGCTACAGCAACAGTGCTACAACATTGGCTTCAACATCTGCACTGTTCTAGATTTGTTTCAATTCTTCTATAACCAGGTTCTTTCCTTATACTTATAAGACTATTGCAGCAGCATTCCTTTCTTGAATCTTGAGCTTCCGGTCACCTTCAATTATGCATATGAACTAAGCACACAAATTATTCTAAATTAAACAAAATTTATTGGGAGTAAACTAAAATAGATACTCATGCAAAATATAACTAAAATACAGTAAAAATATATCATTTACTCTCTAAGTAATGTTGATTTAGTCATAAAAATACCATGATAACTCTGATTTCATAGAGTTATCATAACCCGAGATGAAGGCCTAGAGATTTGCTCTGCTAGGACAATCCCTTATTTTCATGATTACTCTTATGTTGAAGTAGTTAGAAACATTTGTAGGCATACATATTTATCTGATAAGGTATGTATCATTCATCTTTGTACCCAATGTTTATGTCTGCAATCTCAAGTTTTACTTCGCATTTTTCAAACTATTGTTGCTCTTAGGTCTGGGCATGCATATGAAATATCTCATAAGGATGTAGCCTTGCTAGATTATATTCTTAGGGGTCGTCTTGTAAATCTTGGATATACCACTATTCGTCACATGCTTAGTATTTCGAGTATGGTTAATTGTTCCCTTCCTCACAATAACTTTATTATTAGGATACTTAAGTTATTTCAAGTGCCCATAGAAGAACCCACTTTTAATCCCACTAAGGCTATAGGAGAAAAAAAAAACGTATATAGCTTGGTTTTGATTGGTGAAATGAGGAATGGATGAAGATTAAGCAAGATAAATCTACTTTGCTTGCACTTCGTGATGATCGTATTCTTAACGTTGTGATACCCGCTGATCAGTTGTCTGATTTCGCTTTACCTCTACGGTGTTAGCTTAGACATTTAGGGACACAGTCATTTGTGCCTTGTTCTTCCTCTCTTATCCCTCCTCTTAAGACTAATGCTTCCGAAAAGAAAAGTTTTAGACATATTAACCCCAAGAAGTTTCAATTGAGCCGCAATGTCATTCATATGCATAGATGAAAACTTCTTTATTAGAGTACTGGCTAGTGCCTGATTTGAAGTTAAAATTGGTCATCAATAGCCTCTGGTAATGCCAAGACATCATTATGCTAATTGACTAAACCACGAATAGCAATAGTGATTTTTATCTTTATTAACATCATACTGAGGCAATTAGGTCACTCCCACTTGGCATAAAGAGCAATATCAGCTTCAGTGTTGTTATCATCAATAAGTGGTTCATATTTCTGAATAGTATAATCAATGTCCATAACTTTAACATTTTAGATATGTTTTATAATGTATATTGTAAATTTGATCTTGTTGGGAATGGTACATTGTCTAATGGTTTTCTTGGCCTTAATTTGCAAAATTTCAAGGCATGTTCCTGCTGGTATTAAACGATGTGTTGTGAATGAAAATTCCTCTATTTTATGACATCAGAGACTAGGTTATATCTCCATAAAAAAAATTAAAAGATTAGTAAATGATGGAGTATTCAGTACTTTGGAATTTACTGATTTTGATACTTATATGGACTGCATAAAAGGAAATCAAACCAATAAGACAAAGAAAGTTGCCAAGAGGAGTTCAGAAATATTGGAAATCATATATTCAGATATTTGTAATCTAGACATGGACTCATATGGTCAGAGATATTTCATCTCTTTTATAAATGATTACTCACAATACATATATCTATAACTTACTTAATAATAAAAATAGGCATTAGATGTTTTTAAGGCATTTAAAGTAGAAGTAGATAAGCAATGTGAAAAACAAATTAAGATCGTGAGAACAGATAGAGACGGGATATACTCAATAACATAGGATAGTTGCGCAATACACTATGCATGGTTCTCCAAATCAGAATGGTGTAGTAGCAAGCATAAACCGAACTTTGTTGGATATGTTGAATAGTATGCTTAGCAGTTCTAAGCTTTCTAAATCCTTATGGACTGAAGCTCTAAAGACGGCTATGTACATTTAAATCGAGTTCCAACCAAAATGGTTCCTAAAACGCCATTTGAATTATATATTATGCTACACCATCACTAATGATTACAACGGACTCAGAAGCATCAAATATCTACATAATATATCAATGGCTAGAGGTTTGATTTTAAATTTTTCGCTTTTGATCTTATGTGCATGTTGTGTTATGTTTGTATATGAAGTTTGCTTACAACTCCTTCAATAGAATTCTAAATAACAACTTCCAACTCTAGCATATTTGCTTATTATGACTTTCCTTTTCATTTTTTGTTGTAATTATTTGCCTCTTGCTTGTGACAATCGTCTTATCACTTACTGATCAAAGAAGAAAATTTTCAGAGTTCATTTTCTGATCAAATGTCCAATATCTATGCAGAAACAATATTGTATTTGGAAATGTTGTGAGAAAGATCGAACAAGTTTCCATAAATGATAAGGGAAGCTTAAACATCTTGTAATAATTATAGCATGTGGTGAACTGTCAGAGAGTGAAATTCTTAATACAAGTCAAGCAAAAAAAGGGAGGTCATTCTTAATATAATGCATATTTCTTCTGATAATAGTTTGAATGTTTTCTGATTTATCAATCCTTCTTCTTCCATCATTAGATCCAGGCACACCCTTGTATTCAAGAAAGAGATGAGCTGGATTGTGTGCTCTTTATATATTGATTTTGTTTCTATGTATTTGAACTACCCACTTGAGTAACTTATATTAGTAATTGGTGAACACGAGTTCCCTCTCTCCCAGAAATTCAAAAAGTTTCTAACACAACTTAAAAAGTAATTTTTAACTCCCAAGTATAAGAGTGTCTTATTATATTATAACTCAGTGAGTCTCAAAATATTAAAAACAACTAAAATTGAAAATAAAACTAAATTTATTTATAAAAATAATTATACAAAATATTAAAAACACACCTGAAAAACAAGATTACAGGGAGATTGAGAGAAATTGAAAAGAAGAGAGATGTAAAGAGATGATTAAAAACATAATTAAACAATTTTTAATACTAATCAGTGTGGTGATTGAGGTTACTCTAAGAAATCATTTGGAAGTCGACTTTGGTTCTACAATCCATGTAATGAATACCTTGCAGGGTTTGCAAAACCTAATGAAGATGTAATGAATACCTTGCAGGGTCTACAAAACCTACGGAAGCCAGTGAGAAGTAAGCAATGCATCCTGTAATC
This sequence comes from Citrus x clementina, assembly GCF_000493195.1. NCBI lineage: Eukaryota > Viridiplantae > Streptophyta > Magnoliopsida > Sapindales > Rutaceae > Citrus > Citrus x clementina. Next base: position 9,044,883 of record NW_006261964.1, on the reverse strand, counting down.
AAGATGCATTCACATATGAAGGCAATCGAAACATACAGTCTGATTTTGAGTAGTGTTTTTGTTTCAGTTTTGGAAAAGACGTTTTATATTCCTGGTTTCAGTTTCACAACTTGTACTACTTGGTTTCTCTTTTTTGATTTCTTTATAGAGAAGTATTTTATCTTTCCCTTTTTTTCTTGGCCTAGGGTTTTCTCTTTCCTTGTGTTACTATATATGCACCTTCACCAACTTTTATTAACAACCTCTCTTCTTCTTTAACACACATAATGAATAGTTCATTAATTGACCATTTATCTTTATGTGTGTTATAAGAGATTTTGAAGGGTTCATACTGCTGTTGAAGAGTATTTAGTATTTGGGTAAGGATTGTTCTCGTTCTGTTTGTTGTAGTTGCCTACATAGTTGACTAAGGCAAGATTTCCAGAACAATGATCAAATAGATGCCCTTCTCCGCAATAAGCACAAGATACCTCAGCAATTTGGTTGACAATTGTTGAAGCAGTAGTAATAGCCTTCACCATATTTGTTAATGAGATTACTCTGGTTGATAATGTTGTTGAGGCATCTACATTGTGGACTCTTGTTGTTCCTCTTACTGTAGCTTGTCTGGTCGATGGCCAATGATAGTTGTTACTAGCTATCATTTCCAAAATTTCATAAGCTTCATTGTAAGACTTAGATAACAAGGCTTTATTTGTTGAAGCATCCATTATCAATCTAGTGCTTGGGTAGAGACCATTATAGAAAGTTTCCAACTGTATACAGTAAAGAATACCATGATAAGGACATCTCCTAAATAACTCTTTGAATCTTTCTTATGCATTATAGAAGCTTTCATCTTCAAGTTGATGGAAGGATGTGATCTCATTTCTCAATTTTACATTCCTAGTAGGTGGAAAATACTTCATTAAAAATTTGTCAGCTAAGTCATTCCATGTAGTAATGGAGTCAGGCGGTACAGAATTTAACCATACTCTTGCTCAATCCCTTAGAGAAAATGGGAAGAGTTTGAGTCTCAATACTTCATGTGATACTCTAGCAATCTTAAAAGCATCAGTTACTTTAAGAAAAAGTTTAAGGTGAAGGTGAAGATCTTTTGATGGCAGTCCATTGAATTGCCCCATTGTTTAAAACATCTAAAGCATCATTGGTTTAAGCTCAAAATTAGCAGTTTGCACTTCAAATCTAACTATTCCAGGATTTATGGCTTGCGGGGTCAACACTACATAATCTCTAATGACTCTGTCTCTATCATCTATCATCTAGATAATATTGTTGTTCCCTGATTGCCCATGAATATTCTAGCCATTTTGACCTTCTTGACCTCGTTGTGCATTGACTAGTTCTATTTCTCCTCGAAGGTTCAAATTCCCTATATCTTGCAAATCACCCACGCCGACAACAAATATTAAATTTCTATGCTCTTTTCTCAATCTCCTTACAGTTCTTTTAATTTTTAGATCAAACTGAAATTCAACAGGTTTGTATTTACACATGCAAGGGTTGCTAGAGCATTTCTGTCAACACAATAAACAAACTAAATTTGACTTTACAAATCATAATAAGCATTTAATCCCTAGCAACAACGCCGAAAACTTGTTAATGCATATTTTTATAGGTCAATATACAAGTGTACACAACAAGTAATATAATTATGAGTATCCAAATTGTCTCCATAGGGATTGATGTTATAGGACTTGCTGCAGCAATCTTAACAGTGCAATCTAAGTCTAATTAAAATTAAAATTATTCATGAAAATAATGACCTAACAAAATTAAAAATGCAACAAACAGAATGCAATAAAGGAAATCTCAGGTCAAACACAAAGATATAGTCAATAGGAAATGAGTAATTGAGTACTTAAACTCACTTAATGGTATTGACTGTTTTTCAATTACAATATTGTTGCTACAGCATCTACTACAGCACTGGACAGAATTTGTCATGTATCCTCAACTGTCGCATGTTGGATATCTTATATCTATATGCAACCTAATAGTGATCAGTTGTTATGCTAACATTAAATATAGCATTATGCATTCTAGATTCCAATTACCCTACAAGGTTAACCCTTATATCTAGTTCTTCACTAATCTTAGATTAAGCATGGCCTTATTCAAATCGAGATTAACTCAACTTGAGAAACTCATTCTAAAACCATGTATTGTCTTAATTTATTTCACTAAATGGGTGTTGAACCGAAATATGAAATACTATCTAAGCAACCCAAGATGAGGGGGGTAAATTGGGTTACTAAAAATTAAGCTAAGCAAACTACACAACAATTAAATATATTACCTTAATGAAATAAAAAAAACAATAAATTTAATCTAGCAAGATAATAAAAGAGTAAGGGAAGAGAAATCAAACACGCGATGTTTACGTGGTTCAGCTAACCGTGCCTACGTCCACACCTCCAAGCTCACCGGGCTTGAGGATTCCACTAAGTAAGCCTCCAAGGCTTAAATCGCTCTTACAATTGACTTCCAAGGTGTCAATAAACCTTTACACAAAGAGATTATCCTCAATCTCTTGTTAGAACCTCTCAATTTGTTTTTCAAAAATATTATAAAAATAAATCTCTCTCACACAATGTGTTTGATTACAAATAAAGATCTAAAGTGTGAGTAAGTTAGATGAATACAAGAATTTAAATCTCAAAGAAAGTTGTATGCTCAATAATTTGCTCAATGACAATTGTTGGAATCGTTGTTGTTTAAATTTGATTGAGTTTATTTATAGTAGGAGCTGGAAACTAGCCGTTACTGACTTTCCGCTAACTGTCCGATCGTCATTAACTAGATGTTGGATCACCATTTATCTAGTCAATATGACTGTTGGACTGGATTTTCAAATTGTCAGATTGCCGTTTTCAAGATGTGGAATCGTTTTTAGTGTCCAAAGGCAACTCTTCAATTCTGTTTGATGTCGGATCGCCGTTATCGAGATATTGGATCGTCGTTTTCTACTGTGACTGCTACAGTGAATGCTACAGTGAATTATTTTGTAAAATTATAGTTTGACCCCAAAACATTATAAAAATATTTTATGGCCCAAAACTTTATAAAACTTGTCAAATAAGTCCATTTTCAGGATTTTAAGCAATACTTGTTATTTATCAAAATTCTCAAAGCTTTTTCAATTCAAACCATTAACATGAGAATAACCAATTGTATAAAAACATTTTCATAGAATATAAAGCCTTTATAAAGTGAGAATAATGATTTAAAAATATATGAAAAATATTTTAAGCTTTTAAAAGATTAATCAATTTTAATCAAGTTTGTTATCATCAAAATCAATAATAAAGAAATATTTATGTTAACAAAATAGAGATTTGCAATAAGTAAAATCAAGACAAAATGCTACAACAGATTCTAAGCAACACCGATATATAAGTCAAATAACCATTAAGCTTGTTTAACACCCAATTACATCAAAGTTTAGTTCATGATAAGCAATAAAACAGTAACAATACACGCTTTTGCCATGAAATACATTCCCATAGAAATGTAAAAGCAAGTAAATAAAGAGTAGAAATTGAGATCCACTAAATTCAAGATGTCCCTCTTTTTGGTTTTTATGATCTCTCATTCTTTTTCTCAGAAATCTCTTCTTTTAGCCCTTAACTCTCTCTGGTTCTCTTCTTTTTCTTTTTATCTATGTTGTTTTTGTGTGACGGCACCTCCTTCTTTTTTCATTCATGTGCGTTTTTTTTATATCTTGGAATTAGGGCAACCAAAAGCATATGGCAACATGTCTTTTTTTTGGAAACCTCAAATCCCATATCTTTTTATGCCATTTGTCGCTGCTTTGTCAGTTACCATGCGGGTAGTCTTGTCTGTATTTGCTTCTGGATTTCTGCAGTAGTTGCTTCAACATTTTTTCTGATTTAGACATGTTTTAGTTCATCTGCAAACAAGTTCTTTGTCATTTCTACAAGTATGTTGCTGCAGCATTCTATTCATAAAGTTTGAGCTTTTTGGTCACCTACAATCATGCACATAATCATAGCACAAAGTGATCTAAAACACAATCAATTTATTAAATTAAACTTAAATAGATGCCCATACAAAACATAACTCAAAATGCAATAAAAACATATCATTTACTCTCTAAGTAATATTAGTTTAAGTATGGAAATACCATGATAACTCTCATTTCATAGAGTTAGCATATCCCTTTTTTTTTTAAAATATGTAAAAGGAGTAACGGGACTGGCTTTTATAATTAATAGTTTGGAGTTTTTAACTTTTTTAAGCCCAAAACACAATAATTAAATGAGTATTGTCTATATATGTATATGACTTGCGGTATCACATATTGAGAAGATATTGTCATGGGTAGTGTACACTTTTGGTAATAAGCACTTTTTACAAAGTTATAAAAGAACTATAAAAAAATCAAGGAAAAAAATAATAATATAAATGTTGTCAAAAATGTATTATTCAATTGATGTGGCCATAAATGTATTCTTATTATATGTTTTATACAAAGGGTAAATAGAGCTTCCCATGAGAAGTCAAGCTAGTGCTCTCAAATAGAGATGGCGAGCACGGCATGGCATGTGGCACGGAACGGCAAATGTCCGTACAGCACGGCATGGCACAAGAATGTTTTGGCAGGGCATACAACATAGTACGGTGGGCACGGGAGCTGGCTAGACTGAGAATTTTTGACACATGGACCTTAAAAGCACGGCATAATTAGAGATAGGTTAAAGTACAACTCATGAAAAGCCCATAATAAGCATGTTTCACTGGCAAATTAGCACGTAGCGATAGGTCTTCAATATCATGAGAGCCAAGTAAAACTTTTCAAAGAAACCAAACTTAAAATTTTATGATTTTACAAATAACTTGAAATTGAATCTTCTAATGTATTTTATTAGCATAAGTTTTTTAAATTCATTTAATTCTTAGTTTAAAGAAAAATACTTTAGTTGTTTTATGTTTATAATTTATTAAATGAATAGATGATATCATGATTTTAACAAATAAAATTATAAATATCATAATTTATAAATGTATATATTAATGTCATTATGGATTACAATTTATGACTCTATGTAAGCCCAAGTTAACAATTAAGTTAATCCTTAAGAAAAAAATTATTATTGTTGTTGTTGCTATTGGTGTTATTAAGTATTAAAAAAGAATTCTAGTATCGTAGGTCTAACTTAACAGTTAGTATTGTATTCCCTTATTATTATTAAATATGAGCTTGAGTTTTAAACTTTGAATCTATGTGACTAAAAGCACGCGGACTTAAAAAAAAGTGCATGATTTTGAAAAAAGCATGCCAATAACTTGGCATGTCGTCTTAAAAATATTTTTGGACCACTTAATGATTTTTAAAAATAACTTTTCATACTTTCTTTTTTTAGGCATGGCTTGTTGCATAGTCCGGCACGGCACATGTGGGTATGGTAGGGGTGTTCGCGGATCGAATTTTACGGATTGGACATCAATCCATATCCGATCCATGATTTTACGGATTGTAAATTTTCAATCCAATCCAATCCACGGATTGGCAAATTCAATCCAAATCCAATCCATATGTTTATAGATCGGATGTAGATTTGACACAATTCATATCCAATCCATTATTTTGTGAATCGATTTGCGGATTAAAAATTTTTAATTCTATTCATTGTACGAACTTATTAAATAAAAAAATCTTATATAAAAGTAATTTTATTACCGATCAAATTCAAAATTAAATAAGATTTAAATAAATTAAAATTTTAAATAAAAATAGAATAATACATTCAAAGTCTCAAAATATAATATAGTGAAAAGAAAAAATCTCATTTGTTTAAATCAATACATGAAAATTAACTGTTTAGAAAGCTATATTTCTTTATTTAGTTATTCAATTATTTAATAATGTTTATTATATATTATTATCGGATAAGATATGTATAGTGTTAATATAGCTACATTTTAACTTATTTATTTATTAGTAAGTAGTAACATCATATTTACAAGTTTTATTTTTTAATTAAATAAATATTTTTTTTTATTTTTTATGGATTCACGGATTTTTTTGGATTTACATAAGTAAATCCATATCCAATCCACGGACTGCGGATTTTTAAATTTTCAATCCAATCCAATCCAATCCACCAATCCACAGATCGGATTTTTACGAATTGGATTTTTGTGAATCAGACAGATTGAGAGGATCGGATTGGATTCTGAACACCCCTAGGGTATGGGGCATGTGTCGGGCCATGCTTAAGCAAAAAAATAATAATAATAAAATAAAAAGAGCACAGTACGAATCATATGGTGGATATGACATGGTACGAGCATAAATCCACATGGCCCTTCCTTTGCCGGCCTGGCCCCTTGGACGTCTCTAGTTGATAGCAAATTGTTATTTTCAATGAGAAGTTTGTTTTCAAGTGATGTTTGAAAGATGAGAGAGAAATAATTAATTGATCATGTTATATATGCAACATGTCCTAGAATATATTTATTTTCATCCTAAGGCAAATTACCTTTAAAAAGAACCTCTCAATTTTTCTCTAAATTTCCGATAACTCATTTCTCTAAATTTCCGATAACTCATTTACACCTTAATAAATGTTAATGAAAAGTTATTCTACGTTAAAAAAATCTGATCGGTAATAAAACTTTTTCAAGCAATGAAATTTTACCAGTTAACATAACTGACATCCACTTCCATTTATATGCGTGTGTGCGTGCATCAATGCACATTTTCTTCATTGGTAAGAGTTTGACAAGTATGTGAAAAACAAGAACAGACAAATTAGAGAAAAGAGTTATCCTTAATTGTAAATTGGGCTAGAATAATTTGAATACTTTAAGATTCCCAATTGATTATTGAATTCTCCTAGTATTATTTTAAAATCTTTGATTTGGTTATGAGGTTAACACCAATTTAAAGTGACATCGTTGTTGTCATTTTAGTTGAAGCCGAACAAACCTGATTTTTTGCACCTTCAAAGAACATTTAGGACTATTTACATGCGAAAAAATGAGAAGTCACCGAAAATGAGAACGGGAGGGATGTTTAATGGTCGGGCATCATTTGTCGAGAAAATATATTTTCAAGCTTCACCTTAATTTTAGTAATAAAATTCTGTATTTGTCAGGAAAATATATAGGTAAAAATCGAATTCTTTGAGAATAAGATGTGCAAGTTCAATCCCTTAATTCATGGACAGAAAATTGGAAATGAGTCTGTTTAACAAAGTTTTATTGTTGTCTGTTATGTTGGGTGTTTTGCTGGAGACACCACCATCAGATGATTTTTCAATTGCTGTCCAAAACGATAAATCTGAAGAAGATGTTACAGTTCATTGTAAATCAAAAGATGATGATTTAGGATCTCATGTTTTAAAGACAGGGCAAGATTTTCAATGGAACTTCCACGCAAATTCCGGAGGAACTACATTATACTTTTGTCATGTGACCACGAAAGAGAAATTCAAACAATTTGATGCTTTCAAATGGCCCAACGATCGCCAGAGATGTAGTCCCTAATGTACTTGGAAGGTGCTAAAATCAGGCTTGTTGGGCTTCAACAAAAATGATAGGAATGATGTCACTATAAATTGGTAATAACCACATACTAGGAGAATTTTATCATCAACACATGAACCTTATTGTTTATAATAATAATATTAAAGGCTATATGAAGTCATTATATTATCCAAATCCATTCATACAGTGGAGTAAACGTACATTTTCCAAGGGAATTTTCTTGGGCGTAGAATTCTCTTTATGTTCGACATATGAATGTACTGTTAGGAAATTGTCTTATTTATTAATAAGAATTTTTTAGGATATTTTTCTTTTTGTGGAATTCCTATTTAAAGAATAAGGATTTCCTATGATATTTTCCTTTTTTGTATGATTCCTATTTAAGGAACAAGTAATTTTCCTTTTGGGACTTGACTTATCAAAGGAGAAATATTACTAGTATAAGAAAAGGATTACTTCTCTTACAAGAAATAATCACTTTCTATAGGGAGCTTGGGTTCACTTATTTGTAGTATATAACACAACAATCTCTGCAAGTAGACAATATCTTGTGTGGAAGACACAGTAGATCTATTAAGAGATTAGGTCTTATTGGGGTTTTGGGTGTAAGAAAAATAGTAGAGTGATTGTAATATTTTTTCATATAGTGATTTTTTTCTCTTGTTGTCCTTGGCGATCGTGGTTTTGTTCCTTTATAGGAGTTTTCCATGTAAATTCTTGTGTTGTGTGATTGGTTTTATTCTTCATCTATTTTTCAATTTATTATTTGTTTGATATATTTTTACTTGCAATCCCCGCCTACGTCCACGCCGCCAAGCCAACCAAGCTCGAGGATTTCACTATTCAAACCTTCCAAGGCTTCAAGTTCTTTAATATTGACTTCTAAGGTGTCAATAAACCTTTACAACCAAGAGATTATCTCCCAATCTCTTCACTCAAGTGTTTCTCACACTTATACACTCACAAATTTGATGAGAAAATAAAGATTACAACAAAGAAAACTCTCTTTAGGAGTGGATATACAAATTATAGCACAATGATGATTCAATATATGATGATTAGTGAAATGGAAGCTCAATATATGTTATATGCACTTGTTTATACTTTCCAAAAGTCTTAAAATTGAAGTTAGAGTTGCGTTTTTATAGCTAAAGCCCAAAAACTAGCCGTTATAGTAAAATTCTAGTAAGCAAGCTGCTAGCCGCTTAATTTAGCCGGCTCCACGCTTCCGAACAGTAAAGTTACCATTAAATTTGAATTTTGATACAGTAATACTGTTTAAAAAATTGTAATTTTACCCAAAACTTTTTGTAATGATACTATATATAGCCTAAAACGTCATAGAACTTTACAAACAGATCTAATTTTAGAATTTCTAGATAATGCTTATCATTCCCAAAAAATTTAAAATTATCATACAACCCAAAACATAATAATATTTTTCAAAGAAGTCATTTTCAAACTTTAACAAAATACTTATAAATTTTAAAGTTCTCAAAATCTTTTCAATTTAGTCCAAAATTTGAAAATATGAAATTTTCTTCAGGCGATTAGCCGCTAACTCTCTGTTTATTTTTAATATTTATACTTTAGCCCCAAACGTTTAGACATTATAGTATGGCCTAAAACGTTTGAAATATTTGCAAATAAGTCCAAATCCAGAACTTAAAACAAGACTTATTAAAATCAAAGATTGCAAAACTTTTTATATTAGTCCACATCTTGAAAAACAATTAATTACTTAAAATACTTTGCTTAGAATTGTTAAAACCTTTGGTTTATGAAAAATGTTGATTTATTAAACAAAATTTTGATCTTCTCAAATGTTAAACCACACATATATTAAATCTTACCGGTTTTACGAGAATTATTGTAATAATGAGTCGGTTGAGCTCTAAACTTTATTCTTGATCGCGCTATTGTCCGTTGAGAGTCTTGAACTTGATTTCACATGATTCACTTCATCATAAATATTATCCTTCAAGAACTAGTGAAATGTGAAGTACAATATTTTTCAAATCATTTAAGACATATGTTTGTTATCATCAAAATTACATTATGTGTAGCCCTTTAGGCTAACATCCCTAAGGATTAGAGGTAAAGACTTAATCTTAGATGATCCTTTACAAGGTGTAACTATTGGATTATCACTTAGAAATGCTTGTAAGCATACTGCATTCATGTCTTAAATTGAATCAAAATCATTTTCAAATGTTGAAAATGATGAATTATGGATTATGGCTATGGAAGAAGAGTTAAATTAATTTGAGAGAAATAATGTATGGATACTTGTTCCTAAACACATAACATCAATCTATAAAAGGCACTAAATAGGTATTTAGAAATAAAATGGATGAATCTGATGTGGTTATAAGGAATAAAGCTAGATAGTTGCTCAAGGATACAATCAGGAAGAAGAAATTGATTTTGATGAAACCTTTGCTCCTATAGTCAGATTAGAATCCATTAGGATGTTCTTAGAATTTGTATGTCATAAGAATTTCATTTTGTATCAAATCGATGTTAAAAGTGCTTTCTTAAATAGATATATTATATAAGAAATTTATATGAAACAACCCCCTCATTTTGAAAATGAAAAATTTACAAATCATATTTACAATTTGTCTAAAGCTTTATATAGTTTAAAGCAAGCCCCTAGAGCATGGTATGAAAGGCTTAGTAGATTTCTTTTAGAAAATTGTTTTTCAATGGGTAGAGTAGACACTACACTCTTTAAGCACGAGGATAAAGATCTGCTCATTGTTCAAGTTTATGTAGATGACATTATCTTTGGTTCTACTAATGAGCTTTTGTGTAAGGAACTTTCATCTTGTATGAGTAAAGAATTTGAGATGAGTATGATGAGCATGGGCAGACCCAATTAAGGCCCAGGAGGGGCTTCAGCCCTCCTGAGCCATTAAGTTTTCTTTTAAATGTACCCCAAGTTCCTTATGAAAACGTTATATAAAAAACTTTGGACACATTTTTCATACATTAAAAGACTTGTAGTTCAATTGTAAGAGTGTTATTTAATGGTTTCAAAATCTTGGTTCAAATCCCATTAGCCACATTATTTATGTTTTTAAATATTTTGTGGGAACTACTTCGAAAAATGACATTTTCGCACATTTAAAATACTACAAAAAATAATATTTTCACGCATTTAAAATAAATAATTTATTACTATTATTATTTGGAATTTAAAAGAAAGTAATAAAATCTGAGTTTATAAGACTTAAAATGTATTCAAGTGAACATTAAAAAAATCTAAATTAAATAAAAAATTTTGAACTAAGCCCCCCCTCATTTTAGTTTCTAGGTCTACCACTGATGATGAGAGAGTTGAAGTTGGACTATAAATAAAATAAAACGAGGAAGGAATCTTTATCAATCAAGCTAAATATTTGAGAGATTTACTCAAAAGATTCAGATTTGAAAATGGAAAGGCTAAAAGCACTCCAATGAGGTCAACAATCAAGCTTGACAAGGATGAAAAAGTAAAGAAGTTGATGTTAAAACTTATCGAGGTTGAGCTTGATTGATAAAGATTCCTTCTTCATTTTATTTTATTTATAGTCCAAGGAAATGCTTCAAGTGTGGACAACACTTCATAAGTTGGGTAAAAATGTTATTTTTTCTTGATTTTCCATCACATTTCGTTTCCATCAACAACAAATTTTATTTTTGATGACAAAGAGTGAGAAGGATAAATGTATTTGAACTTGTTAAAATTATCTTGTCACTTAAGGGGAGTTGCGTTACTAAAATTGATGTATAAACATGCACACACAAAAGAGGATGTCTTTAAATTGGTTAAAATTTGTACAACTTGTTGGCACTTTTTAAAACTTGTAAAATACTTAGGAGGAGCTTATATTTAGGGGGATCTTTTATTTTTTAATCATTCATACTATAAATACATGTAAGGTTTGTCATCATTAAAAAGGGGGAGATTGTTGACATAAATATGCTTATAATATTAATTTTGATGATAACAAACTATATGTGTCATAGGTTAAGAATGTTAGAGTCTTTAAAATAGGAGAAGTTTCTTAGGCCATGCATTATTTTTGAACAAATTTAAGCTTTTGAAAATAAACGATAACTGCTAGCATTGAAACGGCAAACCGTTTATAGAAAGTTATTAGGTTGTTTGATTCTGAAATATAACTGTAGATCATTTACTAAAAACGGCTAATTGATAAATTCTAGAAAGGAATATATCTGAAAGCAGCAAACTGTTATCCGCAAACGGAAAGTCGGCTTCGAATTGGTGAGCTTATAGAATCAAACGGTAAACCTTTATGTGCAAGTAGCAAACAGACTTCAATCAGTGAACTCTTTTGAATTAAACAGCTAACCGACATCTTCTAACGATGATCCAGCAAATCAAAATTCTATATAACTGTAACTTGCACAAAGTGAAAACGACAATCCTACTTCTATTAATGGCGATTTGATTATGCCCAGAAAGTCAATGATGACTAGTTTTTCTTCTCCAACTATAAAAGGCTCCATCAAATACAATTTACAAGAAGTGTTCAACAATTATCATCAAGCTTATCATTGCTTAATTCAATCTAGTCTGAGATTACTTTTGTTTACTCTTTTATCAAATCACACTTTGAGCTTTCATTTGTAAACACATAGATTATGTTAGCAAGAAATCTGTGTAACTGTCATCTCAATATCAAAATTGAGTAGCTGAGAGTATGGGAAACACTTAAGATAAAAGGGTTGTGATTACCTTAAGTTGTAAAGGTCCATTAGCACCTTCGAAGTGAAGTGTAATCTTGTTGAACCCTTAAGATTTTAAGGCTTGTTTATTGGAATCCTCAAGCGTGATGAGCTTCGAGGCGTGGACGTAGATAAGTTTTGCCAAACTACGTAAAAATATTGTGTTTGATACTTTTCCCTTCTCTCTTTACATTTTAATTACTGTTATTTATTTGCTATTTATTTTATTTCATTAGAGACTTATCATTATTTAATTGATATTGATTTGCTCATATTATAAATTTACATTAATCTTTAATTTTTGTGTTCTATATGTTTTCAACCTAATTCATCCCTCCTCTTGGGTTGTCTAGCCTTAGCTTCAATTTTTATGCCTATTGGATATGTTATTTAATACAATTAAGATAAGATTTTTGTAATTATTATTGTAACCAACCTCTTTTTTTATTAATTATACAAGTTTAAATGATTGACATGTAGAGAATTGTTATTCTTATGGCATTAATAACTAATTTTATTTATTTTTATTTTTGAGTAATTGATTAAATTTATTTGGCTTGAAGAGAGAATTATATAAAAATTTAAATAGAAGAATTGGGCAATGAGGGTATATTTATAATTTTATTAACAATATATGGATAAATTAGACGATTAACAATTATTTTTTTATTTTCTAAAAGGGTATAACAGTAGTTATATATTAAAATTACTATTTCCGTTAAAAGTAATTGTTTTCATTAGTGAATGGGGGTATAAATGTCTTTTTTAAAATGTTAGAGGGGGATTTTTGTCTCTTTATCCAAACGTTGGGGGTGTGTTTGTCCTTTTTCCTTTGAAATATGAGGAAGAAAAAGTTAGTTCATCTTCTAATTTTATCGAATAATTTCTACAGTTTATTTATAGAACATTTTCTAATTTTTTTTGTCCTAAGAGAATTATCTTCGAAAATACTTATCCTTTTTTTTTAATGAATTTCCAATAGCTTTTTTTCGCTTTTTTAATAGGTGCTTATTAATGAAAGCCTATATTACCCTAAAAAATATCTTATAGTTAAATAATTAACACCTAATTTCGTATATGTGTGTGCACGTGTGCTGGGATCAAATGAGTTTTTCCTTCATCGGTAGAAGTTCAACAAGCATGTAAAAAACATAAACAGAAATATTGAAGAAAAAAATCATAATTATTAGTATTGCAATTTGGCGCATCATTCTCCTAGTATAATTAAAAATACTTAAAAGATTCCTATGTTCGCAATGGAATTCTCCTAGGATAATTTGAAAATCTTTGATGTGGTTATCACCAACTCAAAGTAACATCATTATTGTCATTTTTGTCGACGATGAACAAGCCCTATTTTTCACACCTTCCAAGAACATTTAGGATTATATTTGTAGCGATCCTTGGACCATTTGAAAGCAACAAATGCTTTATAATTAGGTTTCGCTCACATGACAAATTATGTGTAGTTCCCTCAAAATTTGAATAGAAGCTCCAATGAAAATTTGACTTCTTTTACGATTTTAATTGAGGCATAACCTCTTATATAAATTGATATGTATTAAATAAAATAAAATCACGTGGATTGTGGAATATATGTCATATTAGTTCATGTAAAATAATTTTTCAACTAATCATGAAGATGTTTGTACACACATTAAAAAAGAAAAAAGAAAAGGAAAAGGAGTAATGCCCTTAGAGCACACAAGTTTTATTGAAGGACCAAATCAGATGTCAACGAATATGGGAACGGAGTTAAAAAAAAAATATGCATATAAATAAATTAGTGGTCATGCATCGTTTGTCGAGAAAATATACTTTCAGGCTTGGCCTTAATTTGAGAAATAAAATTCTATATTTGTCAAGGAAATATATGTATAAGAATCAAACTCTTGAGAATAAGATGTTCGTGTTCAATCCTTTAATTCATCAAGAAAAACTGAAATTGAGAATGAGTCAGTTTAACAACGTTTTATTGTTGTTTGTAGTGTTGGGTGCTTTGGTTGACACACCGTGGGCATATCTTCTACCTTCAGATGATTTTTCAGTTGCTGTTGAAAACGATATATCTGGAGAAGATATTACAGTTCATTGTAAATCCGGAGATGATGATTTAGGGCCTCATGTTTTAAAGACACGGGAAAATTTCCATTGGAACTTCCATGGAAATTTCGGAGGAACTACACTGTACTTTTGTCACGTGACTACGCAAGACAAATCTACAAGGTTTGATGCCTTCAAATATTCCAAGGATCGCCAGAGATGTAGTCCTAAATGTACTTGGAAGGTGCAAAAATCAGGCATATTGGGCTTCAACAAAAATGACAAAAATGATGTCACTATCAATTGGCCATAACCATATATTAGGAGAATTCTATCCCCAAGTTGAGGCAGTGGCGAAGATTTTCTTGGAGGCAGTGGCGAAGCTGTCATCATTTTTTGGAAGGCTATTAAATTTATTTTTATTTTTTTTATAAGTATTAATAAAGGAAAATTTATAAATTATAATTAACTATATGAAGCTAGCATCATTTTTTGGATGCTAGTTATGTAACTGGTAAGCCTCATTACATATAAAAGAAGCTGTATTACCAACATGATATGTTCAACGGTACTCACATTCAAAAGTAAGCACTATCTACAAAACATAAAAGAGCTTGCTATTGGAAAACTACGGAAAACAAAAATGATTACTTCTCGGATTGGAATAGGAATCCTTAAATTAGGAATGTAGAGTGAGAGTAAAAATTTGTTGTTTATTTATATTGGAATGAAAGTGTGGAATAGGAATTAGAATCTTATTTATGTGTTTATTTTGTCTTTAACTTAGAGTGAATTGTTCTAAATTATAATTTTACTCTTATTTAAAGAATTTTAATTTTTAATTACAAAGTGAATAAAAAATCTGTAAAATAAACTATTTATTTTATTATTAATTTTTATTATATAAATTAATTATAAACATAAATATTCTTAATTATGTAAATCACAAGTTTTTATTAATTTTAAATTATGTAAATTCAAAATTGTTGATAAGAGCAGCAAAAATGAAACAATATTATTAATAATATAGTATCTAATTAATATTTTCTTGGAACAAATTATTTATTATTATTAATTATTAATATTATATAAATATAATAAGAGTAAAATAAAAAATATGATAATATTATATCTAAATAAGTTTGATATCATTATTTTTAATAAACGTAATATTATTAAAAATAGTATAATATTATTTAAATAAATATGATATATTATGTTCAAATAAATTTAATATTATTTTATTTTAATAAATTTAACTATACTATATTTAATAAGGAAAAAGTAAAAAAAGAAAGAGATGGAAGTAGATTCCGACGGAGTGAGAATCCCATTTTTCATTCTAAAAATAAGTGAGATCTATGGAGTGGGACACCTACTCCCCTTCTTAAATAAGTAAATGTTGGAGTGGGAGGAATCCATACTCCCACTCTTACTCCAACAAATAAACACAACGAAAATATATTGTCAAAAATGTCTTGTTCAATTAAAATAAAGAGAAATAAACCCTTGTTTCACATTTTGTAGAAAAAGGACACAGAGTCTCCTATGGGCGTGAGGTGTTGCCCTAAATACGTTGAGGACTCTAGTTTACTATTAGGTTAACCCAATGTCCACCTAACTTGAGTTGGAGAAATTTAATAGAGTAGTGACATTGACTACCTCAAATATTTTTCGACATTCCCACTTTCAAATTAACCTTATTTATTTTTAAATTATCCTCGCAAAAAAATAAAAATTAGCATTCATTTTTTAACTATTTTCTTCCCTCTCTCACATGTACTCTCTCTTTTCAGGAATCATCTCCATATAATTGTTTTTGTCACCACCTAATCCATCAGGAAAATTTATTAAACAACAAATCTATTGACTTATAATGTTCTATCATGAAAAATACACATATCGTGAAATCTAAGAAACTAAGGCCATGTTTGCTTGGGGGTAGAGAAGTGGGGAGAGGAAAAGAATTTAATTTCTTTTCCACTATCCACTGTTTCGTTGGACCAAGTTTACTGCAATTGAAATTCAATGACTAAGGATTTCAAATTCCTTATCTATTGAAACACAAAAATTCCAATATTATCCTCCACACAAAATCAATTTTAAATAAATTAAAGTACAAATAATTTATATTTATTTTCTTAAATTAATAGGATAAACTTATTTGAAAAAAGAAAAAGCAGTAAAGTGACTCGCTGGAGTTTCGCTGGAGACGCGCTTTACCATCAAAACTAGTACCAATGGAATCCTCATGAGCTGATCTACAACTCTATGGGGTTAGAAATGATAATATACGTTGTTATTTACCTCAAGTCTTGTTTAAATGCTTGAGAAAATTTTAACTCTCACATTTCTGACTATATAGAGTATTTTCTGCAAAATTAACATTTATAATGAGTAAATCGTCCATTTCTGATCATTATTATGCATTTAACACGATGAAAAATGGCAGTCAATATCGGTCAATGACACCAGTCAACGGTGGTCAATGGCTGCCAACGACAGTAAACTGCGGTCAATGTGGCAGCTATCCATGACCTGATGCTGTAATTTTAAAAAAATAATTTTTTTATTTAACTAGCTAATTTCTAGATTAAATTAATTCATAGTTTAATTTTTTATTTATTTATTAACATTAGAGATAGTGGGTATATTTTTCCAAATAAAAAATATGTAATTTCTTTTCCTTTCAAATTTAATGTGAAACCAAATAATAACAATTAATTTTTACACTTTTTTCCTCTCATTACCTCTCCATTTCTCTCCTTTTTCCTCCTCTTCTCTCCTCCTCTTTCTTAAAACCAAACACCACCGAAAGGAAAAAGAGAGTTGAGAGAGCAAATGAAAAATAAAGTCGTTTTCAGCTCAAAAGGACTGACAGAAGCCTAACCATATTAGCATTCAAGCCCGTTGACCAAAACAATCATTCAAATCAGCAAAGAAAACACGGAAACACAACTCAGAGCATGAGCAAACATTAGAAAAGGGTTCAAACATTTAATTGGGGGTGATTAAAATCCAATCCGATTCGCTCAATCCGTCTGATCCGCTAAATCCGATCCGTATAAATCCGATCCGTGGATTGGTGGATTAGATATGGATTAAAAATTTAAAAATCCGCAGTCGATGGATTGGATATGGATTTACTTATGCAAATCCGTAGAAATCCATGAATTGGGGTGATCAAAATCCAATCCGATTCGCTCAATCCGTCTGATCCGCTGAATCCGATCCGTATAAATCCGATCCGTGGATTGGTGGATTAGATATGGATTGAAAATTTAAAAATCCGCAGTCGATGGATTGGATATGGATTTACTTATGCAAATCCGCAGAAATCCATGAATCTGCAAAATATATATATATATATATATATATATATAATTAAAAAATTATTATAAATTTAATTTAAAAAATTATAAATGTGACATTGCATAGTTACTAAGCACTATAACATATCTTAGCCATTACCCAATAATAATATAAAATGAAAAATAATTAAATAATCAAATATACAAATATAACTTGTAAAAATTGTAAAACAAAATAAAAGCAAAGTCACACGCACTAGCAAAAGCAAAGTAATATAACGCCAAGTCACTAACAATTTGCAAAAAAAAAAACCATAAGCTTCCCCGCCATCACACACACTAGCAACACTCAATACTGGTTGGATACACTCTCGACACGGATTTAAAGGACATCGGCCGCGCGATTCCGGCGAGAGCAAGTCATCTTCTTTCCCAAGTCCATCGAGCCACTTCACATTCACTGGTTTCAGCTGAACAATTTCACTATCACAACCTTCAAGATCGTCACCCGTACGGCTTCTCCTGGTTTTCATCGTGGATGGCTCCGTAATCACCACTTTTCGACAGGCACAACAGCCCTGGTGAAGGATCAGACTGTGTTTGGTTTCCGAAACTTTGTCATTTCAATTAATTGTGGCTTTATTTAAACAATTAATTCTGGTGTTATATTAACGTATTATTGTAACTTTATTTGAACAACTAAGTTGGTGTGTTATATTTTGAAACTTTGAACATATTATTGTAGCTTTATTTGAATAATTAGTCTCGATGTGTTATATTTTGAAACTTTAAATGTATTATTTTAGCTTTATTTAAACAATTAATTTATTTAAATTTTATTCAATTTTAAATTTAATTGGTAGCAAAATTATTTTTATATTAGATTTTTTTATTTCATTAGTTGGAGAGAACTAAAAATTTTTAATTCGAAAACTAATGCGCAAAATGGTGGATTGCATATGGATTGAGTCAAATTCGCATCTGATCCGCAGACGTATGGATTGGATATGGATTGAGTCAAATCCGCATCCGATCCGCAGATGTATGGATTGGATTTGGATTGAATTTTATCAATCTGTGGATTGGATAGGATTGAAAAATTATAATCCGCAAAATCATGGATCGGATACGGATTGATGTCCAATCCATAAAATCTGATCCGCGAACACCCCCTACATTTAATAAATAAATAAATAAAATACTAACCTCCAGGCCTAAATCACCAATTTCCGCAACACAAAAATCATTCCTAATTATTGAGTTGTCTCACATTAAATAGTAAAGGACGGTTACTTACGTTTACAAATATGATAGGTCATTTTACCTAATAGGATAGTGTAGAGTAATCTTTGGAGTTGGACACCAAAAAATCCTATGTCAAGCCCCCAACAAGTGATATCAGAGCCAGATCCTAGTAGCTATAATGTGGTGATGGAACAAGTCGGGTGTGCCAGAGGATCGGACTAGGGTGTGCCGATGGTTTCGTTTAAAGGGGGAATTGTTGAGTTGTCTTACACATTGACTAGTAAAGCCTAGTCTACGAATGTATCAAGTATGATAGGTCACTCCACCTAACAGTCTAGTCTAAATTAGTTTTTTTTTATTGGATACTTAAAAATCCTATGCCCACCTCCCCATAAAAAATACTGGTGAATGTATCCAGAATATCCAAATAAAAAATTAACAAACTTAAAAATAATTTTTAACCCCTAAGTATAAGACTATCTTATTATATTATAGCTCGGTGAGTTCGAAGTCGATCTTCAGAGAAAAGATTTAATTTGTTTATTTTATTTTATCTAAAAATAAAAATAAAACTTGAATATAAACAACTTAATTTAAATAAAACTATGAAATTGAATTAGTTACAGTTGTGGATCCGCTCTTAATAGTAAATAAAACTTAATAAATGTTTTTTGCCATTTTTTTAGATTTATTACCCAAAAGATTAATTATATAAATTATTATTATTTTCCCTTTAATTTAATGATGGATTAAGTATTTATTGTGCCAAAATTTAATATTGTTTGTCTACAATAAAACAAAATTTCAAAAAATAAAATATGTGTAAAATTTAATAGAAAACAATTTAATTTATAAAATTAAAAATAGAATTTGATTAAATCATATTTATTTCCTAAGAGTTTCACCTTATCCTAACTATTATTACTTAGTTAAGCATAATTGAAATAAAAAGAAATATTAAAATTAAATTACTTATAATTAAAGTAATAAAAACAACTAAAATTTAAAATAAAACTAAAATTATTTATAAAAATAATTATACAAAATATTAAAAGCACACCTGAAAAGCAAGATTACTAGGAGATTGAGAGAATTTGAGAAGAAAAGAGATGTAGAGAGATGATTAAAAATATAAAAATGAGGCTCTATTTATAGAAAAATAAATTCATAATCTAGTATATTGCGGTCCATCATAAGTTTCATACATGCACTCCTCACAACCATTAGATCAAGATCCAACGGCTTGTCAAACTTCAAAAGTCAACATCACATGTGGCATCATTTGACTCGTCTGATTTGGCCAAAAAACGTTTGAAATTTGGCGGGTTAATGGGTGGATCGGGTCGAGCCGAATACAAATATTCTGATCCTACAACTTGCTTCACTAACCATTGCCACGTGGCACAATCATGAACGGTTGAGATTTAGTCAAAATTGCTAGCTATCCCATGCACTCGTATCTATTGTAAGCTCATTTTATCATCCAATCAGTGCTCGGTCAACATGAAAAGTAAACTCTTTTTATACAAGCCCAATTTTTAGTTGATCTTGACTCATTTTAAGGTTTTCGAACCTTTGGAATCCAATTCATTTATCTATTTAGAGGCTCGAATTACGTGAAATTAATATTTTATCTAATAAACACAAAAAACTAGATATATTTAAAACATAATTAATAATCCCTAATAACACGAATATAAATTAAAACATAAGCACAAAATAACATTATTATTGCTTGATAATTAAACAATTTTTAATACTAATCACACCCCCAACCAGCTTATTCCTAGCCCCTAGCAATTAAAGCGTTATATTAAATTAAGATTTACAAAATTCACATGCAAGTTAATAGTTGTTCGTCTATCATCTAAACTACCAAATAAATAAACTCTCCCAGATTTCTTTAGCTCTTTGGTGTTCACTCATTATCCAGAATATTATCAAATCTACTTTTGTGCTCAAGTAATTAACACAATACTTATGGGGCTTCATTAAAAGAAAAACAACATTTTTGTTCCAAAACTCATTAGAAATTCTATCTTTAGGCAGTAGATTATTCACACATATAAATTAAAAATATTACATTTTTAACCCATGTAGTGAGCATTAGGCCAGTGACTCCCAGACCAATTGGCCTTAG
Source organism: Citrus x clementina (assembly GCF_000493195.1). Lineage (NCBI taxonomy): Eukaryota > Viridiplantae > Streptophyta > Magnoliopsida > Sapindales > Rutaceae > Citrus > Citrus x clementina. The sequence continues at coordinate 9,023,892 of NW_006261964.1, read as the reverse complement.
GGCACTAAGTGTTGAAACACCCATACGGATTTAATTACTCGAGTTTCTAATAAGCAAACAATATATCTAATACCCACGCAGTGAGTTTTAGGCCAGTGACTCCGAAACCAGTTGACCTTAGGGCACTAGGTGTCCAAACACCCCTACGGACTTAATTACTCGGGTTCTAGATATAGCAAAATTAAAAACTTTCATTTTTTCTTTTTCTCTTTTTTCTTTTTCTCTCTTTTTTAATTTTTTTTATTTTTTCTTTTTGCATCCCTAACAAATCAAAAGAACTAAATGTTGCAAAAATTTTAACTTACAACCCACTAATATGTATCATAGTGTGTGCGCGAAGAATGATTCGATAATATCTATTAAATGAGTAAAGAATTAAATGACTTAATAACTAATTGGAGAGTTCACAAATTTGAGTAATTCAAAGAAAAAGGAACAAAAACAACTTACTATGAATTTCAAAATCAAAATATAATACAACAGGACTATTAGGATGCGTCTAAAAACTCGTGACTCTTTACACAGCCATCCTAGACAAAAGAAAAAAATTATTTTTTTAAGTTTTTTAAAAAAAGAAAAGAGAAAAGAGAAAAACGAACACATATTTAAAAACACACGTCAACTATCCCCACCCCCAACCTAATCTAAACATTATCTTAACATTTTATAATTTTACAGAAGTGCATAAAAAAATAATAAAAGAGAAAAAATAATAAAAAAAGAAGAAGAGGGGGAGATCTCATCTGAACTCAATGCAGAAGCTTAAAAGAAGATGACAAAGAACAAGCAAATGTTACATTTTCTTTTAATAAAACTCTAAGATTAAGAAGATGTGTTTCTAGAGGTACTGTTATGACACGAAAAAGATCTATAGCTGTCTGAACAAACTCTTTGTACTTTCCATAGTGAAACCCAGAAAGCACAAAATTTTTTTTGAATTGTTTACTTAAAGATGCTGCCATTGAAATAATCTTTCAAAAACAAGTTGTGAGTATTTGAGAAACGAGCTCATATTTAAAGATCTTGGTGATAGAAATAATGAGAAACAGTTATAAATGGGTTGGCATATTTGTCAAATGATGCATAAAGCTCGTGGCTAAATAATTCAAAAGCAAAGAATAAAAAGAAAAAGAAAATAGTGATTAGAAAAAGCAAACATTAAAAGAAAATGATAATTATTAAATATAAGATCACGCCACTAAATGCAATAATGCAAATGATAAAAGAGCAACAAAATAAAAGGATATTTATTGGTAATTGTGATTGTGGCTCATATCTTCCTCTGGTTTTATGTCCAGTAACGGCTTGAACGCCCTCTATGGATCGATGATAAGCTTCCCATCCAGTTTTCTTATTAACTGGCAAATATGGTCTTTTTTAGTTAGATTCCCAAGACTAAACTATGCACTTTCTTTTTGGAACAGTATCAAAAAATTATGAATCTCACGTTACACATATCCGCTTCAATGCGTCTCAAGAGATCGTAAGATATCATCCAACAATTCTTTACTTAGGCCATCTTAAACGAATTTAATTTTATCTTCATGATTATTAGAAACAATTCCTAAAGATTTACAATCTGGTCGTTTGCAATTAAGCCGTACACAATTATGACATTTTGAGCCAAGTCGTTTAGCTCTCCATTTTTTTTAGCAAATGTACTTTTACCAAAATCAGGCATGAAAGAAACAAATGGATCAGAAAACTCACCTGCTAACCAGACCTTTGCTTCAATTAACCAACGAATGTCAGAAGGAATGCCAATGATCATTAACAAATGCAGTCGTTCACAACGAGTTTTATAAATTTTCTTGAGGGCATTCTAAGGGAGAGAGGGAAAATGTTTATGCAGTTTATGTTGTATTTCTTCCATATTTGATTTTGAGGTTTCAGTTATTATGGGAAATTGAAGATACCGACTTAAAAAGTCATGGAGTACTGTTATCCGCCATTTATATGGGAAAATAAATCAAAACACACCAAAATAAAAAGAATCAAAACTGTAAAATCGAATCAAACGTGAAAGTGAACAAAACAACAAAAAGAAATCACACAAAGAAAATAAAAAAGAAAAATGAACTTACATTCGTCCTTTTATTTAGTTAACCTCAAGCTCCAATTGAAATTCATATATATCGTTCTCTATTGCTCTAAGTTGCCTTTCTAGATCCTCAACGTAGGACACTAATAATGGTGGATGCATATCCCAAAGCGAATATGAGTTACAGCTTTGTATCAGGCCTCTTAAGTGAAATTTCACACACAGAAGTCTTTTAAGATGTGTGAACAAGAACTTTCTTATTGAGGTACTCATGACGTATAATGAAAATTGATGAGAGAAACTACAACTGTCAAACAAACACGCTTAAATAAGAAATATAATGCTAAAAAAATATGTATAGTGCATCAATCAAGAGAAAAAAAATCAAACAATGAAATGGAAAAATAACAGAAAACAAAAAAAATGAATCATTCATTAAAGACTTAATCAAGAATTGGTGGGTCACCCAAATTGATTTTGGTGTCTTCTTCACGTGGGTGATGTTTAGATATGGTTTAAATCTTTGACCATTAACTTTAAATGTGACACCGTTCTTTGGATTCTCAATTTCTATAGCCCCATATGAATATAATTTTTTAACAACAAATGGGCCACTCCATTTTGACTTTAACTTCTCTGGAAATAAATGAAGACAAGAATTATAAAGCAACACTTTTTGACGAAGCTCAAATATTTTCAGAAAAATTCTTTTATCATGAAAAACTTTTGTTCTTGCTTTAATAATTCTTGAATTTTCATATGCATCATTCCTTAATTCCTCAAGTTCATTCAATTGCAATTTTCACACATTACCAGCATCATCCAAATTTGAATTAAAAACTTTAATAGCCCAAAATGATTTATGTTCAAGTTCAACAGGTAAATGACAAGGTTTACCATAAACTAACCAATAAGGTGACATTCCTAATGACGTCTTAAATGCAGTACGGTAGGCCCAAAGTATATTATTAAGTCTAAGAGACCAATCTTTTCGGTTTGGGTTAACCGTTTTTTCCAAAAAAAAAATTATCTCCTTATTTTCTAATTCAATTTGACCATTTGTTTGAGGATAATAAGGGGTAGCAACTTTGTGTGTAATTCAGTATTTCTTCATTAAAGACTCAATTGACTTATTACAAAAATGTTTACCTCCATCACTGATAATGGCTCGAGGGATTCCAAATCGACTTAAAATGTTTTCTCTTAAAAGTTTAATCACAATTTTACTATCATTATTTCGAGAAGAAATTGCTTCAATCTATTTTGAGATATAATCAACTGCAACTAATATATAAAAAAATCCAAAAGATAATCGAAATGGAGCCATGAAATCAATTCCCCAACAGTCAAATATTTCAATCTCAAGTATGTGATTTAAAGGCATCATGTTTCTTTTAGTAATTGATCCTAATTTTTGACATTTTTCACAAGTTTTACAAAATTTATGTGTCTTTGAATATGGTAGGCCAATACAATCCACACTGTAAAATTTTAGCAGTAGTTTTTCTTGAAGAAAAGTTTCCACCACATGCTTCAGAATGACAAAAATTAATGACACTACTTACCTCACTATCCGGAATACATCGCCGAAAAAATTTGATCTGGGAAATATTTGAATAAGTAAGGATTATTCCAATAAAATTTCTTTACTTCAACCAAAAATTTCTTCTTCTCTTGGGCATTGCATTGGAAAGGCATTTTTCCTGTAACGAGGAAATTAACGA
>NW_006261964.1:8997413-9018468 GCF_000493195.1 Citrus x clementina | reverse complement strand
TCGTCTGCAGATTCGAATGTGAGTCTTGATAGATGATCATAAACGACATTTCTAGCACGCTTTTTATCTTTGATGGTAAGGTCAAATTCTTAAAGTAACAAAATCCAATGAATTAGTCTCGGTTTGGCATTATGTTTACTCATCAAATATCTCACAGCAGCATGGTCAATAAACACAACAAATTTAGAGCCAAGAAAATATGAACGAAATTTGTTTAATGCAATACCACAACAAGTAATTCTTTTTCAGTTGTAAAATAATTCATTTGAGCACTATCCAAAGTCTTACTCACGTAATAAATCACAAAAGGCTTACCATCCATTCTTTGTCTTAAAACAGCACCAACAACAAAATCACTTGCATCACACATTAATGCAAAGGGCCAAGACCAATCAAAAGATTGCATAATAGGTGCAAATGTTAAAAGATAAATTATTTTCTCAAAATATTTTTGGCAATCATCTGTCCATTCAAAAGGTGTATCTTTTAATAAAAGGTTACAAAGTGGTTTAGATATGGCACTAAAGTTTTTTATAAATCTCCTATAAAATCCTAAATGTCCTAAAAAGGATTGCACATCTCTAATTATTTTTTGTTGTGACAATTTAGATACGACTTCTATTTTTGCTTTGTCAACTTCAATTCCTTTAATAGATACAATATGACCCAAAACAATTCCAGAAGTAACCATGTAGTGACATTTTTCCCAATTCAACACAAGTTTTTTTTTCAACACATCTTTTTAAAACTTTCTCCAAATTATCAAGACAATCATCAAAAGAATTCCCAAAAACAATCAAATCATCCATAAAGACCTCTAAACAATGTTCAACCATATCACAGAAAATATTTAGCATACATCTTTGAAATGTTGCAGGAGCATTACAAAGCCCAAATGACATTCTTTTAAATGTAAATATTCCAAAGGGACATGTAAATGTGATCTTTTCTTGGTTCTCAAGTGCTATAACAATTTGATAATAACCTGAATATCAATCTAAAAAGCAGTAGTATGGATGTCCAGCTACTCTTTTTAAGATTTGGTCAAGGAATGGTAATGGAAAATGATCTTTTCTAGTGGCTTCATTTAACTTTCTATAATTAATGCACATCCGCCAATTAGATGTAATCCGTGTTGAAATTAATTTACCTTTTTCAGTTTTAACAACATTGATTCCAGATTTTTTAGGCACTACTTGTGTAGGACCTACCCACTTGCTATCAGAAATAGGGTAGATAATTCCCACATCAAGCAATTTAAGGACTTTTGAGTTGACTACCTCTTTCATGTGTGAGTTTAATCTTCTTTGAGGTTGTTGACATGTTTTAGCATTTTCTTCCAAATTAATTTTATGTGTGCAAATTAAGGGATTAATACCTTTAATATCATTTAAAGTCTATCCAATTGTATTTTTATACTTTTTAAGAACAGTTAGTAACTTACCTTCTTGGTCGCTTGTTAAACTAGAAGAAATCACAACAGGATAAGTTTGTTCTTCTCCAAGAAAAGCATATTTCAATCCTTCAGTCAAATGTTTCAATTCCAATTTAGGTGCTTCTGGTTGTTCTGTCTTTTCAACACTTCCAAACTCCTCAAATTAACTAAACAAACATCAGAGAGTTCAGAAAAATCCTTTTTTGAATATTTTCCTTTATGCAAGATTCAACCAATTCCTTTTATTCATTAATATCATCTTCTATCTCATTTTCTTCATTAAGTTGCATGTACATATTGAAAACATTCAATTCTGGAGTCATATTTCGAAAGGATAAATTCATTAAGCCATTCTTACAATTAATCAAAGCATTAGTTGTTGCTAAAAATAGTCGACCTAAAATTACAGGAATTAGTTTATAATTATTCACAACATGTTCAGTTTCTAAGACAATAAAATCCACTAGGTATATAAATTTATCAACTTGTATTAAAACATCTTCCACTATTCCTTTTGGTACTTTAAATGATCTATCGACAAGCAAAAGTGTAGTTAAAGTTGATTTTAACTCACCAAGATTAAGTTGAAGATAAACTGAATATAGAAGCAAATTAACACTAACACCAAGATCTAGTAAAGCATGCTCAATTCTGTGATCACCAATAATACAAGAAATGGTAGGACAACCAGGATCTTTATATTTCAACTTATTATTAGTAGACAGAATTGTACTTACCTGTTTGGCATTGAAAACACCTTTTTTACCTTCAATTTCCTCTTGATAGTGCACAAGTCCTTTAAACATTTGGCATATGAAGGTATCTACTTGATTGCATCTAATAGAGGAATGTTAACTTTCACTTGCTTAAAGATTTCATAAATTTCAGAAGAGTGGTTTGATTTCCTTGGTCTATTCAATGCATGCAAAAATGGTGGTTCAGGTGGAACACTACTTATTTCTTTACTAGATGAAAGTTCATTTAGTCCTTTCTTACCTTTGAATTTTCATCATTTTCACAAGGTTCAAGTATAGGTCTATCAACAACCTTACCACTACGAAGAGTTATAACTAACTTGACTTGGTCCATGGGTGGATTTTGTTGAATCTAAGGATTTGGTTGTGGTTGGGCAGGAAATTTTCTTTTTTCTTGAATTGTGAGTGCAGAAGCAATTTTAGCACGAGTATGTTTCAAATCAGAAAACGTTTGTGCATTTTGATTGTTAATAACATCTTGCTTTTTAATGAATGAATGCATCACGTCTTCTAGATTTTTCCATGGTGGTGGAACATATGGTGCATAAGGCTGAGCATTTTTAAAATTTTGTGGAGGTGGTGCTTGTGAAGATTGTGCATTATTATTATTCCTCAAACTGAAATTTGGATGATTTCTCCAACCAGGATTATAAGTATGTGATATGGGTTTGGTTTATTGAAAGTGTTAATGGCATTAGCTTGATCATTTAAATATTCTTTAAGTGCAGGCAGAGTGGGACAATCTTGAGTGAAATGATCATTCGAACTATAAATATTGTAGTGCAATTTCTTGAATAGATTTTACTTGATCACTCTTTTTGTGTTCCAAACCTTCAACTTTTCTAAGTAGGGATGCAAATTTTGCTTGTAAATCATGATGTTCCCTAAGGTTAATTCAAAAGTGGTAGTTTATTTGTCAATTCAAAAGTTCCAACAGTATCTCAATGTTGTGCATTTTCAGCTAATTAGTCAAGATAATCTAGTGCATCTTTAGGATTTTTATTCCTAAATTCATCATTACACATCATTTCAACAACCTGTCTACTTTGGGGTGTCAATTCCTCGTAGAAATAAATGACCAATCGCCAAGTTTCAAAAGTATGGTGTGGACATATGTTAAGCAATTCTTTAAACCTATCCCAACATTGGTATAATGTTTCTCCATTTTTTTCAGTGAAAAAAATGATTGGCCTTTTAAAAAAATTAGTTCTATGAGGTGGAAAGAATTTATTCCAAGTTCTTATTGATCCAGATCTAAGGTTTTGTAGCCAAGTTTGAGCTTTATCTTTTAATGAAAAAGGAAAAACCTTTAATCTAATTATGTTCATGCTACAATTTTGGTCTGTGTATGTATTACAAACTTCCTTAAAATCTTTTAGGTGTGAGTATGGATTCTTACATTCTAAACTATGAAATATTGGTAAAAATTGGATAATACCTGGTTTGAAGTTGAATCGAGATACTTCTGGAGGAGATACTATACACGACGGTGCTCCGGTTCTGGTTGGATTCATGTAGTCTCTCAAGGTTCTTGATTGATTCTGATCACGTCCATGTTGGAAATGATTGTCTCCCTGACCAATTTGGGATTAGGTTCGCCCAAAAGGTTTTCATCTTGGTTCTTGTCCATGATTGGTGGTGGAGATTTAGATCTATGAATTAACCTGCCATTTGAAGTTCAAGACCAACATCTCATGCAATAATTATATCACAAAGGTAATGTTCAAACAAATTAGTAACAAAACAACTAAATGAAAATTGCATAAAAATGAAAATTAAATATGCAAATACTATAAGTGTACAAAAAATTAAAAAAATTAAAATTAAAATTAAAATTAAATAACAATTTTGGTGGTTGAACCCACGATACAAATTAAAAAAATAAAATAAAGCAAAAAATAAATGCGAAATAATAAAATAACTGAAAATTAAATAACAGTAGGCGGTCAAACCAACCGTAAAATAAAAAAAAATTGAACCCACCATATAAATTAACAAAATAAAATAAAGCAACAAAATAAATGTGAAATAATAAAATAACTGAAAATTAAATAACAGTAGGCAGTCAAATCGGCCGTAAAATAAAATAAGATAAATACTAAAAATTAAATAACTAAAAAAAATTAAGAGTTAGTAGTTAATTTGCTTGGTCCAAATTGAGTCCAAATTGAGTCCAAATAAGTTCAAGATGTAAGTCCAAAGTCTGATTATTGTGAGAAATTTCATCTAGGGATCTTATTGCAAATTCTTTATAATGTATGGCCACAATAAAATTTTTAGAAGTTTAGAATTAAGCCATGTGGGATGAAAGTGAAGATTCTAAAAGGTTTTGGGGTCAAAACAAAATTTAGGAAAAGTAAAAGAGGTGTAAAGAAAACTTTACAATAAAAAATAAAAAAAGGAAAAATAAAGCAAAATAAAAACTTTTCCCCAGCAACGGCGCCAAAAACTTGACACAACTTAAAAGAAATTTTTAACTCCCGAGTATAAGAGTGTCTTATTATATTATAGCTCGGTGAGTTTGAGGTCAATCCTTAGAGAAAATATTTAATTTTGTTTATTTAATTTTATCTAAAAATAAAAATAAAACTTGAATATAAACAACTTAATTTAAATAAAACTATGAAATTGAATTAGATATGGTTGTGGATCCGCTCTTAATAGTAAATAAAACTTAATAAATTCTTTTTGCCATTTTTTTAGATTTATTGCCCAAAAGATTAATTATATAAATTATTATTATTTTCCCTTTTATTTTATAATGGATTAAGTATTTATTGTACCAAAATTTAATTTATCTACAATAAGTCAAAATACCATTTTACCATACCTTATATTAAGATATTAAGAATTTATTGTGCCTAACTCCCTTGTTTGTCTGTAATAAATCAAAATTTCAAAATATATAAATGTTTAAAATTAAATATAAAATAATTTAATTTATAAAATTAAAAATAGAATTTGATTAAATTATATTTATTTCCTAAGAGTTTCATCTTACCCTAACTATTATTATTTAGTTAAGAATAATTGAAATAAAAAGAAATATTAAAATTAAATTACTTATAATTAAAAGTAATAAAAATAATTAAAATTGAAAATAAAACTAAATTTATTTATAACTAATTACACAAAATATTAAAAACACACCTCAAAAACAAGATTACTGGGAGATTGAGAGAATGTGAGAAGAAAAGAGATGTAGAGAGATGATTAAAAACATAAAAATGAGGCTCTATTTATAGAAAAATAAATTCATAATCCAGTGTCTTATGGTCCATCATAAGCTTCATACATGCACTCCTCACAACCATTAGATCAAGATCCAATGACTTATCAAATTTCAAAAGTCAACATCACACTTGGCATCATTTGACTCATCTGATTTGGCCAAAGAACAATTGAGATTTGGCGGGTTAATAGGTGGATCGAGTCAACTCAAATACAAAGATTCGATCCAACAACTTGCTTTACCAACCATTATCACGTGGCACAATCATAGCCATTGAATCATGAACGGTTGAGATTTAGTCAAAATTGACAGTTATCCCATGCACTCATATCTGTTGTAAGCTCATTTTATTATCTAATTAGTGCTCGGTCAACAAAAAGTCAACTCTTTTTACACAAACCTAATTTTAAGCCAATCTTGACTCATCTTAAGGTTTTCGAACCTCTGGAATCCAAATTTGACATCTGTTTATCTGTTTGGGGTCTTGAATTACGTGAAATTAATATTTTACCTAATAAACACACAAAATTAGATATATTTAAAACATAATTAATAATCCCTAATAAACACGAATATAAATTATAACATAAGCGTAAAATACCATACTATGTCCGTGAATCATGTATACATAGAATACACATTTTCATTTTGTTCCATTTGGAACAATTCGTATTGACGAGTGTATCTACTAATTTTAGACTCTTTAACTTGATTTGTCCCTTCACAAACAACTTCAAGTTTCTTCTATATTTCTTGTGCACTCTCACAACTAGATACTCTATGGAATTCTTTCTTATCAAGAGGACAAAATAAGGCATTCCTTGCCCTGGAGTTTAAGGACATCTTTCTCTTTTCTAACTCACTCCATTGATTTGATGGTTTAGGAATATCATCTCCTACTTCATTTTTAATCATAGGCATGAATGGACCATCACAAACAACTTCCCAAATTTCATAATCTAAAGCTTGCAAATAGATTCTCACCCTAGTTTTCCAATATGCATAGTCATTACCGTCAAAGAACGGCGGTCTAGTTGTGGATTTTCCTTCTCTAAAGGTTGAGTCATTTAGGGTTGACATGGATCTTTTACTCGAGACGATTAAGTCCTAACAAGAGAACAAGGATCTGATACCAAATGAAATATTATCTAAGCAACCCAAGAGGAGAGGTAAATTGGGTTACTGATGGGTGTCGAAGCCAACAAAAATAAATTCCTACTCTAAATAAATTGTGTATAGTGATTGAGCAGGGTCGTGTCCACAGAGATCGGTAATTATTTAAATCCTTTTGAAACGTAAAACGTAAAATGGGGGAATTGTTGACAATAATAAAATCAAATTAAAATAACAAGAATGCAAATTAAAGTTGTAATTCAAATTAGAGAAAGCTCTGGTTGAAGGAATTAACTCAACTTGATTCGACTACTGATCATTGATTCAAATATAGATTATTATTATTACTCATGAATAGACCGGTTATAGCTACTGAGACCCTCTAATAGCCAATCTCTCCTTAACTAGTCGATAACCAAGGTACGACCGTTGGTTATTTCCCTAATCAATAGACAACCCTAGATACGATCATAGAATTTAATCAATTGATTCCTCCCTTAAATACTCTCTCTCTCTTCTCTTTTAGAGTTCTATTTAAAATAAAATACTAATATCTAAAATATTAAATTTGTAATTACAAAAATAGCCAAAAATATAAAACACGTTAAACTAAAAACTGCAGGTCCGCAATTGACAGCACGCGCCCACGCCTTATCAACAAAGTTCTTCTGCCGCTCATAATTTCTCCAAGGGAACAATCATCCCTAAACATCATCTTGTAGCTCAATTTTATCACCAATCAATAGAATTGCACCTACAAAAGTAAATCACAGGTAAATCACTATTATTAAATGCAAAACATCGATATTAAGGGAAGTAAACAATGCAAAACTAGTGCATAAATTGCACTCTAACAGTTACTAAAAATTAATCTAAGCAAACCACACAACAATTAAATCTATTGCGTTAATGAAATAAAAAAACAATAAATTTAATCCAACAAGATAATAAAAGAGTAAAGGAAGAGAAATCAAACACGTGATTTTTACGTGGTTCGGCTAACCGTGTCTACGTCCACGCCTCCAAGCTCACCGGGCTTGAGGATTCCACTAAGCAAGCCTCCAAGGCTTAAACCGCTCTTACAATTGACTTCCAAGGTGTCAATAAACCTTTACACAAAGAGATTATCCCCAATCTCTTGTCCCAAGTGTATCCCAACACTTACAACCTCTCAATTCGTTTGTAAAAAATATTACAAAATAAATCTCTCTCACACAATGTGTTTGATTACAAATAAAGATCTAAAGTGTGAGTAAGTGAGATGAATACAAGAATTTAAAGCTCAAAGAAAGTTGTATGCTCAATAATTTACTCAATGACAATTGTTGGAATCGTTGTTGTTTGAAATTTGATTGAGCTTATTTATAGTTGGAGCTGGAAACTAGTCGTTATTGACTTTCTGCTCACTATCGGATTGCCGTTAACCAGATGTCGGATCGTCGTTTATCTAGTCAATATGACCATTGGACTGAATTTTCAAATTGTCAGATCGCCGTTTTTAAGATGTCGAATCGCCGTTAGTGTCCAAAGGAAACTCTTCAATTCTGTTTGATGTCCGATTGCCATTATTGATATGTCGGATCATCGTTTTCTACAATGACTGCCATAGTGAACTATTTTATAAAATTACAGATTAGCCCCAAAACTTTATAAAAATATACTATGGCCCAAAACGTTATAAAACTTGTCAAATAAGTCCATTTTCAGGATTTTAAGCAATACTTGTTATTTATCAAAATTCTCAAAACTTTTTCAATTGAAACCATTAACATGAGAATAACCAATTTTATAAAAACATTTTCATAGAATATAAAGCCTTTATAAAGTGAGAATGATGATTTAAAAGTATATGAAAACTATTTTGAGTTTTTAAAAGATTAATCAATTTTGTTATCATCAAAATCAATAATAAAGAAATATTTATGTTAACAATCTCCCCATTTTTTATGATGACAAACTTTTCAAGAAAATACTTGTGCAATTTTGCTCCCCCTAAATATGTGCTCCCCCTAAGTAAAATATTTGTAGAATTTAGCTCCCCATAAATATGTGTCCATCAATTTTTAACCACAAAAGTAGAAAGAAAATTTTTCAACAGATTATATATAAATTATCTCCCCCTTCATCATAAAAAAGAAATGAGCGTGAAAAGATTAAAAAGAGAAGTTCAGAGATTACCCATGTCGAAAAAAATTTGACAGAATCTCCCCTTAAAAATGAACATATCCTCAAAAACAAAGTGGTTAAAACACTCCCATATAAACTCCAATTTAGCAACCAACCTCGATACGTTTTGATATCCACTTTTTTGTCTTTTTAATCTTTTTCAAGCTTAGTTGTTGTGCCCATTGGAGTGCTTTTGGTCTTTGAATCATCAATGCCAAATCGCTTGAGTAGGTCTTTCACATACTTGGCTTGATTTATGAATATTCCTTCCTCATTTTGTTTTATTTGCAGCCCAAGAAAGTACTTCAACTCTCCCATCATACTCATTTCAAATTCTTTACTCATACAAGATGAAAACTCTTTACACAACAATTCATTAGTAGAACCAAAAATAATATCATCAACATAAATTTGAACAACAAGAATATCTCGGTTTTTATGCTTAACAAAGAGAGTAGTATCCGTTTTACCCATCGAAAAACTGTTATCCAATAAGAAATTCTTAAGCCTATCATACTATGCTCTAGATGCTTGATTTATCCATACAATGCTTTTGACAACTTATAAACATGATTTGGAAATTTTTCATTTTCAAAATCAAGGGGTTGTTTCACATAAACTTCCTCCATAATATAACCATTTAAGAAAGCACTCTTGACATCCATTTGAAATAAAATGAAATCTTTATGATATGCAAATGCTAACAACATCCTAATGGATTCTAATCTAGCTACAGGTGCAAATGTTTCATCAAAATCAATTCCCTCTTCTTGGTTGTAACCTTGAGCCACTAGTCCAACTTTATTCCTTACAACCATACCAGATTCATCCATTTTTTTCTAAATACCCATTTAGTGCCTATAATGGATTGATGTTCCGGTTTAAGAACTAATTCCCACACATTGTTTCTCTCAAATTGATTTAACTCCTCTTGCATTGCCATAATCCAAGATTCATCATTTTCCGCATCCGCAAAGGATTTTGGTTCAATTTGAGATATGAATGCAGCATGCTCACAAGTATTTCTAAATGATGATCTAGTTGTTATGCTACTTGAGGTATCTCTTTAAATCAAGTCCTTAGGATGAGAAGAAACATAATTCCACCCGTTGGGGAGTGATTGAGAAGTACCTTCATTTTGCTCTACATTCATTTCTTCAAGTTGCTCATCTTGATTCCCATGAGATGCATCCTTTTGGTTATCCTTTGATGACTCTTTTTGTAATTCTTCATCTGCATCATTATCAACAACAACTTTCTCCGTAGAGGAGGGGTTAGATTCATCAAATGTAACATGCATAGATTCTTCCACAACTAGAGTTCTTTTGTTATAAACTCTATAAGCTTTGCTTGAGTTTGAATATCCAAGAAAAATACCAACATCGGATTTTGGATCAAATTTGCCAAGATTATCTTTTGTGTTCAAAATAAAACATTTGCATCCAAAAACTTTAAAATAACCAATGTTGGGTTTTCTGTCTTTCCAAAGCTCATATAGAGTTTTATTAAGATTAGGTCTAATCAACACACGATTTAAAACATAACAAGCGGTGTTGACAGCCTCGACCTAAAAATACTTAGGCAAGAAATTGTCATTCAACATAGTCTTAGCCATTTCTTGAATTGACCTATTCTTTCTCTCAACAACTCCATTTTTTTGTGGAGTTCTAGGTGATGAAAATTGATGCACAATGCCTAGATTATTGCAAAAGGTTTCAAATGCATAGTTTACAAACTCTCCTCCATGATCACTTTTAATGCATGCAATACCGTACCCTTTTTCATTTTGAATTTTCTTACAAAACACTTTAAAAGCATCAAGAGCATCATCCTTATTAGCTAAGAATAATACCCATGTGTATCTTGAAAAATCATCAACAATTACAAAAGCGTAATATTTTCCACTCAAGCTAGCATACCTTGAAGGTCCAAATAAATCTATATAAAGTAATTGAAGCGGTTTTGAAGTAGAAATATGATTTTTGCTTTTAAAAGAGGTTTTGATTTGTTTACCAAATTGGCATGCTTCACAAATTTTATCTTTTTGAAAACCGATTTTTGGAAGACCTTTAACTTTATAAAACTTGTCAAATAAGTCCATTTTCAGGATTTTAAGCAATACTTGTTATTTATCAAAATTCTCAAAGCTTTTTCAATTGAAACTATTAACATGAGAATAACCAATTTTATAAAAACATTTTCATAGAATATAAAGCCTTTATAAAGTGAGAATAACGATTAATCAATCTTAACTATTTTGAGCTTTTAAAAGATTAATCAATCTTAATCAAGTTTGTTATCATCAAAATCAATAATAAAGAAATATTTATATTAACAAAATAGAGATTTGCAATAAGTAAAATCAAGACAAAATGCTACAGCAGATTCTAAGCAACGCCGATATATAAGTCAAATAACCATTAAGCTTGTTTAACACCCAATTACATCAAAGTTTAGTTCATGATAAGCGATAAAACAGTAACAATACACGCTTTTTCCATCAAATACATTCCCATAGAAATGTAAAAGCAAGTAAATAAAGAGTAGAAATTGAGATCCACTAAATTCAAGATGTCCCTCTTTCTGGTTTTATGATTTCTTCTTCTTTTTCTCAGAAATCCCTTCATTAGCCCTTAACTCTCTCTGGTTCTCTTCTTTTTCTTTTTATCTCTGTTGTTTTTGTGTGACGGCACCTCCTCCTTTTTTCATTCACATGTGCTTTTTTTATATATTGGAATTAGGGCAAACAAAAGCATGTGCCAACATGTCTTTTTTTGGGAAACCCCGAATTGCATATCTTTTTGTGCCACCTGTCACTGCTTTGTCAGTTACCATGCGAGTAGTCTTGTCTGTATTTGCTTCTGGATTTCTGCAGCAGTTGCTTCAACATTTTCTCTAATTTAGACATGTTTTAGTTCATTTGCAAACCAGTTCTTTGTAATTTCTACAAGTCTGTTGCTGCAGCATTCTATTTATAAAGTTTGAGCTTTTTTGTCACCTACAATCATGCACATAATCAGAGCACAAAGTGATCTAAAACACAATCAATTTATTAACTTAAACTTAAATAGATGCCCATACAAAACATAACTCAAAATGTAATAAAAACATATCATTTACTCTCTAAGTAATATTAGTTTAAGTATGGAAATACTATGATAACTCTCATTTCATAGAGTTAGCAGATCTCTTTTTTTTTTTTAAATATGTAAAATGAGTAACGGGACTGGCTTTTATAATTAAAAGTTTGGAGTTTTTAACTTTTTTAAGCCCAAAACACAATAATTAAACGAGTATTGTCTATATATGTATATGACTTGCGGTATCACATATTGAGAAGATATTGTCATGGGTAGTGTACACTTTTGGTAATAAGCACTTTTTACAAAGTTATAAAAGAACTATAAAAAAAGCAAGGAACAAAATAATAATATAAATGTTGTCAAAAATGTATTATTCAATTGATGTGGCCATAAATGTATTCTTATTATATGTTTTGTACAAAGGGTAAATAGAGCTTCCCATGAGAAGTCAAGCTAGTGCTCTCAAATAGAGATGGCGAACACGGCATGGCATGTGGCACGGAACGGCAAATGTCCGTACAGCACGGCATGGCACAAGAATGTTTTGGCAGGGCATACAGCATAGTACGATGGGCACGCGAGCTGGCTGGACTGAGAATTTTTGAGACATGGACCTTAAAAGCACGGCATAATTAGAGATAGGTTAAAGTACAACTCATGAAAAGCCCATAATAAGCACGTTTCACTGGCAAATTAGCACGTAGCCGATAGGTCTTCAATATCATGAGAGCCAAGTAAAACTTTTCAAAGAAACCAAACTTAAAATTTTATGATTTTACAAATAACTTGAAATTGAATCTTCTAATGTATTTTATTAGCATAAGTTTTTTAAATTCATTTAATTCTTAGTTTAAAGAAAAATACTTTAGTTGTTTTATGTTTATAATTTATTAAATGAATAGATGATATCATGATTTTAACAAATAAAATTATAAATATCATAATTTTATAAATGTATATATTAATGTCATTATGGATTACAATTTATGACTCTATGTAAGCCCAAGTTAACAATTAAGTTAATCCTTAAGAAAAAAATTATTATTGTTGTTGTTGCTATTGTTGTTATTAAGTATTAAAAACGAATTCTAGTATCGTAGGTCTAACTTAACAGTTAGTATCGTATTCCCTTATTATTATTAAATATGAACTTGAGTTTTAAACTTTGATTCTATGTGACTAAAAGCACACGGACTTAAAAAAAAGTGCATGATTTTGAAAAAAGCATGCCAATAACTTGGCATGTCGTCTTAAAAATATTTTGGACCACTTAATGATTTTTAAAAACAACTTTTCATACTTTCTTTTTTTAGGCATGGCTTGTTGCATAGTCCAGCACGGCACATGTGGGTATGGTAGGGGTGTTCGTGGTTCGAATTTTACGGATTGGATATCAATCCATATCCGATCCATGATTTTACGGATTGTAAATTTTCAATCCAATCCAATCCACGGATTGGCAAATTCAATCCAAATTCAATCCATATGTTTGCAGATCAGATGTGGATTTGACACAATTCATATCCAATCCATTATTTTGTGAATCGATTTGCGGATTAAAATTTTTTAATTCTATTCATTGTACGAACTTATTAAATAAAAAAATCTTATATAAAAGTAATTTTATTACCGATCAAATTCAAAATTTAATAAGATTTAAATAAATTAAAATTTTAAATAAAAATAGAATAATACATTCAAAGTCTCAAAATATAATATAGTGAAAAGAAAAAATCTCATTTGTTTAAATCAATACATGAAAATTAACTGTTTAGAAAGCTATATTTCTTTATTTAGTTATTCAATTATTTAATCATGTTTATTATATATTATTATCAGATAAGATATGTATAGTGTTAATATAGCTACATTTTAACTTATTAATTTATTAGTAAGTAGTAACATCATATTTATAAGTTTTATTTTTTAATTAAATAAATATATATTTTTTATTTTTTATGGATTCACGGATTTTTACGGATTTACATAAGTAAATCCATATCCAATCCACGGACTGCGGATTTTTAAATTTTCAATCCAATCCAATCCAATCCACCAATCCACAGATCGGATTTTTACGAATCGGATTTTTGCGAATCAGACAGATTGAGAGGATCGGATTGGATTCTGAACACCCCTAGGGTATGGGGCATGTGTCGGGCCATGCTTAAGCAAAAAAATAATAATAATAAAATAAAAAGAGCACAGTACGAATCATATGGTGGATATGACATGGTACGAGCATAAATCCACATGGCCCTTCCTTTGCCGGCCTGGCCCCTTGGACGTCTCTAGTTGATAGCAAATTGTTATTTTCAATGGGAAGTTTGTTTTCACGTGGTGTTTGAAAGATGAGAGAGAAATAATTAATTGATCATGTTATAGATGCAACATGTCCTAGAATATATTTATTATCATCCTAAGGCAAATTACCTTTAAAAAGAACCTCTCAATTTTTCTCTAAATTTCCGATAACTCATTTACACCTTAATAAATGTTAATGAAAAGTTATTCTACCGTTAAAAAAATCTGATCGGTAATAAAACTTTTTCAAGAAATGAAATTTTACCAGTTAACATAACTGACATCCACTTCCATATATATGCGTGTGTGCGTGCATCAATGCACATTTTCTTCATTGGTAAGAGTTTGACAAGTATGTGAAAAACAAGAACAGACAAATTAGAGAAAAGAGTTATCCTTAATTGTAAATTGGGCTAGAATAATTTGAATACTTTAAGATTCCCAATTGATTATTGAATTCTCCTAGTATTATTTTAAAATCTTTGATTTGGTTATGAGGTTAACACCAATTTAAAGTGACATCGTTGTTGTCATTTTAGTTGAAGCCGAACAAACCTGATTTTTTGCACCTTCAAAGAACATTTAGGACTATTTACATGCGAAAAAATGAGAAGTCACCGAAAATGAGAACGGGAGGGATGTTTAATGGTCGGGCATCATTTGTCGAGAAAATATATTTTCAAGCTTCACCTTAATTTTAGTAATAAAATTCTGTATTTGTCAGGAAAATATATAGGTAAAAATCGAATTCTTTGAGAATAAGATGTGCAAGTTCAATCCCTTAATTCATGGAACGAAAATTGGAAATGAGTCTGTTTAACAAAGTTTTATTGTTGTCTGTTATGTTGGGTGTTTTGCTGGAGACACCACCATCAGATGATTTTTCAATTGCTGTCCAAAACGATAAATCTGAAGAAGATGTTACAGTTCATTGTAAATCAAAAGATGATGATTTAGGATCTCATGTTTTAAAGACAGGGCAAGATTTTCAATGGAACTTCCACGCAAATTCCGGAGGAACTACATTATACTTTTGTCATGTGACCACGAAAGAGAAATTCAAACAATTTGATGCTTTCAAATGGTCCAACGATCGCCAGAGATGTAGTCCTTAATATACTTGGAAGGTGCAAAAATCAGGCTTGTTGGGCTTCAACAAAAATGATAGGAATGATGTCACTATAAATTGGTAATAAACACATACTAGGAGAATTTTATCATCAACACATGAACCTTATTGTTCATAATAATAATATTAAAGGCTATATGAAGTCATTATATTATCCAAATCCATTCATACAGTGGAGTAAACATACATTTTCCAGGGGAATTTTCTTGGGCGTAGAATTCTCTTTATCTTCGACATATGAATGTACTGTTAGGAAATTGTCTTATTTTTCAATAAGAAGTTTTTAAGATATTTTCCTTTTTGTAGAATTCCTATTTAAAGAATAAGGATTTCCTATGATATTTTCCTTTTTTGTATGATTCCTATTTAAGGAATAAGTCGTTTTCCTTTTGGAACTTGACTTATCCAAGGAGAAATATTGCTAGTATAAGAAAAGGATTACTTTTCTTACAAGAAATAATCACTATATATAGGGAGCTAGGGTTCACTTATTTGTAGTATATAACACAATAATCTCTGCAAGTAGACAATTTCTTGTGTGGAAGACATAGTATGTCTATTAAGAGATTAGGTCTTATTGGGGTTTTGGGTGTAAGAAAAATAGCAGAGTGATTGTAATAATTTTTCACATAGTGATTTGTTTCTCTTGTTGTCTTTGGTGACCGTGGTTTTGCTCCTTTATAAGAGATTTCCATGTAAATTCTTGTGTTGTGTGATTGGTTTTATTCTTCATCTATTTTTCAATTTATTATTTGTTTGATATATTTTTGCTTGCAAGATCTTGGTGGGATTCAATTCCCTAACAAATGGTATCAGAGTTAAAGGTTGTTCTGCAAAGCAATTATATATATGAACAAATTTTCAAATCCTGTGAGGATTGAGTTTGAAAAGTTTGATGGGAGAATCAATTTTGGCTTGTGGTAATTTCAAGTCAAGGATGTATTGATTCAATCTGGGCAACACAAAGAAAGTAAGGGTGATGTAAACCATGTTCCCACTGGTGGAAACACCTGGAGGTGTGTAGACGATCAAGACACCTTAAAGAAGATAGTCAGAATAGAGCAAGTTTGGCAAATAGCTCTAAATCAGTACATGGAGATATTGATAATGTCAATTGTCAGTTCACTGGGAGGATTGCCCTCTAAATTTGAAGTTTTTTCCTGGAAGTTTCCACCTTGTTGACTATCACAATAGTCAAGACTATAAACAAACTCACGACTATGGCAGGGCAGTACGCTCTACTCTCTCGCGACCCCTACTCTAATCAAAAGAAAATGCGTTGGTGCTGAGATAACTATAGTGCAAAGTCGTATCTCTTTGGTTAATAAGATCCAAAAGAAAAAGGTTTATCGATCGCAGGGGGTGCAGATCTATAATAGGCATATAGAAATTATTGAACGTTCTTTTTTTAGAATGAGAAGTTGCACTTGGATAGGCCCAAAGGGAGTATGCCACCATCCACCAAGGAAGGAAAGATTCGCTTATAACAGATACTTCACCCAAGACCAATGAAGGAGAACTTGACACAGTGCTAGCTTCTTTTATCTGATCTTGAAAACATATGAACTTCAAATAAGAAATTTCAAGTATCCGACGTGACTAATTTTCCAATTAGAATTTCTAAAAGATCTAGATTTAAATTAAACAACAATAATTTTCAGCAAATACATATTAAAATGGTATATTGGGCATCCAAAACAAGATTCAAGAGCTTGGAAAAGGAGTACTGTGTAATCATATGTTAGACATCAAGTGAATGATAGCGAGTCACGGTCCTTAGTTTGAATTTCATAAAGTAAAACTCTTTTAATATTCAATTGCATGTTTTCATGGACTAAAGCTGAAGGTTCTATAGTAAATGCATGTGTGAATGTATGACTTATCAATTTAGATCATTAAGTGGTCCAAAATGAACAAGGGTGTGATATTTCTTGCATTAGAAGTTATCATGATAGAGAATTTGAAAATCATACATTTAAAAGTTTTTGCAATGACTTTGGTATTGAACATCATTATCCATCACCTAGAACTCCACAGGGAAATGGGTTTGTTGAGAGAAAGAATATAACAATTCAAAAAATGGCTAGGACCATGTTGAATGAAAATACTTTACCAAAATACTTTTGGGAGAAAGCCATCAACACTATTTGTTATGTCTTAAATTGTGTGTTGACAATTTCAAAGTTTTTAGATGCAAATATTTTATATTAAATGCAAAAGATAATCTTAGTAAATTTAATCCAAAATCTGACGTTAGTATCTTTCTTGGGTATTTAATTACAAGCAGTGCTTATAGAACATATAATAAAAGGACCTTGGTTGTTAAAGAATATATGCATGTTACATTTGGTGAATCTAATCCTTCCTCTACAGAGGAAGTTGTTGTTGATGATGATGCAAATAAGGAGTTATAAAAATAAGTCTTTAAAAGACGAGCAAGATGATCTATTAGGCAAAAATCAAAAGAGCAACAAAAAGAACAAGCTAAGCAGAATCAAAATGAAGGAAATTCTTAAACACTCCTTTGAAATGCAAGTTATGCAACCAAGAGGGGGGGTGAATTGGGATTTTAAAACTTATGCAAAACAATCCACACAACAATTTAATCTATTGCCTTAATCAAATCAAAAATAATAAATTCAATAAAACACAATAATAAAAGAGTAAGGGAAGAGAGAGCAAAAAAACACAATAATAAAAGAGTAAAGGAAGAGAAAGCAAACACTGTAATTTTTACGTGGTTCGGCAATCCCCGCCTACGTCCACGCCTCCAAGCCAACCAAGCTCGAGGATTTCACTATCCAAACCTTCCAAGGTTTCAAGTTCTTTACAATTGACTTCCAAGGTGTCAATAAACCTTTACAACCAATAGATTATCTCTCAATCTCTTCACTCAAGTGTTTCTCACACTTATACACTCACAAATTTGATGAGAAAATAAAGA
The DNA here is from genome assembly GCF_000493195.1 of Citrus x clementina. Taxonomy (NCBI): domain Eukaryota; kingdom Viridiplantae; phylum Streptophyta; class Magnoliopsida; order Sapindales; family Rutaceae; genus Citrus; species Citrus x clementina. Next base: position 9,000,307 of record NW_006261964.1, on the reverse strand, counting down.
TTACAACAAAGAAACTCTCTTTAAGAGTGGATATACAAATTATAGCACAATGATGATTCAATATATGATGATTAGAGAAATTAAAGCTCAATATATGTTATATGCACTTGTTTATGCTTGCCAAAAGTCTTTAAATTGAAGTTGGAGTTGCGTTTTTATAGCTAAAGCCCAAAAACTAGCCGTTATAGTAAAATTCTAGTAAGCAAGCAGCTAGCCGCTTAATTTAGTCGGCTCCCCGCTTCAGAACAGTAAAGTTATCATTAAATTTGAATTTTGATACAGTAATACTGTTTAAAAAATTGTAATTTTGCCCAAAACTTTCTGTAATTATACTATATATAGCCCAAAACGTCATAGAACTTTGCAAACAGATCCAATTTTAGAATTTCTAGATAATGCTTATCATTCCCAAAAATTTTTGAAATTATCATACGACCCAAAACATAATAATATTTTTCAAAGAAGTCCTTTTCAAACTTTAACAAAATACTTATAAATTTTAATGTTCTTAAAATCTTTTCAATTTAGTCCAAAATTTGAAAATATGAAATTTTCTTTAGGCGGTTAGCCGCTAACTCTACGTTTATTTTTAATATTTATACTTTAACCCCAAATGTTTAGAAATTATAGTATGGCCCAAAACGTTTGAAATATTTGCAAATAAGTCCAAATCTAGAACTTAAAACAAGACTTATTAAAATCAAAGATTGCAAAACTTTTTCATATTAGTCCACATCTTGAAAAACAATTAATTACTTAAAATACTTTGCTTATAATTGTTAAAACCTTTGGTTTATGAAAAATGATGATTTATTAAATAAAATCTTGATCTTCTGAAATGTTAAACCACACATATATTAAATCTTACCGATTTTACAAGAATTGTTGTAATAATGAGTCGATTGAGCTCTAAACTTTATTCTTGATCGCGCCGTTGTCCGTTGAGAGTTTTAAACTTGATTTCACATGATTCACTTCATCATAAATATTATCCTTCAAGAACTAGTGAAATGTGAAGTACAATATTTTTCAAATCATTTAAGATATATGTTTGTTATCATCAAAATTACATTATGTATAGCCCTTTAAGCTAACATCCTTAAGGATTAGAGGGAAAGAGTTAATCTTAGATGATCCTTTACGAGGTGTAACTACTAGATTATCACTTAGAAATGCTTGTAAGCATACTGCATTCATATCTTAAATTGAATCAAAATCATTTTCAAATGTTGAAAATGATGAATTATGGATTATGGCTATGGAAGAAGAGTTAAATCAATTTGAGAGAAATAATGTATGGATACTTGTTCCTAAACACATAACATCAATCTATAAAAGGCACTAAATAGGTATATAGAAATAAAGTGGATGAATCTGATGTGGTTGTAAGGAATAAAGGTAGATAGTTGCTCAAGGATACAATCAGGAAGAAGAAATTGATTTTGATGAAACATTTGCTCCTATAGTCAGATTAGAATCCATTAGGATGTTGTTAGAATTGGCATGTCATAAGAATTTCATTTTGTATCAAATCGATGTTAAATTATATGTGTCATAGGTTAAGAATGTTAGAGTCTTTAAAATAGGAGAAGTTTCTTAGGCCATGCATTATTTTTGAACAAATTTAAGCTTTTGAAAATAAACAATAACTGCTACCATTGAAACGGCAAACCGTTTATAGAAAGTTATCAGGTTGTTTGATTCTGAAAGATAACTGTAGATCGTTTACTAAAAACGGCTAATCGATATATTCTAGAAAGGAATATATCTTGAAGCAGCAAACTACTATCCACAAACGGCAAGTCAGCTTCGAACAGGTGAGCTTATAGAATCAAACGGTAAACCTTTATGAGCAAGCGGCAAACGGACTTCAATCAGTGAACTCTTTTGAATTAAACAGTTAACTGACATCTTCTAACGATGATCCGGCAAATCAAAATTCTATATAACTATAACTCGCACAAAGTGAAAACGGCAATCCTACTTCTATTAATGGCGATCTGATTATGCCTAGAAAGTCAATGATGACTAGTTTTTCTTCTCCAACTATAAAAGGCTCCATCAAATACAATTTACAAGAAGTGTTCAACAATTATCATCAAACTTATCATTGCTTAATTTAATCTAGTCTGAGATAAATTTTGTTTACTCTTTTATCAAATCACACTTTGAGCTTTCATTTGTAAACACATAGATTATGTGAGCAAGAAATCTATGTAACTTTCATCTCAATATCAAAATTGAGTAGCTGAGAGTGTGGGAAACACTTAAGATAAAAGGGTTGTGATTACCTCAAGTTGTAAAGGTCCATTGACACCTTCGAAGTGAAGTGTAATCTTGTTGAAGCCTTAAGATTTTAAGGTTTGTTCATGGGAATCCTCAAGCGTGATGAGTTTCGAGGCGTGGACGTAGATAAGTTTTTCCAAACCACGTAAAAATATTGTGTTCGATACTTTTCCCTTCTCTCTTTACATTTTAATTACTGTCATTATTTAATTTATAAATTTACATTAATCTTTAATTTTTGTGTTCTATATGTTTTCAACCTAATTCATCCCTCCTCTTGGGTTGTCTAGCCTTAGCTTCAATTTTTAATTTCCGATAGCTTTTTTTCGCTTTTGTAATAGGTGCTTATTAATGAAAGCGTATATTACCCTAAAAAATATCTTATAGTTAAATAATTAACACCTAATTTCGTATATGTGTGTGCACGTGTGCTGGGATCGATCAAATGAGTTTTTCCTTCATCGGTAGAAGTTCAACAAGCATGTAAAAAACATAAACAGAAATATTGAAGAAAAAAATCATAATTATTAGTATTGCAATTTGGCGCATCATTCTCCTAGTATAATTAAAAATACTTAAAAGATTCCTATGTTCGCAATGGAATTCTC
>NW_006261964.1:8827495-8997313 GCF_000493195.1 Citrus x clementina | reverse complement strand
CGAATATGGGAACGGAGTTAAAAATATATATATATGCATATAAATAAATTAGTGGTCATGCATCGTTTGTCGAGAAAATATACTTTCAGGCTTGGCCTTAATTTGAGCAATAAAATTCTATATTTGTCAAGGAAATATATGTATAAAAATCAAACTCTTGAGAATAAGATGTTCGTGTTCAATCCTTTAATTCATCAAGAAAAACTGAAATTGAGAATGAGTCAGTTTAACAACGTTTTGTTGTTGTTTGTAGTGTTGGGTGCTTTGGTTGGCACACCGTGGGCATATCTTCTACCTTCAGATGATTTTTCAGTTGCTGTTGAAAACGATATATCTGGAGAAGATATTACAGTTCATTGTAAATCCGGAGATGATGATTTAGGGCCTCATGTTTTAAAGACATGGGAAAATTTCCATTGGAACTTCCATGGAAATTTCGGAGGAACTACACTGTACTTTTGTCACGTGACTACGCAAGACAAATCTACAAGGTTTGATGCCTTCAAATATTCCAAGGATCGCCAGAGATGTAGTCCTAAATGTACTTGGAAGGTGCAAAAATCAGGCATATTGGGCTTCAACAAAAATGACAAAAATGATGTCACTATCAATTGGCCATAACCACATATTAGGTGAATTCTATCCCCAAGTTGAGGCAGTGGCGAAGATTTTCTTGGAGGCAGTGGCGAAGCTGTCATCATTTTTTGGGTGGGCTATTAAATTTATTTTTATTTTTTTATAAGTATTAATAAAAGAAAATTTATAAATTATAATTAACTATATTAAGCTGGCATCATTTTTTGGATGCTGGTTATGTAACCGGTAAACCTCATTACATATAAAAGAAGCTGTATTATCAACATGATATGTTCAACGGTACTCACATTCAAAAGTAAGCACTATTTACAAAACATAAAAGAGCTTGCTATTGAAAAACTACGGAAACCAAAAATGATTACTTCTCGGATTGGAATAGGAATCCTGAAATTAGGAATGTATAGTGAGAGTAAAAGTTTGTTGTTTATTTATATTGGAATGAAAGTGTGGAATAGGAATTAGAATCTTATTTATGTGTTTATTTTGTCTTTAACTTGGAGTGAATTGTTTCAAATTATAATTTTACTCTTATTTAAAGAATTTTAGTTTTTAATTACAAAGTGAATAAAAAATTTGTAAAATAAACTATTTATTTTATTATTAATTTTTATTATATAAATTAATCATAAATATAAATATTCTTAATTATGTAAATCCCAAGTTTTTATTAATTTTAAATTATGTAAATTAAAAATTGTTGATAAGATCAACAAAAATGAAACAATATTATTAATAATATAGTATCTAATTAATATTTTCTTGGAACAAATTATTTATTATTATTAATTATTAATATTATTAAATATAATAAGAGTAAAATAAAAAAATATGATAATATTATATCTAAATAAGTTTGATATCCTTATTTTTAATAAATGTAATATTATTAAAAATAGTATAATATTATTTAAATAAATATGATATATTATGTTCAAATAAATTTAATATTATTTTATTTTAATAAATTTAACTATACTATATTTAATAAGGAAAAAGTAAAAAAAGAAAGAGATGGAAGTAGATTCCGACAGAGTGAGAATCCCACTTTTCATTCTAAAAATAAGTGAGACCTATGGAGTGGGACACCTACTCCCCTTCTTAAATAAGTAAATGTTGGAGTGTGAGGAATCCATACTCCCACTCCTACTCCAACAAATAAACACAACGAAAATATATTGTCAGAAATGTCTTGTTCAACTAAAATAAAGAGAAATAAACCCTTGTTTCACATTTTGTAGAAAAAGGACACAGAGTTTCCTATGGGCGCGAGGTGGCGCCCTAAATACGTTGAGGACTCTAGTTTACTATTAGGTTAACCCAATGTCCACCTTACTTGAGTTGGAGAAAGTTAATAGAGTAGTGACATTGACTACCTCAAATTTTGTTCGACATTCCCAATTTCAAATTAACCTTATTTATTTTTAAATTATCCTCACAAAAAATTAAAAATTAGCATTCATTTTTTAACTATTTTCTTCCCTCTCTCACATGTACTCTCTCTTTTCAGGAATCAGCTCCATATAATTATTTTTGTCACCACCTAGTCCATCAGGAAAATTTATTAAACAACAAATCTATTGACTTATAACGTTCTATCATGAAAAATACACAGATCGTGAAATTTAAGGAACTAAGGCCATGTTTGCTTGGGGGTAGAGAAGTGGGGAGAGGAAAAGAATTTAATTTCTTTTCTACTTTTCACTGTTTGGTTGGACCAAGTTTACTGCAATTGAAATTCAATGACTAAGGATTTCAAATCCCTTATCTATTGAAACACAAAAATTCCAATATTATCCTCCAAACAAAATAAATTTTAAATAAATTAAAGTACAAATAATTTATATTTATTTTCTTAAATTAATAGGATAAATGTAGTGAATTGGGTGCTTTAGAAAATGTTGAACAACCCAACACACTGCCCAAGATCACAAACCAGACCAATCAAGATGCTAAGAAACTAATCAATCTCACTTTAAGAGTTAACAGAACCTTTAACGTAAATGGTTATAATCAGAAAGTATCAAGAACCAGAATTAGAAGCTAATCAAACCCAGAACAAGAAAGTGTTTTACGTGGTTCGAATGTGCAGAAGAGCACAATCTACATCCACGGGAGAAGCCAACATAACAAGCTTTATTGATGATTCAAGCAATCTTTACACCGTAATACAAGAGCTAACTACAAGGATCAAGACTAAGCTTTCTTTGTATCTTAACTCTCTCTATCACGTTCTCAGATGATTCTTGAAGCTGCTCTGTTAACCAGGTTATATAACAGCTGATATCAATTCCAGAATGCACAGATTCTTGCCACCTGTACTAACAGCTTTGCAACTAACTTGATTCCCCTCTTCACGTGCATTCCACATATTCCACTTAAGTCTTTGCTCAAAACATCACAAGCCCCTGCCGTTTCAGACTTAAGTAATCCACATGCCAAACTCGTGATACCTGAGCTCATTAAACACAAACAAAAACACTGTCGTTTCACATGCTCAAGTTTTGGATTCACCATTTTAGTCCACATTTCTCCACCTTGAACCAAAACTCCTCAATCTGCTTCTTTCTCCAAGACCTCAGGCAATCAGCAGTCACCCAAGCTGACTAAACTCAAACATACTTTGAATTTAGCTGTTGTTACTACCTTAGTAAGCATATCAGTAGGGTTCTCATCTGTATGAACCTTGGACATTTTCACAGCTCCTTTGGCTACTTCATTTCGAATGAAATAGAGTTTAATATCTATGTGCTTTGTTCTCTCATGATGTGCAGGGTTCCTACACAGATGAAGTGCACTTGAGCTGTCACAATACACTGTTACAGTCTTCTGTTTTACCCCCAGTTCTCTCATTAATCCTTGTAGCCATAATGCCTCTTTCACAGCTTCAGTGGCAACTGTGTATTCTGCTTCAATGGTTGACAAGGCTACCACATGTTGCATAGTTGCTTTCCAATTCACAAGACAACCATTAAACAAGAACATGTAACAAGTTAAAGATCTCCTGCTGTCCAAGTCCCCTGCATAGTCTGAATCCACAAACCCCAACAGACCTTCACAACTTCCCTTATTTTTGCCATATACTAGCCCATAGCTCAAAGTACCAGATAGATACTTCATTATCCATTTAACTGCTTTCCAGGTGCTGCCAGGTATCTGCTCACAACACTCACAGCCTGTGATATGTCTAGTTTTGTTAAGACCATGGCATACATAAGGCATCCCACTGCATTAGCATAAGGTACATCTTCCATTTCCAACTTCTCTTCATTTGTTTTAGGACTTTGCAAGTTACTAAGCCTGAAATGAGCTGCTAAGGGAGTCACCACTAGTTTAGAATTCAGCATTTGAAAATAGTGCAGTACCCTGGTAAGATATTTCCTCTGTGATAAGAACATAAGACCAGCAGCTCTATTCCTCTCAATTTCTACCCCCAATATTTTCTTTGCAATCCCTAAATTCTTCATATCAAACTCAAAGCTTAGGATCTTCTTCAAATCTTCTATTTCTTCCCTTATTTTGCAAGCTATCAGCATGTCATCTACGTATAGGAGGAGATATATGTAGAGGTCATCCTTCAACAGTTTGTAGTACACACAACAGTCATAACTGCATCTCATGAATCCATATGTTACCATAAATTCATCAAACCTGAGATACCATTGTCTAGGAGACTGTTTTAAGCTATAAAGGGATTTCTTAAGCAAGCAAACATGTCTGGGCTTCTTGGGGTCTTCATACCCTTCAGGTTGAGTCATGAATATTTCTTCTTGGAGTCTCCCATGCAAAAAAGCAGTCTTGACATCAAGTTGATCAAGCTCCATGTCTTGAACTGCTATGAGTGATAAGATTACTCTTATAGAAGCATGCCTAACAACAGGTGAAAAAACTTCTTTAAAATCAACCCCTTCTTTCTGTGTATAGCCCTTTGCCACAAGTCTTGCTTTAAACCTCTTTGGTTCTGAGCTGGTCAGTCCTTCTTTGATTTTGAAAATCCACTTGCAGCCCACTATTCTCCTTTTTTCTGGTCTTTCTACCAGTTCCCAAGTTTCATTGTTGTGTAGGGACAAGATTTCATCATCCATGGCCTCTTTCCATTCTGTTCTGAATTTGCTCTAGATTGCCTCATTAAAGGTCTTTGGTTCCTCATCATCAATTTCATGTGCAGCTTCCAAGGCATATGTGATGAGATCAGCATATCCATATCTTCTGGGTGGCCTTATTGGCGTTTTTGCTCTGTCTCTAGCTAGCTGGTAACCTTGTATTTCCGATTCTAGTTGAGTTGCATCCTGAGCTTCTGACTCATCATTTATATCACTTGAATCTGCAGCTTCATGTGTTTCATGATGATTAGGTAGCTCCACCTCAATCTGATGTATATCAAAAACTTTTTCTTCTTCCTCAGACTTTCTTTTAACAGGTTTCTTGCTTATGAGTTCTTCTTCATTGGATATCACATCCCTGCTAATTATGCATTTAGGAGGGTTTATATCTGTGCACGAGATTTTGTATCCCTTAACCCCTTCTGGATAACCTATGAAGATACCCCTTAGAGCCCTGGGAGCTAGCTTTCCCTGGTTTACATGTGCATAGGCTGTACAGCCAAACACTTTCAGATCTTCATAGTTTGCTTGTTGTCCAGTCCATCTTTCATAAGGTGTTTTGAATTCTATGACTGAAGATGGACTGAGGTTGACCAGATAGCAAGCTGTTAAGAGTATTTCTGCCCATAGTGACTTGGGAAGCTTTGTTTGAACAAGCATGCACCTCACTTTCTCCATGAGTGTCCTATTCATCATTTCTGCCAAGCCATTCTGTTGAGGTGTTAACCTAACAGTTCTGTGTCTCATAACTCCCTCATTTGCACAATATTTATCAAACCTCTGATTGCAAAACTCTAAGCCATTGTCTGTTCTAAGCTTCTTCAGCTTCTTTCCAGTCTGATTTTCAACTAAAATTTTCCACTCTTTGAACTTATCAAACACTTGATCTTTATTCTTCAAAGTATAAACCCATACCTTTCTGGAAAAATTATCAATGAATGACAAGAAATAGCTATTTCCACCTAGAGATATCTGCTGAGCAAGCCCCCACAAATCTGAATGAACATACTTCAGCTTGTCCTTGGACTTATGTACTAATCTTTTGAAGCTAGATCTTGTTGCTTTGCCTAGTACACAATCTTCACAGAAGTCTAAGTTTCCAAGCTTATCATCTCCAAAAACACCTTGTTTCTCAAGTTCTTTAAGGCCCCTCTCTCCTATGTGCCCTAACCTTAGATGCCATATTTTGATTTTATCAGTGGTATCAGCTACTGACATTCTAACTTCACCACTAACCACATCCCCATCTAAGATGAATACCCCATTCTTCCTGCTACCTTTCATAATAACCTGTGAATCCTTGACAATCATCAGCTCTCCCGATTCAATCCTAACACGACACCCAATCTGATCAAGCATTCCCAAGGAAATCAGATTTCTTTTCAGCTCAGGCACATACCTGACTTGTTTTAACTCTCTGATGGTTCCATCATGTAGCTTAAGATTGACATTGCCAATTCCTATGATTTTACACACAGCATTATTTCCCATCATTACTCTACCACCATTATACTCATAATAATCTGTAAAGTAACTCTTATATGGGCTCATATGAAAAGTGCACCCTGAGTCAAGAACCCATTTACCTCTATCTTTGCTGTCTGTGGCAATGTACACTCCAGCATATTAATAGCCTTCTTTTTCAGCTACTGCTGCACCACTATTCTGCCCTTTCTTTTTAAACTTCTTCTCTAGACAATCTTTCTTGAAGTGTCCCTCTTTGTGACACAAGAAACACTTCAGATCTTTTGGCTTTTCTTTGTACTTGCCCTGCTTCTTTTTCTTGCCATCTGATTTGGCTTTTGCTGTTAAGCCTTGACCTGATTCAACTCCCAGATGATCTTGTTTGCCTTGTAGTTCCTTTGTGTTGAGTGCTGACTTTACTTCATCCAGAGATAGTGTCTGCCTACCATACATCAAGGCATCAACAAAATTTCCATATGACTTTGGCAGAGAGCTTATCAACAGAAGAGCTTTATCTTCATCATCAAGGGCTACATCAATAGTTTCCAAAGTGTCACACACTTTGTTAAACTCATCAAGGTGGTCATCTAATGGTGTGCCCTCCATCATCTTTAATGTGAACATTCTCTTCTTTATGTATAGCCTATTTGCCAGGGATTTCTTCATGTAGATACTCTCTAGTTTAGCCCATAAATCAACCACAGTAGGTTCTTTTGCCACCTCCCTTATTACAGAATCTGCAAGGCTCAAGATTATCGTCCCTCTAGCCTTCCTATCAATCTCAGTAACCTGCTCAGGAGTCTTGGATGTAGAGAACTCTTTACCCTCCTTCTTGGTCACTGGTTGGATTGCATCACCAAGCCCTTGAGTAACCAGCAAAGCCTCCATTTTTACTTTCCACATGTTGAAGTCATTTTTTCCGTTAAACTTCTCAAGGTTAATCTTTGGGTTAGCCATACAGGGATCTTTGATTTGTTAACCTTGCTCTGATACCAAGTATAGTGAATTGGGTGCTTTAGAAAATGTTGAGCAACCCAACACATTGCCCAAGATCACAAACCAGACCAATCAAGATGCTAAGAAACTAATCAATCTCACTTTAAGAGTTAACAGAACCTTTAACGTAAATGGTTATAATCAGAAAGTATCAAGAACCAGAATTAGAAGCTAATCAAACCCAGAACAAGAAAGTGTTTTACGTGGTTCAAATGTGCAGAAGAGCACAATCTACATCCACGGGAGAAGCCAACAGAACAAGCTTTATTGATGATTCAAGCAATCTTTACACCGTAATACAAGAGCTAACTATAAGGATCAAGACTAAGCTTTCTTTGTATCTTAACTCTCTCTATCACGCTCTCAGATGATTCTTGAAGCTGCTCTGTTAACCAGGTTATATAACAGCTGATATCAATTCCAGAATGCACAGATTCTTGCCACATGTACTAACAGCTTCGCAACTAACTTGATTCCCCTCTTCACGTGCATTCCACATGTTCCACTTAAGTCTTTGCTCAAAATGTCACAAGCCCCTGCCGTTTCAGACTTAAGTAATCCACATGCCAAACTCGTGATACATGAGCTCATTAAACACAAACAAAAATGCTGCCGTTTAACATGCTCAAGTTTTGGATTCACCATTTTAGTCCACAATAAACTTATTTGAAAAAAGAAAAAGCAGTAAAGTGACTCGTTGGAGTTTCGTTGGAGACGCGCTTTACCATCAAAACTGGTACCAATGGAATCCTCATGAGCTGATCTACAACTCTATGGGATTAGAAATGCTAATAAACGTTGTTATTTACCTCAAGTCTTGTTTAAATGCTTGAGAAAATTTTAACTCTCATATTTCCGACTATATAGAGTATTTTTTGCAAAATTAACATTTATAATGAGTAAATCGTCCATTTCAGATCATTATTATGCATTTAACGCGATGAAAAATGGCGGTCAATATCGGTCAACAACACCGGTCAACGGTGGTCAATGGCTGCCAACAACGGTAAATTGCGGTCAACGTGGCGGCTATCCATGACCTGATGTTGTAATTTAAAAAAAAATTATTTAACTAGCTAATTTCTAGATTAAATTAATTCATAGTTTAATTTTTTATTTATTTATTAACTTTAGAGATAGTGGGTATATTTGTCCAAATAAAAAATATGTAATTTATTTTCCTTTAAAATTTAATGTGAAACCAAATAATAACAATTAATTTTTACACTTTTTTCCTCTCATTACCTCTCCATTTCCCTCTTTTTTCCTCCTCTCCTCTCCTTCTCTTTTTTAAAACCAAACACCACCTAAAGGAAAAAGAGAGTTGAGAGAGCAAATGAAAAATAAAGTCATTTTCAGCTCAAAAGGACTGACAAAAGCCTAACCATATTAGCATTCAAGCCCGTTGACCAAAACAATCATTCAAATCAGCAAAGAAAACACAGAAACACAACTCAGAACATGAGCAAACATTAGAAAAGGGTTCAAACATTTAATAAATAAATAAGAAAAATACTAACCTCCAGGCCTAGATCACCAATTTCCGCAACACAAAAATCATTCATAATTATTGAGTTGTATCTCACATTAAATAGTAAAGGGCAGTTACTTAAATTTACAAATATGATAGGTCATTTTACCTAATAGGCTAGTGTAAACTAGTTTTTTGAGTTGGATACCAAAAAAATCCTATGTCAAGCCCCCAACAAGTGATATCAGAGCCAGATCCCAGTAGCTATAATGTCATGATGGAATAAGTCGGGTGTGCCAGAGGATCGGACTAGTGTGTGCCGATGGTTTCGTTTAAAGGGGGAATTGTTGAGTTGTCTTACACATTGGCTAGTAAAGCCTAGTCTATGAATGTATCAAGTATGATAGGTCACTCCACCTAACAGTCTAGTCTAAATTAGATTTTTTTTATTGGATACTTGAAAATCCTATGCCCACCTCCCCATAAAAAATACTGGTGAATGTATCAAGAATATCCAAATAAAAAATTGACAAAACTTAAAAATAATTTTTAACTCCCAAGTATAAGACTAACTTATTCTATTATAGCTCGATGAGTTCGAGGTCGATCCTCAGAGAAAAGATTTAATTTTTTTATTTTATTTTATCTAAAAATAAAAATAAAACTTGAATATAAACAACTTAATTTAAATAAAACTATGAAATTGAATTAGTTACAGGTGTGGATCCGCTTTTAATAATAAATAAAACTTAATAAATTCTTCTTGCCATTTTTTTAGATTTATTACCAAAAAGATTAATCATATAAATTATTATTATTTTTCCTTTAATTTAATGATGGATTAAGTATTTATTGTGCCAAAATTTAATATTGTTTGTCTACAATAAATCAAAATTTCAAAAACTAAAATGTGTAAAATTAAATAGAAAACAATTTAATTTATAAAATTAAAAATAGAATTTTATTAAATCATATTTATTTCCTAAGAGTTTCACCTTACCCTAACTATTATTATTTAGTTAGGAATAATTGAAATAAAAAGAAATATTAAAATTAAACTACTTATAATTAAAGTAATAAAAACAACTAAAATTTAAAATAAAACTAAAATTATTTATAAAAATAATTATATAAAATATTAAAAGCACACCTGAAAAACAAGATTACTAGGAGATTGAGAGAATTTGAGATGAAAAGAGATGTAGAGAGATGATTAAAAATATAAAAATGAGGCCCTCTTTATAGAAAAATAAATTCATAATCTAGTGTATTGTGGTCCATCATAAACTTCATACATGCCCTCCTCACAACCATTAGATCAAGATCCAACGGCTTGTCAAACTTCAAAAGTCAACATCACATGTGGCATCATTTGACTCGTCTGATTTGGCTAAAAAACGTTTGAGATTTGGCGGGTTAATTGGTGGATTGGGTCGAGCCGAATACAAATATTCTGATCCTATAACTTGCTTCACTAACCATTGCCACATGACACAATCATGACCATTGAATCATGAACGGTTGAGATTTAGTCAAAATTGACAGCAATCTCATGCACTCATATCTATTGTAAGCTCATTTTATCATCCAATCAGTGCTCGGACAACAGGAAAAGCCAACTCTTTTTACACAAGCCTAATTTTAAGCTGATCTTTACTCATCTTAAGGTTTTCGGACCTTTGCAATCCAAATTTGACATTCATTAATCTGTTTGGAGGCTCGAATTACATGAAATTAATATTTTACCTAATAAACACAGAAAATTAGATATATTTAAAACATAATTAATAATCTCTAATAACACAAATATAAATTAAAACATAAGCACAAAATAACATTATTATTGCTTGATAATTAAACAATTTTTAATACTAATCATGAAATGCAAGTTACACAACCCAAGAGGGGGGTGAATTGGGATTTTAAAATTTATGCAATACAATTCGCACAACAATTTAATCGATTTCCTTAATCAAATCAAAAACAATAAATTCAATCAAGCACAATATTAAAAGAGTAAGGGAAGATAAAACAAACACAATGATTTTTACGTGGTTCGGTTATTCCTGCCTACGTCCATGCCTCCAAGCTCACCCGGCTTGAGGATTTCACTATCCAAGCCCCCAAGGCTTTAAATGTTTACAATTGACTTCCAATGTGTCAATGGACCTTTATAACAAGAGATTATCTCCCCAATCTCTTCACCCCAAGTGTTTCTCACACTTATATACTCACAATTTGATGAGAAATGAAAATAACAACAATGAAACTCTCTTTAAGAGTGGATAACAAATTATAACTCAATAATGATTCAATAAATGATAATTTACGAAATGGAAGCTCAATATATGTTATATGATTACATTTTTGCTTGCATTAGTTCTTAAAATGAAGTTGAAGTTGAGTTTTTATAGTTAAATCCTAAAAACTAGCCGTTATAGGCAAATTCCAGCGCCCAAGCGGTTAGCCGCTTGATTTATCCGGCTAGCCGCTCATGAACAGTGATATTACCGTTATTTTTGAATTTTGCTACAGTAACATTGTTCACTAAAATTATATTTTGGCCCAAAACTTTCTATAATTATACTACAGCCCAAAACGTCATAAAACTTTTCAAATAGGTCCAATTTCAGAATTTTTTAATAATAGTTGTCTTTCCAAAATTTTTTGAAATTATGATATGGCCCCAAAGATATTATTCTTTCGCAAAAAGGTCTATTTCAACATAATCCCCATATTTTTCAAAGTTCTCAAAACCTTTCACTTTAGTCCAAAATATTCATAAATTATAGTATGGTCCAAAACATTTCAAATGTTTGTAAAAAGGTCGAACTCCGAAATTCAATAATAATACTTATTAAAATCAAAGATTTCAAAACTTTGCATTTAAGTCCAAATTACTCAAAACCACAAGGTACTTTATCTTATGAAAATAAAACCTTTTAGTTTATAAAAAGTAATTAATTAAATTAATCTCTTGAGCTTCTCAAATGCTAAATCATGCATCAATTAAATCATACCGGCTTTACAAGAATTTATCACAATAATTTGTCCGTTGAGCTTTAAACTTTATTCTTAATTTCGCTGTTGTCCGTTGAGTGTCTTGAACTTGATTTCACTTGCATAAATATTATCCTTCAAAAACTAGTGAAAATGTGAAATACAATATTTATTAAATTTACTTAAGACACATGTTTGTTATCATCAAAATTACAATATGTGTAGCCCTTTAGGCTAACAAATCACACCCCTAACCTGCTTATTGCTAGCCCCTCGCAATTAAAGCGTTATATTAAATTAAGATTTAGAAAATTCACATGCAAGTTAATAGTTGTTCGTCTATCATCTAAACTACCAAATAAATAAACTCTCCCAAATTTCTTTACCTCTTTGGTGTTCACTCATTATCCAGAATATTATCAAATCTTCTTTTGTGCTCAAGTAATTAACACAATACTTATAGGGCTTCATTAAAAGAAAAACAATATTTTTGTTCCAAAACTCACTAGAAATTCTATCTTTAGGCAGTAGATTATTCACACATATAAATTAAAAATATTACATTTTTAACCCATGTAGTGAGCATTAGGCCAGTGACTCTCAGACCAGTTGGCCTTAGGGCACTAGGTGTTGAAACACCCATACGGACTTAATTACTCAGGTTTCTAATAAGCAAACAATATATCTATTACCCACGCAGCAAGCTTTAGGCCAGTGACTCCTAGACCAGTTGACCTTAGGGCACTAGGTGTCCAAACACCCCTACGGACTTAATCACTCGGGTTCTAGATATAGCAAAATTAAAAACTTTCATTTTTTCTTTTTCACTTTTTTCTTTTTCTCTCTTTTTTTTTCTTTTTTTCTTTTTTCTTTTTTCTTTTTGCATCCCTAATAAATCAAAAGAACTAAATGCTGCAAAAAATTTAACTTACAACCCACTAATATATGTCATAGTGTGTGCGCGAAGAATGATTCAATAATACATATTAAATGAGTAAACAATTAAATGACTTAATAACTAATTGGAGTGTTCACAAATTTGAGTAATTCAAAGAAAAAGGAACAAAAACAACTTACTATGAATTTCAAAATCAAAATATAATACAACATGACTATTAGGATGCGTCTCAAAACTCCTGACTCTTTACACAGCCATCCTAGACAAAAGAAAAAAAATATTTTTTAAGCTTTTAAAAAAAGAAAAGAGAAAAGAGAAAAGAGAAAAACAAACACACATATTTAAAAACACACGTCAACTATCCCCACCCCAACCTAATATAAACATTATCTTAACATTTTATAATTTTACAAATATGCATAAAAAATAATAAAAGAGAAAAAAAAAGAGCGAGAGATCTCATCTGAACTCGATGCAGAAGCTTAAAAGAAGATGACAAAGAACAAGCAAATGTTACATTTTCTTTTAATAAAACTCTAAGATTAATAAGATACGTTTCTAGAGGTATTGCACTCTCCATATCCAGCCATTTTCAACTCAAATTCAGTCCAAAGTTAGTCTTCACAGAAAAAACTTTGTAACAACATCACCAGGACTAAGACATTCTATAATTATCAATTATTCCCTCCCCCTAACCAGAAAGAGACATTGTCCTCAATATTTTAAAAAGAAAGAGGAAGAGTTTAGAAGACATCACATGAACACGCAACAGAAAATATTTATAGACAGAGAATTAAATCTAATTTACACTTTTTACTACCGCTACTACTACCATCATCAATCGACCAATCCAGCGCATAAGTCTTGGGATTTGGCTCTAGTGTTTTTTAACAGAGTGTGAAATAAAATAATTCATAATTGCATGGTTAATAAAAGTTAGCAAATCATCATAAAAATTATTAACATTTAACAACCCAATGAGTTTTTTTATAAATGTTCAAATGGGCTCAAGATGCAAATGTAATCAGATCCTCAAAAGTTGCAAGATCTCCTAGCAAGAAAATAAAAGTATCAGCATGATTCAGCATTTCAGATATTCTTTCTTGCATACTTGATACCACTAATTATTCTCTAATTGGTGGGCCAAACAGGCATCCTAGAGGTTTAATGGCTTTTAGGATAATGCCTAGTACTTGGCTTCCTCTAGTAAAAACAACTTCTTAGACAAGCCTTCATAACCCTCGTTCACCTCCTTCATATACAAGGTGTAGTTTCTTCTCTGCTATGACACGACCAATATCTACAGCTGCCTGAACGAACTCTTTGTACTTTTCATAGTGAAACCCAGAAAGCACGAAAATATTTTTGAATTGTTTACTTAAAGATGCTGCCATTGAAATAATCTTTCAAAAACAAGTTGTGAGTATTTGAAAAATGAGCTCATATTTAAGATCTTGGTGACAGAAATAATGAGAAACAGTTATAAATGGGTTGGCATATTTGTCAAATGATGTGTAAAGCTCGTGACTCAATAATTCAAAAGCAAACAATAAAAAAAAAGAAAATAGTGATTAGAAAAAGCAAACAGTAAAAGAAAATAATTATTATTAAATATAAGATCACACCATTAAATGCAATAATGCAAATGATAAAAGAACAAAAAAATAAAAGGATATTTATTGGTAATTGTGATTGTGGCTCACATCTTCCTCTAGTTTTATGTCCAGT
Organism: Citrus x clementina; assembly: GCF_000493195.1. Lineage (NCBI taxonomy): Eukaryota > Viridiplantae > Streptophyta > Magnoliopsida > Sapindales > Rutaceae > Citrus > Citrus x clementina. The sequence goes on along the minus strand of NW_006261964.1, from coordinate 8,983,059 downwards.
AACGGCTTGAACGCCCTCTATGGGTCTAGGATAAGCTTCCCATCCAGTTTTCTTATTAACTGGCAAACAGGGTCTTTTTGAGTTAGATTCCCAAGACTAAACTATGCACTTTCTTTTTGGAATAGCATCCACAAATTATTAATCTCACGTTACACATATCTGCTTTGATGCGTCTCAAGAGATCGTAAGATATCATCCAACGATTCTTTACTCAGGTCATCTTAAACGAATTTAATTTTATCTTCACGATTATTAGAAACAATTCCTAAAGATTTACAATCTGGTCGTTTGCAATTAAGCCGTACACAATTATGACATTTTGAGCCAAGTCGTTTAGCTCTCTTTTTTTTTTAGCAAATGTACTTTTACCAAAATCAGGCATGAAAGAAACAAATGGATCAGAAAACTCACCTGCTAACCAGACATTTGCTTCAATTAACCAACGAATGTCAGAAAGAATGCCAATGATCATTAAAAAATGCAGTCATTCACGATGAGTTTTATAAATTTTCCTGAGGGCATTCTAAGGGAGAGAGGGAAAATGCTTATGCAGTTTATGTTGTATTTCTTTCATATTTGATTTTGAGGTTTTAGTTATTATGGGAAATTGAAGATACTGACTTAAGAAGTCATGGAGTACTGTTATCCGCCATTTATATAGGAAAATAAATCAAAACACACCAAAATAAAAAGAATCAAAACTGCAAAATCGAATCGAATCAAACGTGAAAGTGAACAAAACAACAAAGAGAAATCACACAAAGAAAATAAAAAAGAAAAATGAACTTACATTCGTCCTTTTATTGAGTTAACCTCAAGCTCCAATTGAAATTCATATATATCGCTCTCTATTGCTCTAAGGTGTCTTTCTAGATCCTCAACGTAGGACAGTAATAATGGTGGATGCAGATCCCAAAGTGAATGTGATTTACAGCTTTGTATCAGGCCTCTTAAGTAAAATTTCACACGCAGAAGTCTTTTAAGATGTCTGAACAAGAACTTTCTTATTGAGGTACTCATGACGTATAATGAAAATTGATGAGAGAAACTACAACTGTCAAACAAATACGATTAAACAAGAAATATAATGCTAAAAAAATATTTACAGTGCATCAATCAAGAGAAAAAAAAATCAAACAATGAAATGGCAAAATAACAGGAAAACAAAAAAATGAATAAGTAATTAAAGACTTAATCAATAATTGGTGGGTCACCCAAATTGATTTTGGTGTCTTCTTCACGTGGGTGATGTTCTGGATATGATTTAAATCTTTGACTATTAACTTTAAATGTGACACCGTTTTTTGGATTCTCAATTTCTATGGCCCCATATGAATATACATTTTTTACAACAAATGGGCCACTCCATTTTGACTTTAACTTCTCTGGAAATAAATGAAGACGAGAATTATAAAGCAACACTTTTTGACAAAGCTCAAATATTTTCAGAAAAATTATTTTATCATGAAAAACTTTTGTTCTTGCTTTAATAATTCTTGAATTTTTATATGCATCATTCCTTAATTCCTCAAGTTCATTCAATTGCAATTTTCACACATTACCAGCATCATCCAAATTTGAATTAAAAACTTTAATAGCCCAAAATAATTTATGTTCAAGTTCAACAGGTAAATGACAAGGTTTACCATAAACTAACCAATAAGGTGACATTCCTAATGATGTCTTAAATGTAGTACGGTAAGCCCAAAGTGCATTATTAAGTCTAAGAGACCAATCTTTTCGGTTTGGGTTAACTGTTTTTTCCAAAAAAAAAAATTTATCTCCTTATTTGCTAATTTAACTTGACCATTTGTTTGAGGATGATAAGGGGTAGCAACTTTGTGTGTAATTCAGTATTTCTTCATTAAAGACTCAATTGACTTATTACAAAAATGTTTACCTCCATCACTGATAATGGCTTGAGGGATTCCAAATCGACTTAAAATGTTTTCTCTTAAAAATTTAATCACAATTTTACTATCATTATTTCGAGAAGAAATTGTTTCAATCCATTTTGAGACATAATCAACTGCAACTAATATATACAAAAATCCAAAAGATAATAGAAATGGACCCATGAAATCAATTCCCCAACAATCAAATATTTCAATCTCAAGTATGGGATTTAAAGGCATCGTGTTTCTTTTAGTAATTAATCCTAAAATTACAGGAATTGATTTATAATTATTCACAACAGGTACAGTTTCTAAGACAATAAAATCCACTAGGTATATAAATTTATCAACTTGTACTAAAACATCTTCCATTATTCCTTTTGGTACTTTAACTGATCTATCGGCAAGCAAAAGTGTAGTTGAAGTTGATTTTAACTCACCAAGATTAATTTGAAGATAAACTGAATATAGAAGTAAATTAACACTAACACCAAGATCTAATAAAACATGCTCAATTCTGGGATCACCAATAATACAAGAAATGGTAGGACAACCAGGATCTTTATATTTCAACTTATTATTAGTAGATAGAATTGTACTTACATGTTCGGCATTGAAAGCACTCTTTTTACCTTCAATTTCCTCTTGATAGTGTACAAGTCCTTTAAACATTTGGCATATGAAGGTATCTGCTTGATTGCATCTAATAGAGGAATGTTAACTTTCACTTTACTTAAAGATTTCATAAATTTCAGAAGAGTGGTTTGATTTCCTTGGTTTATTCAATGAATGCGAAAATGGTGGTTCAGGTGGAACACTACTTATTTCTTCACTAGATGAAAGTTCATTTAGTCCTTTTTTACCCTTGGAATTTTCATCATTTTCACAAGCTTCAAGTATAGGTCTATCAACAACCTTATCACTACGAAGAGTTATAACTAACTTGACTTGGTCCATCGGTGGATTTTGTTGAATCTAAGGATTTGGTTGTGGTTGGGCAGGAAATTTTTCTTTTTCTTGAATTGTGAGTGCAGAAGCAATTTTAGCAAGAGTATCTTTCAAATCAGAAAAAGTTTGTGCATTTTGATTGTTAATAACATCTTACTTTTTGATGAATGAATGCATCGTGTCTTCCAGATTTTTCCATGGTGGTGGAACATATGATGTATAAGGCTGAGCATTTTGAAAATTTTGTGGCGGTGGTGCTTGTGAAGATTGTGCATTATTATTATTTCTCCAACTGAAATTTGGATGATTTCTCCAACCAGGATTATAAGTCTGTGATATGGGTTTGGTTTATTGAAAGTGTTAATGACATTAGCTTGATCATTTAAACATTCTTTAAGTGCAGGCAGAGTGGAACAATTTTGAGTGAAATGATCATTCGAACTATAAATATTGTAGTGCAATTTCTTGAACAGATTTTACTTGATCACTCTTTTTATGCTCCAAACCTTCAACTTTCCTAACTAGGGATGCAAATTTTGCTTGTAAATCATGATCTTCCCTAACGCTATGGATTCCTCCACTAGATGGAGATGGTGGTGGTTTATTTGTCAATTCAAAAGTTCCAACAGTATCCCAATGTTGTACATTTTCAGCTAATTAGTCAAGATAATTTAGTGCATCTTTAGGATTTTTATCCCTAAATTCATCATTACACATCATTTCAACAACCTGTCTACTTTAGGGTGTCAAGCCCTCGTAGAAATAAGTGACCAATCACCAAGTTTCAAAACTATGGTGTGGACATATGTTAAGCAATTCTTTAAACCTATCCCAACATTGGTATAATGTTTCTCCATTTTTTTTAATGAAAGAAGTGATTTTCCTTTTAAAAGAATTAGTTTTATGAGGTGGAAAGAATTTATTCCAAGTTCTTATTGATCAAGATCTAAAGTTTTGCAGCCAAGTTTTAGCTTTATCTTTTAATGAAAAAGAAAAAAGCTTTAATCTAATTATGTTCATGCTACAATTTTGGTCTGTATATATATTACAAACTTCCTCAAAATCTTTTCGGTGTAAGTATGGATTGTTACATTCTAAACTATGAAATATTGGTAAAAATTGAATAATACCTGGTTTGAAGTTGAATCAATATACTTCTAGAGGAGATACTATACACGACGGTGCTCCGGTTCTGGTTGGATTCATGTAGGCTCTCAAGGTTCTTGGTTGATTCTAATCACGTCCATATTGGAAACGATTGTCTCCCTGATCAATCTGGGATTAGGTTTGCCAAAAAAGTTTTCATCTTGGTTCTTGTCCATTATTGATGGTGGAGATTTAGATCTATGAATTAACCTGCCATTTGAAGTTTAAGACCAACGTCTCATACAATAATTATATCACAAAGGTAATATTCAAACAAATTAGTAACAAAACAACTAAATGAAAATTGCATAAAAAATGAAAATTAAATATGCAAATAATATAAGTGTACAAAAAATTTAAAAAATTAAAATTAAATAACAATTTTGGTGGTTGAACCCACCATACAAATTAAAAAAATAAAATAAAGCTAAAAATAAATGTGAATAATAAAATAACTGAAAATTAAATAACAGTAGGCGGTCAAACCAGCCATAAAATAAAAATAAAATTGAACCCACCATATAAATTAACAAAATAAAATAAAGCAACAAAAAAATGTGAAACAATAACATAGCTGAAAATTAAATAACAGTAGGCGATCAAATCGGCCGTAAAAAAAATACTAAAAATTAAATAATTAAAAAAAATTAAGAGTTAGTAGTTAGTTTGCTTGGTCCAAATTAAGTCCAAATTGAGTCCAAATAAGCTCAAGATGTAAGTCCAAAGTCTGATTATTGTGAGCAATTTCGTCTAGGGATCTTATTGCAAATTCTTTATAATGTTATGGCCACACTGAAATTTTTAGAAGTTTAGAATTAAGCCATGTGGGATGAAAGTGAAGATTCTGAAAGGTTTGTGGTCAAAACAAAATTTAGGAAAAGTAAAAGAGGTGTAAAGGAAACTTTACAATAAAAAATAAAAAAGGGAAAAATAAAGCAAAATAAAAACTTTTTCTCCAGCAACAGCGCCGAAAACTTGACACAACTTAAAAGAAATTTTTAACTCCCGAGTATAAGAGTGTCTTATTATATTATAGCTCAGTGAGATTGAGGTCGATTCTCAGAGAAAAGATTTAATTTGTTTATTTTATTTTATTTGAAAAAAATAAAACTTGAATATAAACAACTTAATTTAAATAAAACTATGAAATTGAATTAGATAGGGTTGTGGATCCGCTCTTAATAGTAAATAAAACTTAATAAATTCCTTTTGTCATTTTTTTAGATTTATTGCCCAAAAGATTAATTATATAAATTATTATTATTTTCCCTTTCATTTTATGATGGATTAAGTATTTATTGTGCCAAAATTTAATTTGTCTACAATAACTCAAAATATCATTTTACCATACCTTATATTAAGATATTAAGAATTTATTGTGCCTAACTCGCTTGTTTGTCTACAATAAATCAAAATTTTAAAATATAAAAATGTTTAACATTAAATAGAAAATAATTTAATTTATAAAATTAAAAATAGAATTTGATTAAATTATATTTATTTCCTAAGAGTTTCATCTTACCCTAACTATTATTATTTAGTTAAGAATAATTGAAATAAAAAGAAATATTAAAATTAAATTACTTATAATTAAAAGTAATAAAAATAATTAAAATTGAAAATAAAACTAAATTTATTTATAAAAATAATTACACAAAATATTAAAAACACACCTGAAAAACAAGATTACTTGGAGATTGAGAGAATGTGAGAAGAAAAGAGATGTAGAGAGATGATTAAAAACATAAAAATGAGGCTCTATTTATAGAAAATAAATTCATAATCCAGTGTCTTGTGATTCATCATAAGCTTCGTACATGCACTCCTCACAACCATTAGATCAAGATCCAACGACTTATCAAACTTCAAAAGTCAACATCACACATGCATCATTTGACTCGTCTGATTTGGCCAAAGAACGGTTGAGATTTGACAGGTTAATGGGTGGATCGGGTCAACCCGAATACAAAGATTCGGATCCTACAACTTGCTTCACCAACCATTGCCACGTGGCACAATCATGGCCATTGAATCATGAACGGTTGAGATTTAGTCAAAATTGACGGCTATCTCATGCACTCATATCTATTGTAAGCTCATTTTATTATTCAATTAGTGCTCGGTCAATAGGAAGTCAATTTTTTTTACACAAACTTAATTTTAAGGCGATCTTGACTCATCTTAAGGTTTTCGGACCTCCAGAATCCAAATTTGACATCTGTTTATTTGTTTGGAGCCTCGAATTACGTGAAATTAATATTTTACCTAATAAACACACAAAATTAGATTTATTTAAAACATAATTAATAATCCCTAATAAACACGAATATAAATTATAACATAAGTGTAAAATAACATTATTATCGCTTGATAATTAAATAATTTTTAATACTAATAAAAAATCAGCAAATTAAACAACAAAACACCTTCCATATCTATCAAATCACCAAAAAAAAAAATCAAAACAAAAGAATTCTTTTATTTGTTGGTGATTCCTAAAAGAGAAACAGAGTGCAGATAAGAGAAAAAAATAAAAGGTCTAAAAATATATATTTCTTTTAAACTTTTAATGAGATTAATTTTTAAAAATAAACGTAGTTAATTTTAAAAATAGGATTATTGGAATAAATAGAGGTATTCAAGTATCACAACTCATTATCAATTAACCATTTTTGCAACTTGCAAGCTCGTCGCCGCCACACTTGAGTTGGACAAGTGTGGTAACGTACAAAATTGTAATACATTTCCATCTGTGCGCCTACCAGTTGTCAAAGTTAGGGGTGGGCAGAAAATTAAAGAATCGAACCGAACCGGTTCTATTCGGTTTGATAATTTATTCGGTTGTCTAATAACCTCAATTAGACGGTTTGATTTCGGTTGGGATCGATGAAAACCGAAACCGGACCGAGATAAGCTAACAACCAAACCATCACCATCGAGTAAAACATAACTCACAAATCTCCTCTTTCTTATCCAAATTTCACAACCCTCGTCGCCGTCGCGTCTGACATAGTCAGCCGTCGGGTCTCACAGAGCCAGCCGTCGCCGTCCGTCAGCCGCAGTCGAGCTTGCCATCTAAGGTCAGTTTCTCTCTCTATCTTTGCCGCACTTTCTAGTTTTGTTTTTGTTTATTTCTGGTTAGTTTCTCTCTGTTTATTCTTATGGGCTCGACCCAAAATAAGCTCTGGTTATATTTTGTTTAATGCTTGATAATGGGGTTTCTGTTGACAAATTCTCAGCATCGTTAGTTTTGAAAGCATGTTCTCTGTTGGGTTTGATTTTGGAAAGATTGCAAATTCATGAGTTGTTGAGGAAAGTGACATTTGGGTCAGATTTATTTTTGATAAAATAGGAATGAGAGACTCGGTTTCCTATAATATCATGATTGATGGGTATGTTAAAGAGTGGTAACATTGAGTCAGCTCGTGAGTCGTTTGATTCTATGCCTATAATTCCATGAGTGGTGGGTATGTTTTGTTTGATGCTTAATGGTTTTGCGCAGTTCAAAGCTGGGCTCGAGTTCGCTTAGCATAAGTTTGAGAAAATGCCTGAAAAAGACTTGATTTGGCTTTGTATGACTCTTTTGTTTGCAGCTATGTTTTTTTTTTTTTTTTTGGCGTGATTAACTTTTAAGCTCATTCTAATGGACTTTATTAATGGTTTTTCTGTAGTTGGAAAGGAATTTGCAGTAGCAACTGTGATACTATTTGGTGGGGCTACGAAGAACAGTGACTTTGAAGCCTGCTGAGAGTGAAGTTTGTGTAAGTTTTCAACTTTGATTTATTGCCATTATTACTCTCTGATTTACACTATATATGTTTCCTCTAGTTTAGTTGTTCTTGCTGTTATGACTACTTAGATAGCTGCTTTGATTATTTATGCTGTTACAATCTCTGTCAATTAATTAATATGCTAAATCTTACATTTTGATTATTTATGCCTAAATCTTACTGGTATGAATGCGAAGTGAAACTGTACTCAAACTCCTAAAGCAATCGTTTGCCTGCTTAAATCAATCACAATGCACAAAATAGATTGAGTCTTGTCTGGAGTATTGAGTGTATGCATATGCATCAACTTTATTTTTTTTCTTTTTTTCTTTTTTTCTTTTAACCACCTTGAATTGCCAGCTAAGCATACCAAAAAAAAATACCTGCTTGCTGCATCAATCTTAAATTGTTGGCGTGGCGAACCCTTTGACATGCTTTTGACATGCAGTATCCTTTACTCCTTCTCCACCAAGGGCCTAAGGTCATGCAAATGGAAAAGGTATCAGCCAGCCCATTAACATTAAAGACTTGACCCAATGATAGACTTCTCCTGCAACTCCAGGCCCTCCACACAAGCCTTTAGACATGCCAGATTCAACATATATTTTCCATTTGACACTTCAGTCAAGCTAGTGGCACGGCATCCTCTAATCACTCCATTTCCGACAGTCCCTGGCTTCACCATGGCCATTTCTAGCATTAGGATATTAATGTGGCAGGTTCCCAAAATTTAGAAAACTCAAGAGGTCAATGATCCATTTTTTTTTTAGAGAAAAGAATTTGTAGTGTTCATATTTTTTATTGTCTTTTGAAGCTTCGATGTGATTTTTAATAATATATTAATTGATTTTGAGTCCCTTGTCTTTTCTAGTTAATCATTATTTTGAGAACTTTTAGAAACTAATAGCTTTATCCGAAAATAATTACCATTTACAGCGTGAAAGCTTCAAATTAAGCTCATGAGATTTTGTTGACAAATAAGAATGCAGGTGTTAATTTTTTTAAAGCAAAGTGGGTGTTGTTAGAAATAATGTAATTTTCCAAAAATTTTAATGGGATGTCTCTAGAGAAGGAACTTTATATATGAGGAATTTAGAGGCCTGGAAAAGACAACTCACTCTGTGCATTTTGAATGCAGAAAAGTCTACATGACTACATTCATAGATGCTACTTGTAATTATTAACTATGTCTTGTCACTTTTGATTATTTAGTGCCTGTTTGGTATGGCTTATTTAAGAGCCATAAGTGCTTATTTAATCGTATAAGCACTTTTAAAAATTTTTTATGGTGTTTGGTTATTTTTTTAGTAGAGTTTTTTTAGCTTAAATAAGCTAATTTACCTCTACTAGCAAAAGCCCAAAATTTGAGCTTTTGGGAGTAGAGGCTATAGAGCTTTCCTAAAAATATATAATATAAAAAATATCATTCAATTTAATGGTTCAAAAGTACTTTTTTTATTGACAACCAAACACCCAATGACTTTTTGTCCAAAAGCTCTATTGGTATAAGCTCTACTGCTATAAACTCTACTGTTATAAGCTCTATTTAATAAGCTGTACCAAACGGAGCCTTAATGTTCCTTCTTGCTTTGACTCTTTTAACTATTATAAATATACAAGGCATATAATAAGTCTTAAACTGAAAGTTGTCTTGCTTTATAACAGCCCATTTTTCACTTCAAATAATGCCATTAATGAAATGAATATTGTTCTATGAATTGAATTAATCCTTGTCTGTTTTGGTAGAATTTTTTTTTTTAACCCATCTAATTAATACTTGTTAATTATTTCTTACAACAGGTTTAGGTAAAATGGATCCAGAATATGATATCGTGGCAGAGCAAAGTACAAAGTAAAGTTCAGTTCAATTGAGAGAAAAAAAGGTCAAGAAAGAAAGTATCGGACGCATGGGATCATTTTACTACATGCAACGGAGAACCAAGGGCTGCATGTAATTATTGTGGTAAAACCTATGCTTGTCATCCTGTGAAAAATGGGACTACTAATATGAACAATCATCTTAAGGTTTGTGAAAATTACTTAGCAACTAAAGTAGATGAATCAGAGCAAAGTAGTAAACCTCCTCACACTAGTGCTTCTAGTACTACAATTGTTTCTTTTGATAAAGAAGAATGTAGGAAAGCTTGTGCTAAAATGGTTGTGCTTGATGAGTTACCATTTAGTTTTGTTGAGGGTAAAGGATTTTGTTATTTTTGTCATGTTGCTCGTCCGCAGTTTGAGCTCCCTTTTCGAAGAACACTTGTTCGAGATGTTTATTAGTTGTATTTAGATGAGAAGATAGCACTGAAAAATATCTTCATTGCTAGTAAGATGAGGGTGTCTTACCACTGACATGTGGAGTTCTCTTCAAAATATTAATTACATGGTTGTAACAGTTCATTTTGTTGATTCTAATTGGCAATTGCAGAGGAAAATCTTAAGTTTCAGTCAAATAACAAGCCATAAAGGGGACTTAATTGGGAAAGAGATAGAGACTGTTTTGCATGATTGGGGTATAGATAGAATACTTACAATTACTGTAGATAATGCTTTTGCTAATGATTTGGCTGTCAAGTATGTAAAGAGAAAGTTAAAAAGTTGGCAACTAGATGGAACATTGTTAGGCGGTAAATTTCTACATTTGCGATGTTGTGTAGATATTATAAACTTGATTGTTGGTGAAGGATTGACAGAATTAAAAGGTTCAGTTACTAGCATCCGTAATGCAGTGAGGCATGTAAGATCATCTCCAGCAATGGAGAATAGATTTAAAAAGTGTCGAACATGAGAAGATTAAAAGTAAAGGGTCTGTGGTGTTAGATGTTGTTACCTGATGGAATTCTACTTGATGTTGAGTACTGCATTTAAGTTTCGGAAGGCATTTGAACGGTTGGAAGAAGAGGATGAACATTATCGTAACTATTTCAAAGAGGATGTGGATGGAAGTGGGAACACAAGGCCACCTAAACCTGAAGATTGGGACAATGCAGCTGTTTTTGTTCAATTTTTAGAGATTTTTAAAAATGCGACCGTGAAGTTGTGTTTCTTTAACTGTAACTTCCAATTTATATTTTCATCGGGTAAATATAACTTGTTTGTTATTAATTGTTATTATATTATTTTTGAAATTTTAAACTCTTTTGTTAAATTGTTTGATTTCTTGATTAGCATGATATTTATTATTATTAAGGCAATTTTTGTTTCTTTTGTTTGTATTCTTTTAGGTGAGTACTATGCAATCTCTATTGATTGCGAAGTGTCAAGATTCAGATTCTATGTTGAGTGTAATGGCAAAGAAAATGAAGACAGTCTGATAAATATTGGGGTTCGGTGGAAAACATGAACAAATTATTGATTATTGCAGTTGTCCTTGATCCTCGATATAAGTTGGAGTATGTCTCATTTTGTTTTGAATCTTTGTATGATACCAACAAAGTTTAAGCAATGGTAGCAAGCATCAAAGATTAATTGGTAGCGGTTTATAATTGTTGTCATGCCTTGTACTCTACGACTCCTAGTATTTTGTCATGTGATGTAGATGTGAATGTGGGAGGAAGTGAGTCACGGGAAAATACATGATACGGAAGAAGCTTCTTGTTGACGAAAATGGTGAATCACAAATGACTCAAACCAGTTAACCAATCTGAAGTGACTAAGTACAATCAAGAACAAAGGAATAGAACCCAACAACACAAGCAAGATTAACCAAGAACAAAGAATAAAGCAAGAAGAAGAACACAAAAGAACTCATGTAGTTCAGTACCAAGGTATCTACATCAATGGCTAAAAAAACAGCAGGAGGCTAAAGCTTTATTAATGGAGATGATTACACATAATCTATGGAGTGTAGAGATTAAATCTCTTGTTTACAGAATTTACTATCTCTCACTCTATCTCTCACAAAATCACTTGTTAACTCTGCCACAAGGCAACACTTATATATGCATGCCTCTGTTTCTAGACTCAGCCATTAATAATAACGGCTTTTAACTAACAGCGGGCCCACATCAGCAGCTCAGCTTGCCACGTCAGCAGATTTAATACCAAAATCAAACTAATAGCTTCACAAATCTCCACCTTAGTTTATTCTGACATTCAAGCCTTCCCCCAACTCTGTTTCAGCACTTCGAAAACTTGGTTCACATGTTACCAAGTCCAATCAAGTTCAAAGAATTCATGAACTTGACTGCTGGTAATGGCTTAGTGAGTATGTCGGCTGGATTTACCTCAGAAGGTATCTTAACAACATTCACTATGCCACTACTAATCTCTTCTCTTATAAAGTGTAATCTCACATCTATATGTTTAGTTCTCTCATGATATTTAAGATTCTTACTTAGTTGTATAGCACTCGAGCTATCACAGCTAATTGTGATTGTCTCTTGCTTGAAACCCAACTTAGAGACTAATCCTCTTAGCCAGACTGCCTCATTTACTGCTTCTGTCAGTGCAATGTACTCTGCTTCAGTTGTTGAAAGGGCAACAACAGACTGCAGGGATGCCTTCCAGCTAATAGCACCTCCACACATGGTAAAAACAAAACTAGTTATGGATCTTCTTTTGTCAAGATCACCTGCAAAGTCTGAGTTTACAAAGCCAGCAACCTCACAGGTGGCTCCATCAACTTTCCCAAACAGAATGCCATGATCAGAAGTCCCCTTAAGATATCTCAATATCCACTTGACTCCATTCCAATGCTCCTTGCCTGGATCTCCCATAAACTTGTTGACAACCCCAACACCATATGCTATGTCAAGCCTAGAACAGACCATAGCATACATAACACTCCCCACTGCATTTGAATAGGGAATTTTCTTCATGTATTCTATGTCTGCATCAGTTGTAGGTTGTTGAAGGTTAGAGAGCTTAAAATGAGCTGACAGAGGTGTCAACACAAGTTTAGCATTGTCCATGATGAACATATTCAACACTCTTTACATAACCAGCCTGAGTAAGAAACAAAGTTTTTCCTAGTTTGTCTCTCACAATCTGCATACCCAGAATCTTTGTAGCAGCACCTAAGTCTTTCATTTTAAACTCAGTATTGAGCTGCATTTTGAGTTCCTCTAAGGCTTCCCTCTAATTACCTGCAATAAGCATGTCATCTACATAGAGAAGTAAGTATATGTGACTTTCAGTAGACAAATACTTATACACACAGCTGTCATATTGACTCTGTTATAACTATGCTTGCTCATAAACTGATCAAACCTCAAATATCATTACCTTGGAGACTGCTTTAAGCCATATAAACTCTTCTTAAGTAAACACACTATATCTTCAGCTCCTTCTTCTATGAAACCCTCAGGTTGTGCCATAAAGATTTCTTCATCAATGTTTCCATGTAAGAAGGCAGTTCTTACATCCATTCTTCTTACATCCATTTGGTCTAATTCCAAGTCAAGGAATGCAGTGACAACAAGTAACAACCTTATGGAGCTGTGTTTGACCACTGGTGAGAACACCTCATTAAAGTCTACCCCATCTTTCTGTGTGAAACCTTTAGCTACCAATCTTGCCTTGTACCTAGGTTGTTTATCACCAGGCTCTCAATCCTTAAGTTTATAAATCCATTTACAACCTACTAGTCTTTTATTTAAGGGTTTCTCAACCAAGATCCAGGTGTTGTTTTTCCTAAGAGAGGCTAATTCTTCTTCCATTACAGCAAGCCACTTAGCTTTATCACTTCTGCACATGGCTTCCTTGTAACTCATGGGTTCTTCACCACTTAGTTCTTCACCAACACGTAGTGCATATGAGATAAGGTTAACAATGCCATTTTTCTCAGGCATTCTAATAGTTCTCCTTTCTCTATCCCTTACAAGTTGATAATTGTCCAGCTCAGAGGATTTAGACTCCTTTTCAGATTTTCCTGGAGTTTTTTTTGCAAGTTGATAGCCATCAGTATACTCCACCTTTAACTCAACATCCTGTTTCCCATCTAAACCAGAAGACATTACCTCAGTCTCTACTTTGGACAGAAGTATTGAGTCTCCATCAAACACCACATCCCTACTGATTAGAGTCCTTGAGGGCTTGCCATCTATGCACCAGATCTTATACCTCTTAGTGCCTTCTGGATATCCTATAAAGTATCATTTCACTGCTCTTGGTTCTAATTTTCCATGACTAACATGAGCATATGCAATGCAGCAAAAAATTCTAAGGTTACTAAGATCTGGTGGTTTACCTGACCAGGCTTCTTGTGGAGTTCTGAAGTTTAAGGTTGATGATGGGCTTCTGTTCACAAGATAAACTATTGTTGTGACTGCCTCAACCCAGAAATGCTTAGATAGGTTTGCATTGAACAACATACACCTGACTTTCTCAAGTAAGGTTCTATTCATCTTTTCAGCAAGTCCATTTTGCTGTGGGGTGTGTCTTACTATTTTGTGCCTTATTATGCCCTTGTTCTTGCAAAACTCATCAAATTCATTGCTGCAGTACTCTAATCCATTGTCTGTCCTTAGCCTTTTTATCTTCTTACCAGTCTAATTTTCTACAAGTGTTGACCATTCTTTGAATTTCTCCAAGGCCTCACTCTTCTGTCTTAACACATAGACCCAAACCTTTCTTGAGTAGTCATCAATAAAGGTTATGAAATACCTAGCTCCACTATGAGAGGGAACTTGTGATGGTCCCCATAGGTCTGAATGAATGTAGTCCAAGGTCTGTTGTGTTTCTTTTCTTCCTGTATTGAATTTATGTCTTGTTGCTTTACCAAAAACACATTTTTCACAAAATTCTAATGAGGATATGTGGTCTTCACCAAACAAACCTTGTTTCTCTAATTCTTTTAACCCTCTTTCACTAATGTGTGCTAATCTCATGTGCCACAGCTTGGTTTTATCATTGCTCACAGTAGCTGTAATTCCAGGCAAAAGACAAGATCCTACTAGAGCATAAAGGGCATTCCTTCTAACTCATTTCATAATGGCAGTACCATTTTTCATCACATGAATCTCACCATTTTCAGCTCTAATACTACAGCCAATTTGATCAAACATGCCTAGTGATATAAGGTTTTTTTTTAAGTTCTGGTACATATCTGACATAATCTAAGTTTCTGATTTCACCCTCAAACATTTTTATATCAATGGTCCCAATCCCAGCAACTTTACAAGCTAAATCATTTCCCAGCAAAACTTTACCACCTTCAACACTTTTGAATGTCTTAAAGAAGTGCTTATTTGGGCACATATGAAAGGAGCATCTAGAGTCAAGTATCCACTCACCAGTTGGGTGTTTTTCTGTAACTACCAGAACATCAACACCCTCTGAGTCTCCTTCATCCTCTGATACTATAGCAGCCTTTCCATTTGATTCCTTTTGAAGCTTTTCTAGTTTCTTCTTCTCAAAGCAATCTTTTATATAATGCCCCTCTTTCTGACAGAAGTAACACTTCATCTTCTTTTTCTTCTTCTCTGATTTGTCTTTCTGACTAGCATTCTTCTCTTCTTTGTTGTTCTTTTTCTCTGGCTTTGACTTGACAGACAATACTTTCCCGTAGCTTTGCTATTTGCCATTTGATCTCTTCTTTAAATCTTTTGATTCCAATGCACTCTTGACATCTTTTAATGTAAGAGTCTGCCTTCCATATAGGAGAGTATCAACAAAATGTTCAAATGAGTCAGGTAAGGAACTCAACATAATTAGAGCCCTATCCTCTTCTTCCAAATCGATATTCACATTTTCTATATCCAAGATTAGTTTGTTGAATTCATCCAGATGATCCTTTATGGCAACTCCCTCTTTCATGGAGAAAGTATACAGTCTTCTCTTCATATATAACCTCTTAGCCAGTGACTTCTTCAGATATAAGTCCTCAAGTTTTGACCACAATCCTAACGCAATCCTTTCTTTTGCAACCTCTCTCAGCACTTCATCAGAGAGATGTAGGATAATGGTATTGTGTGCTTTGTTGTTAATGGTTTTCTGATCTCCCCCTAATTTTGAAGAACCCTCTATATGGTCTTTCTTGCCCTTTAGATCTTCATCTCCATCATCAAGAGCACTATCTAGTCCTTGTTGGATGAGGATTGCTCTCATCTTAAGACTCCAAAGGTAGAAGTCGTTATCACCATTAAATTTTTCGAGATCAAATCTGGTGGTAGCCATTTCAGATCAAGAACAACCCCAAGAAACCAGGCTCTGATACCAGCTTGATGACGAAAATGGTGAATCACAAATGACTCGAACCAGCTAACCAATCTAAATTGACTAAGTACAATCAAGAACAAAGGAACATAACCCAACAACACAAGCAAGATTAACCAAGAACAAAGAATAAAGCAAGAAGAAGAACACAGAAGAACTAACGTGGTTCAGTACCAAGGTACCTACATCCACGGCTGGAAAAATAGCAAGAGGCTAAAGCTTTATTAATGGAGATGATTACACAAAGAATCTATGGAGTGCAGAGATTAAATCTCTTGTTTATAGAATTTACTATCTCTCACAAAATCACTTGTTAACTCTGCCACAAGCCAGCACTTATATATGCATGCCTCTGTTTTTGGACTCAGCCACTAATAATAACGACTTTTAACTAATAGCGGGCCCACATCACCAACTCAGCTTGCCACGTCAGCAGATTTACTACCAAAATCAAACTAACAGCTTCACACTTCCAAAGGAAAAAAGAGAAAGAAAGAGACTATAGGGAAAAGTGAGGTGGAAACATATTTTGTTGACCAAGTGAGTATGCATGCAATGATAAGTTCGATATTTTAAGTTGGTGGAAGAACAATTGCAGCAAATATCCAATTTTGTCACTTATTGCCAAGGATGTGCTTGTGATTCCTGTTTCGACAGTAATTTCCGAATCCGCTTTTAGTACCGGTGGACATATACTTGATCCATTTCAAAGTTCGTTGAAACTAATAATAAATTAAAATTGGAACAAATGTCGACGCCGTGCAAGTTGACAAGTTGACCGAGTTAATTACAGGACATTAAGAAGATACAAAACAATAAACAATACAGTTATGATGCAGTTTCTCACTTCGAAACAGCGTCATAATTAAATAGAATGCACTGTGTTAGACCGATTCTATAAACAATGCCAAAAAGTCTATGAAAAACAGGGCCGGCTTTACATTAATTGAGGACTTAGACAATTGGGCTTTTGTCTGTTTATGGTTAAAAGTACAAGTTCCTTTTTATTAAAGTCATGTAAAAGAGGCTATATGCACCCACACACGCACACTGAAGTCTTGACAGAAACTCGTATAAGACCACATTGTTTTGAGTGAGTTTTTTGCAATATTTGATTCCCAATTTTTTTTGGGTTATATAAAATATAAATTAAGCTTTACTTTTATTGCTTCTTCAGATGGCAAATTAGTATTAGTTGTTAAATACTACATACAAATAATCATTTAGAACAGATTTTTGAATCCAAATTTAATTTTTCTTAAAGAATCTACAAAAAGAATTATAGCATAAATAATTAGATATCGTAATCATCTACCCATAGTTGATTACCCATAGTTTTCTTCAGATTTCAAATTAATGGTCAACGTTAATTGTCTAGTACTACATTTAGTTATAATATAATGGCAAGATGATAGTTTGAATTATATATAAGGGAAGTTGGATTTAGAGTATTGTTTTAGGAATAATTAATTACAAAATTTAAAATTTACTACTAATATGAATTTGACTTTTTCTTTAAAATTAATGAACTTTCTAGTTGTTGTTTTATTAAAAATGTTAGGCGCCAATGGGCTCATTCTAATGGGGATTTATTTGGCTCCCTGTATTAGGGGTAGTCTAGATCTCTCTTCAATATTAAAGTGAGTGTTGTTTTTTGAGCTGTGCCACAATAGAATAATATAGGAGATCCCGACTGATTTCTCATTGTATAATATCAGTAGTATTCTGATTGTAATATATCAATATATCAAAAACAAATGTTAGGCAATGCACCCATGAAATAAATATATATTTTTCATAGTGGGACTCACATATTGGTAGGTGGTCTTGAACTTCTCTCAACCTGAAAAGCTTGCTTAAGGGGTGAGGTTTTCCCTCACACTTATAAAGTTACCACCAACCCCTTCCACAACTAATGTGAGATAATTCCAACAATCTCTCCCTCACATAGGGTCAGAAGTATAGACACCCATTCTCCATATTAGACTGTTGGGTTGAGATGTTGGTTAACTAGGGTTTTGATACTGGTGCTAGGTTGTCTTGGGTTTCTCTCAACCCCAAAAGCTTGCTCATGAGGTGAGATTTTCCCTTACACTTATAAAGTTACCACCACCTCCTTCCACAACTAATGTGGGATAACCTCAGCACATATGATAGGGTCTAAAAATGAAAACTAAAAAATTACTTCCCATAAAGAGATCCTTTAGACTTATCAAATGATAGGTCATTATTAGATAGGTGAACCACCTCAGCGTCTATCTCACACAAGTGTCTCTCGTCGTTGACTTTGCCCATGATAAAAGATGTATATTTTATAGCTTTTATTTGTTGCTTCTCTCTTCGTAACGGTAATTTATCATAAAGATATGATTTAATTTACTATGAAATTTATTTATCCAAATGTAGAGTTTTGGCACCTATGCGTATGTTTTAATATAGGACCAAACTATGTTGCCCCCGTTGTACCAAACACTCAATTTTGACATTTTCTTTAGCAACCCTATTGTTTTCTATAAATAATAAAAACAATAAGTTAAAAATCTTACACAATAAGCCCCAATGAAAATATAATAATTTTATAATTCTTAAAAAATTATTTGACATTTTCTTCAGCATTCGCTACTATTTTCTGTAAATAATAAAAATTATAAGTTTCAATAATTTTATATAATAAGCCCCAATATAACAATTTTAAAATTCTTAAAAAAAATTTATTATCTCTATCTCCTTCTCAATCAATCCGTCCTTCTTTAAATCTTTATTTATTCATTCTCAAACATATAATTCTTCTAAAATATAAAAAGAACAGAGAGATTTTTAATGACATAAATTAGGTTAATTATTAAACACAAAACCTCATAAAAATAATTCTTGCATTCTCTTAAAAGATATCTACTGTGTTTATATTTTCTTCTTACCAATGTAATAAGAAAGGAGCGTCTTGCATTCCCTTAGACCCTACAATTAAAGATGGTGGGATACACTTATTTTACTAAAATTTAATCCTAATATAGTGTTTGGCATAAATAAGTGAACTAAGAATAACATAGCTTGGACCTACCAAATTATCATGTGATAATAATATTTTTACCTTAAAGAGGCGTATAGGATAAATTTTTTACACTAAAATTTTTATCTTAAGTTAACAACCAAGATAAAAAAAATACATTGAAAGCTTTAAAAGTTAGTTAATTTTAAATTCTTTTTGAAAGATAATTCTCCCATAATTCATTAATTTAAGTTATTATTCATTCTTTACAATTTTAAACTTATATTTCATTCTTTACAACTTTAAATGTTATTTTAAAGTCACTATACCGTCACTATACCGTTTTACTCTCAATGGTTTGTTTCTAAAATTTAAAGTTATGCTGCTTTATTAATAAGAAAAGATAACTATGATTGCCACCTCTTTCCTTTATGGCTTTAATCCTAAAGTAAAGGATTTGGGTTTTGAATCTTCTCATATTGCTGTAAGAACGTTTATGTTAGGCGTTAACCATCTACAAGATGAATGCTGGCGAATTAATGGTGGGTTACGCCCCTGTCAGGCTGTAATTAAACTTCATCCATTTTGAAGCCTTCATCTGAAGTTGTAACAATTGAATAAGTCGTTTTCCAGCAGTAGGCAAGGAAAACTATTTTAATAGCTTCGGGATTCTCTTCCATTAAACCCTTTACCTTTTGAAGTCAAAAGATTCTCTCATTTCCTTAATGCGAAATTTAATACAACTTTTGAAGTCCTGAGGCTCTTTTGACTAAGCCCCATACCACCACATATAAATATCTGGTGTTGGATAAATTTTTTTTGTTAAACTCGTTGCTCGATAGAGTCGAGAGAGAGAGAGAGAGAGGGAGGGATTGAGCAAATCATGCTTCGTACTAGGTACTTATCAAAATATGATCCTCTGGCACAGCCTTGTATGTCTCTCATCGGCAACCAATATATGCTTACAAAGGTTGGATCCAAATCAGTTCAAAGAAGAATAAAAAAATTTGGATACAAAGTTAATAACCCAGCTCGTCTACAACCAGCATGTGCTCACACAGGTTGGATACAAAGTTTATGTTGCGTTATTCTACACTGCCGTATGTCTAATGGTTACTTAACTTATCTTTTAATTACAACATGATAATTATAAGAAAATCACATATTTGTCATGTCAATTAGGATATAAATTTTGTATCCATTTTAATGGTAATATTACTCTTATTTGAATTTAATGTGATAAATGTATATCTTTTTGTCAATTTTAGGTCATGTTATATCGAAGGATGATGATGATAGATTGAAGACAATTTTAGGCTGTGTTTCCAAGGATGATAATAAAATAAAAACAATGTTATTAGGCCGTGTTAAATCCGAGGATGATAATAAATTGAAGATCTTTCAGGGTGGCTTCCTCAAGAATTTAAATTCACTATACCGTTTTACCCGTCCCAACACTTTGAATGGCCTTGTGAGTTACTTGTTGCTGCTACTATTCTTTAGAATCAGTACTGTATATGCTTTAATGAATGAAATTTCTGTAGATTGACAGTTTTTTCTTTTTAGTTTATCAGGTTATAGCGGTGACATCGATTTGTTGTCTTCCACTACAGAATCTTGGTGATTTAACTCCGACATTTTTTATGTAAGTATTTAAGGTGATTAATTTTGAGTTCCAGGAAGAAACTAGTTGTAATTGTTATTTGAATGACATTATTTTTGTTGACGTTTCAGACCGTGGTGCCGGCAGCACTGATGGCCATTTACATGACGGCCATAAACCAATTTGTTGATGTTAAAATCGACAAGGTTATTTATTCATTAGAGCTGGTCAATATCATTGTTATTTGAAGCTATATTATTTAAAATGTACTTACTTTTTTTTATTATTTAAATAAGATTAACAAGCCTGATCTTCCCCTTGCTTCTGGTGATTTCTCAATAAAAACTGGAGTTGCAATAACTTTAACATGTGCAATGATGGTAAGGAAATGTCCCACTATAGCTACTAATTTTTATTTATCAAGAGGAAGATATGCGTGCTATTCAAAATTTTGTAACAATCATCCATTTATCTAAATTTTTAGAGTCTGGCGATGGGAATTATGATTGGATCTCCCCCACTTGTTTGGGGCCTCATCCTATGGTTTATCCTTGTAACCGCTTATTCCATTGATGTAAGCACCCAATTGGTTCTCTATATAGCATATTTGAAGAAAGTAATTGAAATTCAAGTTCATTTTTTATTTAAAAAAAAAACTGATATGTTATTATCACCAATCTACAAAATTTTAAAATCATAAATATGTCTTGAGCCTATCATGATATAGTCCAATTTTATATTTTTATATTAAAGGTCCATTTAGAATTACTTTCGGGAGACTTTAGAGTAATTTTGAAAAGTTAAAAGTTAATTTTGGTATTTGGTAAATTTTTTTAGAAATTACTTTTGGTAAAATTATCACATCCCATAACACATTTCGAAAAGGAGGGAAAGAGTAGCTTTTCAAAATCTAATTTTGACAATCACTTTTATAGTTAATACAATTCCATATATATCCTCATATATATTATAAAAATATAAAATTATCCTTATTAGTTTTAATAAGATTATTATTTATTACCAATTATATTAAGATAATAAAAAACTATGATATAAAATATTTATTTTAGTTATCAATTATTATATATACACAATAAAAAATTATTTTATATACATGTTTGAAAATACTTAAATAAATTCCGTTCAACATTATGACTATTTAATCATTTACATTCTTACAGCAGATTAACAATAAGATTTATTAAACACATACGACTATTTTTAAAACTTACAGTACTTTTAAAAATAAATTTTACTAAACTTTAACTGATTTTCTTGACGGCTGATTATTTATATAGTACATCTAACACAATTATTCTAAAAAGGTACATCATTAAAAAATTAACCCTAAATGCCCTTTTCCCTAACTAATAGTAATTCAAAAGCTTAGAGCCTACGGTGCATATTTATTAGAATTTGGAGCCATTGAATTATCCAAAAAATTCCCCTAATAGTATAATTTTTGCGAAACTTTTTCTTTTTATCTCTCTCAAAATTGATTACCTGATCTAAATTCATGATCTAATTGGTCTTTTTGATCTTGCAGCTTCCCTTTCTTAGATGGAAGAGAAATGCTTTTCTTGCTGCAATCTCTATCATGATTGGTTATGGAGTTGGAATTCAATTTTCCTTCTTCATACACATCCAGGTATATACAACAATTGATTATTCCTGTCTCTAATAAAAATTACATTAGTATGAATATTTGAGAAAAGAAGGACAAAATTGTTATATATTTTATAGTAAATACAATATTATGTTAAGAAAGAATATGTAATAGATAAAACATTTCACAAATATAATCTAAAATATAAATCAATGATTGTGAATCTAAACTTAATATCGTTATTATATACAGAAATACGTGCTCGGCAGATCCGTAGTAATTACAAGATCATTGATATTTACCACTGGTGTCATAACCTGCATGTCCCTAGCAAAGGCACTTCTCAAGGTAATTCATAAGTTAATTATGTGTGCCTGCACAAGCTAATTGCATATATAGCCAGACATCAAAAGCAAAAATTGGTGGTTTCTAACTTATTTGCTTCGTACTTTTAACAGGATTTACATGATGTAGACGGTGACAAAGAATATGGCATTCGAACATTTAGTGTCATGCTAGGGAAAGAAAGAGTAAGTAAATTAAATACTATGTTATTTATTGTTATCATTTATCTTTTCCAAGAAGCTTCAAGGGATTAAAGTTAGCTGCATGTGGCACACTAGAATGCGACAAGTGATTTATTAAATAGTTCTGACTGCATTTTAAGGCAAAATTCATAGGTGCTCCTAAAGTACTCTTCCTTTTTCATTCACTTTCTATAATGTGTGTACTTCAACAAATCATGATAATATGCATGCATATATGACAAATAGTGAATGAATTAAAAAAGAATGTTGACGTCAATTTAACAATTTTCAATCAGTGTGACAAACTGTTTTTGGTATTCATAATAGAAAAGTTGGTATGTATGTGTGTATATATATGTGTGTGTGTACTTTTAAAGCCTCGACTTCCTCAGGTGGGTAATAGCAAGAAACTCATATCGGCCCCAATTTCATTTGGATTTTAATTTTTTCATGTGTAGATTGGGCTGAATCGGAGGCTAGGCTTACTTAAGGAAAAGAATGGAGCTTTTAACACTCCCTGAAAATAGTTATCAAATTTCTTTTGAATTTTATTTTCTAAAATACCCTTTGTTTAATTCATAAAATATAAACACATAATCTTCCCATAAAAAATTTTACCTTAAAGATGCATATTTTTAAAACATTTATTTATAGACTATATAAAAAAATTTAAAATCTTGACTTATTTTCTTCTTGTTATATAGTTTTTATTTTCGTAACTCTAAGTTGTTATACTTTTCTAAAAAAATATTTTCTATTAAAATATAAATAAATAAAAATTATTAAATTAGATAGAAGTAAAATGTTTTGTCTAAAGAATAATTTGTTTAAGTGTTTAATTGAATTTTTATTTATAAAAATGGTTTAAATCGTATTTGGTTATTATGGTAATTTAAATTAAACAAGGGTATACGGTGTTTTGAGGGGTGTTAAAAGCCTAACCAATAGAAGAATCCAACCTCGGGCTAGGATATTATTTTTAAATTTAAATGTTGGGCCTCGGCATAGGCTTACATAAAATGCCCAAACGGGGCCAGTTATTAATTTTTATTCTAAATGCACTTAATAACTAAATTTTTAAGCTCAATCCGACAGGCCACTAGAAATATTTAAACATTTAATTTTCTTTTTCTTTTTCCTTTCTTTGACTGTAAAAAATATTTAAAATTTTTATTTGTTAAAACAAATTAAAAAAATAATTGGGCTTGGAAGCCTTGCTCCGACGAGCGAGAGTCGGGCTTGTCCCGACCCCAAACTTAGAGGAGATTGAGCTGCCATCAAATAATTTCATACCAAAACAAGGGCGCTACCAAACTGTGTTACCATCTACATCCCTTTCAATTGGGGTGTGTGTGTGTGTGTGTATTTGCAAGAAGTTGCTTACAAATATTTAGAATTTTATTTATTTAAAAGAATTAAAAATATTTGGTCTTGGAAAAAACCTTGCTCCCCAGCCGAAACCTAAATTAGAGCAGATTGAATTGCCATCAACAATTTCATTCCCAAAACAAATGCGCTATCAAACCGTGCTACAATCTACATCCCTTTCAATTGGTGTGTGTGGATATTTTTATTTGCAAGAGGTTACTTACAAATGTTGTTTCCTTCTCGAAGGTATTTCGGGTTGGCGTTTATATGCTGTTAATTACTTATGGAGCTGCTGCAATATTTGGAGCTTATTCATCTTCTTTGCTAAGCAAGCTTATCACAGTAAGAGTTGTATTAATTTTGACAAGAAGTTTTATCACTCTTAGAAATTGTTTTCAGTACCTAATAAATTTATAATACACCATTTCATCTTTAGTGTTAAAGTAATAACACAAAAGATAAACTATTTAGTCACAAATATATCGTTTTCGCAAACAAATTAACTAGTTTTAATTCTTAAAAGCCACGGATATATTAATTTGCATGTGAAAATGGCAAATTTATCATTCAATGTATGTTCCACTAAAAATTTATCAGGGACCTAAATTGTAAAATTAATCTATAGGAAGGACCAAAGTCTCATTCTCCCAAACTTATACATTTTTTTCCCTTTCTTTCTTTCCCCCTTCCTTGTAGATAATAAGCCATTGTGCAATTGCTTCCTTTCTGTGGTTTCGAGCTCAAATGGTTGATCTCTCAGAGAATGCATCAATCCTTTCTTTTTACATGTTCATTTGGAAGGCAAGTGATTCTAATTTGATGTGTGAATACTGAATCAAATTTAATCAAGTTCGATAATCGTTTAATTATATACTGACTTCTTATGTTATATTGCGTTTGCAGCTGTTTGAAGTTGAATACCTCCTTATTCACTTCGCACGCTGAGAGGAAAGAAGAGTTGAAGTTCTTGTTACAACACAGTTTTCGCGATTCTGCCTGCTCAAGCATTGCGTCGCTTATAACAAAGTAATACCTTTTTTTTTTTTTTTCCGAAATGATGATTATGTACACGGTAAAAGAATAATAAGAATCCAATAAACACAAATTGGATTGTTTTAACCGACACAGCCAAAAATGTTTGTATTTATTATTATTTTTCTTCCGGGTGAACCTTGCCAAAGCAAGGGACTTCGTTAAGAGAGAAATAAAGGGGTACGCAGAAATGAAGAGACACGACTAGTCAGCATGATGTCACGACCTGCTCAAATCTCCCGCAAATAGAGGCTTCCCGTGACAATGAGCCCACACAGGTTGGAAACAACTGTCATGTGACTAATGGTTACTGGTCTTATCTTTTAATTAAAATATGGTAAATTGTATGAAAATCAAACATATGTCATATTTGTTAGGTGAGTCCTTCTCTAGTGGGGGCTTCATGATTTTTATTTTATTTTATTTTGTAGACACACTATTAAAATGTGGGATTTCATAAAGTTAATTTTTAAATTTATTAAACCACTCGATTTTATAATGTATTGAAAATTAACTCTTTTAAGTTGCACAGTTTAACAATATGTTTGCATTAGAAAAATGAGGTGCCTACACCTGAAAATAATTATTAGTTAGGATATACATTTTGTATTCAAACCTTTTAATTATAATAATCTTTCTCCGATTTGAATGATCAGTGTATATCCTTTTGTCAAATTTAGGCTGTGTTAAATCCGGGATGATAATAAATCGAACACAATTTTATTAGGCGCTGTTAAATCTATTGGAATAGAGGGCATAAAATAACTATCTTTAGCAGGTTGAATATTGAAAAATATATTTGAATAGATAATTTGAAATCTTCTCCGAGACGCAAACACATGGGGTCAAGGAAGATCGTGCACAAAGGGCATGCATGCGTGGAAGACGTGGCCAAGTTGTGGGCATGGTCTAGTCTATTATATTATTGATTATTGTAGTATGTTACAATAATCAATAATAAGTTTAGGAGAAGTAGTTATTTTATTGTTATTTAAATTATTGGATGCATTAATAGAAGGGGGGAAAATATTTTATCCAATTATAGTTGTTTGTATTCACCCAAAGAAAATCTTGTGTATTGTATAACTGTAGTTCTGACTGGCACCTATCATTGATATCAGAACTGCGTTATTTTGAGAGCTTAGAAGCTGGTCTTAACGAACTTCAAAATCGAACGCAGTAAATGGAGATTGGCGTTTATGATATAATGCATCAGCTCGAAGAAACCATCAATCGCATGTCTGAGGCTTTATTTTCAAACAAAGAAGGATTTAGTCACAGCATCAATAATCATACTAGCTATTCTTACAACGAGAATACCAAGGAGGAAGTAGATGGAAGCTGAATGATTTTCTCATAAAAAATGGCTAAGCTAGAATTTCCAAGGTATGCTGGTGATGATCCTACGGAGCGGTTCAGCAAAATTTCACTATTCTTTGACTTCGAGGGAGCCATGGAGGCACAAAAGGTTGCATTGGCATCATTCCATCTTGAAGGTGGAAGCAAACCAATGGTGGCAATAGCTACAAAAAGCATAGAAAGACAAGGGAAGAATGGTGACATAGACATATTTTAATAAGAATTGCGGGCACGTTTTGGTCCTACGGAATGCAAAGATTTTGATGAAGTTCTATCCAGGGTGTGACAGGTAGGTACCTTATGTGATTATCAATGGGAGTTTGAAAGATTAGGCAATCGGGTTCATGGCTGGGCAAAAAAGATTTAGTTGGAACTTTCATGGGAGGTCTTCATCCTGAGATATCTGATGGCATCAAGATGTTCAAGCCAAAGTCTTTGAAAGAAGCTATCTGTTTGGCATGCATGCAAGTAGACCAACAGAGCATGCTAAACAAAAAATTTCATTGCATTTCTTATCAGATGATAAAGGAGCTATTGAATCTGTTTAAAAATATGGACCTTGAGGACGAGAGTCCACTTCCAGGGGAAGGTATTGATCAGCCTAGAGGATGCGAACATGTGGGGTGAAGGAAGATCGTGTACAAAAGGCATGCATGCGTGGAAGACGTGGCCAAGTTGTGGGCATGGTCTACAACAGCGAGCTGCATTTCAAGTAAAATGAAGCCACTTCAATTTATTACGACAACAATTCAACAATAAAACCCTCTAAAAATCCTACTCTACATGATCGAGGCAAGCGTATAGGTGTCCGGTATCATTTCTTGCGGGATCTCACAAATATTTAATAAATTGATCTTGTCTACTGTAGAAGTAAAGACCAGGCTCCTGATGTCTTTATTAAACCTCTCAAATTGTCTAGTTTTTTGAAGCTGAGAAAGTTACTTGGAGTTTGCAAACTGGAGGATTCAACTTAAGGGGGGATTTCCATAATTTTTTATTTTTAAACTAAATGTTTATAATGGTATTAGCTTAAAGGAAGAAATTGTTGGAAATTCTTTAGTTATGTCAACAAAGTACTTATGTTGTCTTAATCTTTAGAGAGTTCGTCAGCGATGTTATTGTTTACTTGGTCTTTAGATATAGTTACAGTAGTCAAGAGTACCTGCAATATCCGCGGGAGAATGGTTCATTAGTTCCAATGTTGAGTTTGTTATTGTACTACTAAAGTGATCTCATTATAAATAAATAGTGTACTTTCAGCTAATTGTCTTTGCTTTATTGTTCCTTTTATAACAATATTATTACTTCCTATTGTCCACCTAGGCAAAATCAATGTTATGATAGATTGGCTTAGACTTACTAATTTTTCTAAATTGTGTGGGTTCTTAGGACTTACAGGTTATTGCCATATGTTTGTTCGCAATTATAGCATATTGGCTGGCCCACTTACTAACCTTTTGAAAAATGCAATTTGGGTGGACTGACCAAGTAGAAAATGCATTTATAGAACTCAAACAGTCTATGATCTCTACTCTAACTCTTGCTATGCCTAATTTTAATGAGCCATTTGGTATTGAAACTGATGCTTTAGGGGATGGCATTGGAGCAATTTTAACTCAACAAAGAAAGCCAACTGCTTAGATGAACCGAACTTTGAGGGTGTCGAAACAATCATGCTCCATTAATGCTAAGGAGATGTTAACCATCATCTAAGCCATATGAACCTAGAGGCTGTACTTGATAGGATGAAAATTCTCTATCTAAACTGAGCAACAAAGCCTCAAATATTTGTTGGAGCAGCATATGGTTACTCTGGAGTAATAAAAATGTGGCTAAGCTCCTAGGATATGACTACGTAATACTCTATAAACCAAGTCGAGAAAGTTCGGCAGCTAATGTATTATTACGAGTAGGGGCAGTCCTACTTTTAATGCTCTTTTTGTTTTGTAGGCTCATATATAGGATGAGATCAAAGAAGTTGTTGTTGGGCATCCATATATGGAGAAAATTGAGAACATGGCCATTGTAAATCCAGGTGCTCTTTACTTACGACATAATGGACTGTTATGTAGAAGAATTGTGTGGTGATACCTCCAAACCCATCAATAATTACTCATCTTCTACGAGAATTCCACGACTCACCAATTGGCCGCCATTCCACAGTTTGTGCATATACAAACGACTGACCCACAATTTTATTGGCCATCTATGCATCAAGTGGTACAAGATTCACTATTAGAAATATGGTCCTTACTCACACTTGGCTTGTGACACTTTATTAAAAAGTATCAATATTTTCATATATATGAACCATTTTCCATGTTTAACATAGATGTGCCACAAATTACTGATAATTTAGTATCTGTAAGGTAGACATCAAAGATCTCTAACACTAAAATATCAATAACAAAAACAAAGTAATTCAAATCAGGTTCTAGATAGAACTCAAACCAAGGACCTCCAATATTTAAGTGCTTGATTTTAAGAAAAAGATCATTGGAACTTTCATAACACACCAGTAAAAGGAAATTAATTCTAATCTTGTTCCAAATTGAATTCGAACCAAAGACCTTGGAAACCCAAGCTTTCAAGTTTAAAATAAAATTCATTGTAACTCTTTGTTATTTACACTAATGTATTTGTTAGAAAAAAAGTTTTCATATAATTTTTAAAAACAAATGCATTTAATGGGGTCAACTGAACATTTTAGCGGGTTGTATCGAAAATTTTGAAGTTAATTTATTATTTCTATGTAGAAACAGGTTCGTTTCACTTGAAAAAAAAAAAAAAAGATAAGTTAAAAGCACCTTTTTATCCTAACCTTAAGACAAAAATCAAAGCAATTTTTTTCTAAGTCATTTGCTCATTCTTCACCTCTTGATTATTTTTCTCTACAAAGCTAAGTAAACAAAACCCTAAAATCCTATCCCCATTGTTGACACTGCACATTCTAATCAAGCCCCACTTTAATTCCCAACCAAGCCCAAATCAATGCAGTTCCTTTCTATCACGATTTGGTTTTCTTTCTCCCTCTCCCCACCGATCAACTCCTTTCTAAAGGTACCATTTTTTGTTTTTAATTGTTAATTTTCTAGCTTATAGTTTATATTTTGCTCATGCATATTGTTTGGTTGCAGTTTAACCATTGAACGGATGTTAAAATTCTTATTTTTTCTGCAAACATGATTGTTCGTAATTTGAGACCTCGAAAACAGAGCAGAAACATGAAGGCAACTGAAGCTGAGCATTTGTACTAGGGTGTTTAATTAACAATGCTTTTGTAAGTACCTGATTCAAATAATTTTTTCTCTCTTTCTTTATTCGCCATGTCACTCGCTTTTGACATCTGTTGAAATAAATTTTTATTTGATTTGAATTATCAGTGGTACACCATTTGGTTGTCTTTAATTAAAATTAAATTAATTCATGAGACTTTTGGTTAATGGTACCACTTTGAGTGACAATATTGTAATGACATTACGTAAGTACCATTGTTGAGTTTAATCCCTTTTCTAATAACTATTTTTATTAAACGCAAGTCAAAATAATAGAAAGTTGGTGATTATGTATTTACAAATCAAAGGCATTACCTCATGCTTAATGATCTTAGTTTATGTACATGTGGAGTTTTGTTACTAATGACTATGATTTTAGTATCATATTTACAAAATAACACGTTCAAAAGAATGGGTTTACTTATGGTTTCTAGCTAAGGAGACTTATTAGATATTTCACAACATTATTGAATTTCATATACGCTTCCACTACATTCGATGGATTACAGTGTCAATGTAGATTTGGATTCTTCTTCTTTTCCCCATTTATCGATATTGCATTTAAATTTTGCATGATACTTTCAATTTTGAGCCTAACTTGTTTCATTTAATTAGCCATTGATAAAGACACATATCCAATTTGGGTCAATTCACCAGTCATTTCCCCATTATACACTAGCTAGATTTAGCTAGATTTAGTATAAATACAATATCTCACCATACAAACCCTTACAAGCGTTGTCATTATTATTTTCTTTGTGTAGTTTCCCTTCTATATCTCTACTGATCACATAGTAATTGACAATATAATGAAATCTTCAGTCATATTTTTATTGTTTGATATAGCTTTGGCCATTTTAATGCCACAAACCACATACAAATTAATTATTCAATGACTGATACGTGAATAATTGAACATGGATGATTGACTAAGGCATACGACTTGTTTGTTTTTTATTTTTTTATTTTTTGCATAATCTTTAACTTAATAAATTTTTGAAGGCAACCTTTTATTTGTTATATAGGAAACTTTTGTTTGCTTTTTAATATTCCATCACCGACTTTTGACCAAAATATTTAGTTTGTTATTACTTTTTGTTATATCTTGTATGTTTCTTGAAAATGAGTAATTTTGATCACTTAAATCAATATGTTTAGTTCTATTTCTTGCTTTTGGAGAATCACAAAAGTATTTGGTGTAACAGCTTTCGAGGTAAGTCTTACAAATCACTTGCTTTTATTCAGCTTTTATTATTTATCTACTTTTGAGTTTTACGTGTATTGACTTGTTTTAATTATTTACATACACGGTGTTAGTTTCATTTTTGTTGCATAGATTATTTTGGAATTAAAAAGTTTGTTTATTTGATATACATATACTTTTGTTAATATAATATGAAAGTAAAGTTTTGAAAAATATGTATGGCTTGTCTTGTTGGCTTGTTGAATGTGTACATGTATTTAAATGATTTAAACAAATAAAACTTAGCTTTATTTTGCAATTTAAATTTTTAATTTAAACCTAAAAGGTTGAAGTTATTTGTGCAATATAATTAGACTTGTTAGGCTAACATGTAATTAATGAACGAGTAAAAATGCATGTTATGGACAAAAGTTGGATATGTTGGGATAGATTGTCCAATGAGTATTATGATGGGGTTAATGATTTATTGGAGTTTGCCATTCTTAATTTTGAAGATAAATGTAGATTAGATATCCTTATACCTCTTATTGTAATATGGAGTTTTTGACTCTTGAACAAGTGAGGCTACATCTATTTAAAAACAATTTTCTAGTAAAATATTTAGTTTGGAATTGACATGGTAAGGTGGACCCAAAACCTACCTCTAAAAAGTGCCAAGACTAGCCACAAAATCAATGTTTTAAATGTCAGGATTATAGTAATTTAGGTGACATGGTTCATGATTCTTTTGATCATTGTGGCAAAGATCCAAATTCTTTTAAGGATATGCTTAAAGATGTTGAAAGGTCTTTATATTTGAGTTCAAAGCATTCAAAGCTACCAGGTTTAATAAAATTGTACAATATAAAAGGACATTGGGGATGGTTTGATAGTAGGCTTTAAACTTTATTCAAAGTCCTCAATGAGATATTACCAAATGGTAATAATATGCTTAAGTCTATAAGGCCAAAAAAACAATGAAGCGATTAGGCTTAGAATATGTGAAAACACATACATGTCCAAATGATTGCATTCTTTATAGAAAAAAGTTCAAAAATCTTAGTGAATGCTTAACCTATAGAGCATCTAGGTGGCAAATAAGAAAAAATGAATTAAAAAAAAAATAAAGAATGGGGTACTTAAAATGATGTTATGATGTTTTTCTATAACTTATAGGATCAAAAGGATGCTTTGATTACTATAAATTACTGAGAACTTAAGATGGCATGAAAATAAAAGAATTAGAGATGGCAAGTTTCGCCACCTAGTAGATTCACCAGCTTTGTAGCTAATTGACAATAAATTGTCTGATTTTGCCCAAGAGCCAAGAAATCTTCAATTGGTTTTATCATCTAATGGTATTAAACTATATAGCACACTTGGCATGACATACAATTGTTGGCCTGTTCATTGACAACATATAATCTTCCTCCATGATTGTGTATGAAGAGGAAGTTTATAATGTTGTCTCTACTGATATTTGGCCTTAAATAGCATGGAAATAATATACATGTATATCTAGTACCTTTGATTGAGAACTTGAAAACCCTATGGGATGTAAGTGTTTATATGCCTGATGCATATAGGAAACAAACTTTTAATTTCTAGGCTGAGTTGATGTGAATAATCAGTAAATTCCCAGCATATGGGAACCTGTCCAGGTGTACTGTTAAAGGATACTATGGTTGATTAGTTTATGAGATAAATACATGTGCATGTTGGCTACAACATAGTCGAAAAATGTCATATATGGGCTATAGTCAGTTTCTTGACAACCCTTCTAAGCCTTTGTCAAGTGTGGAGATCTTAAACTTAGTGGCTGACATTGACACCAAGTTTGGGTAAAAAGTCCAAAACAAGTTCAAATGTGATGTGTATGAGGGTAAAGATGAGGGTAAGTGCAAAGGTAATGGTAAATATGAGGGTAAGAGTAAGGATGAGGGTGAGGGTAAATATGAGGTAGCATGTTGATGAAGAGTAGGAATCCATATTATACTAGGATTAGTTTCCTTATTAACTAAAGTTTAAGACTTTTAAATTCCTTTCTAATTTAGAATTTTGTTTCCCTTTCAATTTAGGATTTTATTTTTACTTCATGAATTAGGATAATTACTACTACTATAAATAGCTCCCTCTTGTAACCTTTGAAGGTAGAATTTTGAGTTCAATAATATTTCAATTTTCAAATCTCTTTGTGAGTATTTGAACAGTTAATTCTCAGTATTCTACGGAATCAACAAGTCTTAACCCCTAAATTCGCGGTATTCTTTTGAATCAACGTGAATTTAGTTGTTCTTTTATTCCGGTATTCTCTAGAATCAACGGAATATTTTGAACATTAAACTTCCGCTGCATCAGTTTGGTATCAGAGCCAAAACCTGGTATCACCAATCTAACTCCATCTACCACCAAACCTTTCTTTTTTTTCTTCTTTGATTTTTTCCGTTTAGTTAAAAAAAAAAAAACCCGAAACAGAACAGAAATAAAACCTTTAGCCCGCGGCCACCGTCCAAGGCTGCCGGCTCTCGTTTTCTGTCACCGATCAGGATGCAACCACCACTAAACCGAGCATAAATCGCCGGCCATCAAACCCCAAGCATCTTCTACCGTCGATTAGCCACAGATTTTCGGAAAAAGAGCCAAAACAGCCGCGATCGCCGCCACCTCCGTTCACCACTTTCTGGCACAATTTGGCCAGAAGCACCACCATCAATCCATTCCTCTACATCAGCTGAACCTTTCCCACCATTCCTCACCGCCGATCGACGCTCAAACCACCGGAAACCGAAGCCCACCAAAATCGTCGGCTTTATCTACAATTTCTGGCCAAAACACCATTTTTTCAGGCAAACCACCACCACCATCATACTTACCAACCCAAAATCTTTCAGATCCACCCATCCTTACTCGATTTCCGACCACCGTCATCGGAAATCTAAAACTTTTGCTTAATTACAGTTTCAACCTAAAATTTTTATTTATTTCCAGTTTAGCCCCACTACCTTTTTACAACCCGAATTTGACAGCCAGAATTGATATGTTAGCTGTACAAATGGCACGAATGGCAGAGTTACTTGACGAACACCATCGTACTGCAGAACGTGAAGACAAATCAAGTGGAAGCTTTGCTAACCCATTCTCTGGGCGTCGACCTAGAACTGAGTCTACTGATGACAGAAGATGGGAATCTGGGTTGAGAATTGACATTCCCCAATTTCAAGGAAGTGGTCGACCTGAAGAATTATTGGATTGGATTAACGCCATTGAGGAAGTTTTCGAATACAAAGAAGTTCCTGAAAATAAACTAGTTTCGCTTACTGCAACTCGATTTCGTGGAAGAGTAGCAGCTTGGTGGCAACAAACTAAGCTCACAAGAATTAGGCAAGGCAAAAAGAAGATTGATTCTTAGGAAAAGTTCAAGAAGCACTTGCGTGGAGCATTCTTGCCTCATAATTACGCCAAACTGTTATACCAACAACTATAGAATTTAAGGCAAGGTAATCGATCAGTGGATGATTACACTATAGAATTCCATTGGTTGGTGGCACGCAATGACTTGACAGAGACAAAAGAACAACAGGTTTCCCGCTACATTGGAGGCCTACGATCTCAATTTCAAGACCAATTAAATTTACTTGACCCATACTCTGTTTCAGAGGCACACCAACAAGCCTTGCATTTGGAGAAGCAATTTATTCGGCGTACTAATAACTCAAGCTTTCGGGGTGCTCAAAGTGTTGTTCGTGATAATTCAAACCCGACTTCCCAATTTCGTACTTTCACTCCTCCAAATCCTCCAAATAAAACTAGTAAGCCTAGTAAAATCGGTCAAAGCAGCAAAACCCAATCCTCGGGTTCGGGATTACGCTGTTTTAATTGCGGAGAAAATGGGCACCGAATGACAGAATGTAAAAAGGGAGGAAAATATGGTAAAGGCTTATTCGTAGGCACAGAGGAAAGCGAAGACTATCAGGAAGAAGAAACTGAAGAGTTTGCTATAGAACCAACTTTTGATAGTAGTGGTAGTGCTCAATCTGTTGAATAACATGGTGATAGCGGACCAATGTTGATCGTGAACTGTGCATTCTTCACTCCTAAAGGTCAAGACAAAGACAAGTGGCTACGACAAAATATCTTTCAGACTACTTGCACAATTGGGGGTAAAGTATGTCGTATGGTCATAGACTCCGATAGTTGCGAGAATGTCATTTTAGAAGAAGCCATAACAAAGCTAAATTTAAAGACAGAACCTCATCAAACTCCATACAAGCTCACATGGCTGAAGAAGGGAAATCAAGTGACAGCATCGAGACGTTGCTTAGTTTCCTTATCCATTGGTTCAATTTATAAAGACAAAATTTGGTGTGATGTTGTGGCTATGGATGCTTGTCATCTATTACTGGGTAGACCTTGGCAATATGATCGAAACATAGTGCATGATGGGAAGAGAAACACCTACAGCTTTATGTTTAACAACACCAAGATCGTTCTCCTACCTAACAAGGAGTTTACTCTCCAGCAAGACTTGGGTAATTATTTGTTAGGCAAGAAGCAATTTATAGATGTTGTAGCAGAGACAAAGAGAGTCTACATTTTATTGGGAAAAGAGAGTAACGGTGATTCGAAGATTCCTGAAGCTGTGACACCTATTTTGGCGAAATTTCAAGATTTGTTCCCCAATGAGCTACCACAGGGTTTACCACCTCTTCGGGATATACAACACCAAATTAATTTGGTACCAAGTTTTACATTACCAAATCGACCTCATTATCGTATGAGTCCTACAGAACATGAAGAATTAAGGCGACAAGTGGAAGAGTTACTAGAAAAGGGATTTATCCGTGAAAGTCTTAGTCCCTGTGCAGTCCCTGCTTTATTGATTCCAAAGAAAGATGGTTCTTGGAGGATGTGCGTGGACAGTCG
The DNA here is from genome assembly GCF_000493195.1 of Citrus x clementina. Taxonomy (NCBI): domain Eukaryota; kingdom Viridiplantae; phylum Streptophyta; class Magnoliopsida; order Sapindales; family Rutaceae; genus Citrus; species Citrus x clementina. The sequence goes on along the minus strand of NW_006261964.1, from coordinate 8,947,278 downwards.
AGCTATCAATAAAATTACAGTTCGATATCGTTTTCCAATCCCTCGATTAGATGACTTGTTAGATCAACTCAATGGAGCAATAAATTTTACCAAACTTGATTTGAAAAGTGGCTACCATCAAATTCGAATACGACCTGGAGATGAATGGAAAACAGCTTTTAAAATTCACGAAGGGTTATACGAGTGGTTGGTAATGCCGTTTGGCTTATCCAATGCTCCGAGTACTTTTATGCGAGTCATGAATCAAGTTCTTCGCCCTTTCATTGGAAAGTTTGTGATTGTTTACTTCGATGATATACTTATATATAGCACCAGCCACGAGTTACATCTACAACATTTGAGAGAAGTGCTTTCAGCCTTAAGAGCATCAAGTTTATACACAGCAGTAAACAAGTGTATTTTCTTAACAGAGAAAGTATTATTTTTGGGATATGTGGTGTCGAAAGATGGTATATCTGTTGACCAATCAAAAGTGGATGCTATTCAAGATTGGCCTCCGCCAACTACTTTATCTGCCACCAGAAGTTTCCATAGATTAGCCTCTTTTTACAGGCGATTCATTCCTCATTTTAGTACTATTATGGCACCAATCACAGATTGCATGAAAGGAGAAAAATTCTCTTGGATAGAGGTAGCTACTAAGGCATTCAAGATTATCAAAGAAAAGTTGATTACTGCCCCAGTACTTGCTCTACCAGATTTTTCGCTCACTTTTGAGGTACATTGTGATGCTTCTAAGGTCGGCATTGGAGCTGTTCTTAGCCAACAAGGTAAGCCTATAGCTTATTTCAGTGAGAAGTTGAATGGAGCAAAGGCACACTACAACACTTATGACGTGGAATTTTACGCAGTAGTCCAATCGTTAAAACATTGGCAACATTATCTAATTCATAAAGACTTTGTTTTATACACTGACCATGCCGCGTTAAAATACCTCAATAGTCAAGACAAACTATCTCACAGACATGCCACATGGACAGCATTCCTTCAACAATTTACTTTTGTGGTGAAGCATACCTCTGGTGAATCCAACCGGGTAGCAGATGCACTTAGTCGACGAACTTCTTTATTGACACAGATGCATAATCAAGTTCTCAAATTTGACACATTTTGAGAGTTATATGCTTCTGATCCTTACTTTGCTCCTATATTAGAAGACGTTGTTGCAGGTTTCGATATTAGATTCATGAAACTACGCAAAAGTCTTTGAAGCAGACGACCGAAGGTTATAAAATTATGGCAGACAAAAAACGTCGAGCTTTGGAATTTCAAGTGGGAGATTTTGTTTGAGTTGTCCTAACTAAAGATAGATTCTCAGTTGGTGAGTACAACAAGCTTTCTACCAGGAAAATCGGCCCTTTGGAGATTATAGAGAAGATAAATCCTAATGCCTACAAATTAAAGCTTCCTAGTCATATCCACACTGCAGATGTATTTAATGTTAAGCATCTTATTCCTTACAGAGGTGATCATGATGAAGATGTTGTTGTTGACAATCCGAATTCGAGGGCGAATTCTCTCCACCCTTGGGGAATGATGAAGAGTAGGAATCCATATTATACTAGGATTAGTTTCCTTATTAACTAAAGTTTAAGACTTTTAAATTCCTTTCTAATTTAGAATTTTGTTTCCCTTTCAATTTAGGATTTTGTTTTTACTTCATGAATTAGGATAATTACTACTACTATAAATAGCTCCCTCTTGTAACCTTTGAAGGTAGAATTTTGAGTTCAATAATATTTCAAATTTCAAATCTCTTTGTGAGTATTTGAACAGTTAATTCTCGGTATTCTACGGAATCAACGAGTCTTAACCCCTAAATTCGCGGTATTCTTTTGAATCAACGTGAATTTAGTTGTTCTTTTATTCCGGTATTCTCTAGAATCAACGGAATATTTTGAACATTAAACTTCCGCTGCATCACTTGTTGTTGTACAAAAAGAAGTCAATCTTCTTTCACTTAGAATATTGGAAACACTTGTTAGTTTGCCATCACTAGATGTGATGCATATTGAGAAAAATATATGTGAGAGCATCTATGACACATTATTCCATCAATTGGGAAAAAAGATAGAATTAATGCTAGAAACGATCATACATATCTAAAGCTAAGAGAAAAAAATGAATAAAACATTTATTGCATTAGCTCCTAATAAACAAAACAAAATCCTACCCTTGCGCCATGTACTTTAAGTAAGAAAGAAAAAAAAATGTTCTATAAAACCTTATAAGGTGTTAAAGTTCCTCATGGTTATCATTCTAAATTTATAAATCTTGTTTCAATGGATGTTTGTCATTTTCATAGGCTTAAGTCTCATGATTGTCATACCTTGATGCAACAATTACTACCATCAGCAATTCAGAGTCGTTAGCCTAAAAATGTCAGACCTGTCATAATTTGGTTGCACCTTTTTTTTAGTTCTTTGTGTTCTAAGTAATAGAGTCTGATTCTCTAAACTAATTGCAAAAGGAACTTAAAATCACCTTATACAATTTGGAACAATACTTTCTACCTGCATTTTTCGATATAATGGTCCATTTAACAAACCATCTAATGAAAGAAATTAAGTTCTGTGACCCAATTTACCTTCAATGGATGTATCAATTTATAAGAGAAATAAAATCTATAAAGTGTTATGGTCATAACCAAAACTGCCTAGAAGGTTGCTTTATAGAGTGCAATATTACTAAGGAAGCACTTGAATATTATGCTAAGTACCTTTCAAATTATGAATTAATTGGACTGCCTACTTGTTGTCTAATTGATTTTATAGTTGAAATCCACTAGGAGGTGCAAATATTAAGGTGGTTGATGCACCTACATTGGCACAAGCACATCGATGTATTTTTTTTAACACTCCCAAGATTCAACCATACATATAGTACGTGACTGAAAACTTTTCTTAATTTATGTTAAATGTTTTTCAATTTTTTAATTCTATTGGTATAATTTTAGGGAGCATTTGGTTTATTGCATGCTTTTCAATTAAAAACCTTTGTGGTTGCCAACCGAGCACTGTCGTACATTTGCTGATTGGCTGAAAGAAAATATTAGATTAGCTTCATTAGGTCTAATAAAAGTATCCAAGTAAATGTAAACAAATTTTTTTTTAACTAATTACTATGGTTTGAAACAAATTACTATGGTTTTATTATTTGAATCAATAGGTAACAACTGATAAACTAATAACGTATTGCTTGACAAAATAGTTTGGTGGCTGGCGAACAAACCACAATCAAGCATGGTGACACATGAAGGCTACTATATTAATGCTTTTAATTTTGCTACGAGATCGGGATAACAACTATCTAGCACAAAATAGTAGTGTACATGTTGTTGCTAAAGCTTTACAAATATTAAGCTTAAAAGAAAAAAAAAGCCTTTATTCTAAGGAAATGCCTTTTTTATGGGGTTATCAATTAAATTTGGTAGCTTCATTATCTGGGGCTTAAAAAAATACTATTCAAGCATGATTGGGTTGATGACAGTTTTAACATTGATGAGTTAAGATTCACAGTAGTTAATTTGGATCAGAAAGGTTGCAAATCTAATTATTTCATTCTAGCTAGTCACGCAAAGTAAGTGTTTTATGTGAAAGACTAGCTAGATAATAGTAAATAAATTGTCCTTTTAGTGAGTGAAAAATGTAATTATTCAAATAGATCTGGATGTGATGTCATGGATGTGTATACACCATTATTAACAATCTTCCACAATGTAGGTTGGATATGGATGATGAGAAATTTGTGTAAGATCATATGGTGATGCTATTCATGTAAATATTGAGGCAGAAAATAAATAATTCAATTATTGTAATTTGTTAGCACTACTTCCTATAAATAAGCAACTGATCTGTTTTATTATATTATTATTTTATTAAGTTATTATATTGATATCTGATGCACTTACCAACTTTATGCATTTGCAAGTTTGTTGGAGATACGATAGAAAATGATGAGCAGACACATGATCCAAATCTCGAAGGATGGCTAAGACGAAACCTTACAAAAAAGAAAGACTTGTAAAAATGAGCTAGTGACAAGATTGAGCTCATGTACAATTTGTATGGAGTTTCAGTTAAAATTTGAAGAATACATCGGGATGATTATCTGAGAAAGAATTCCAATCATAAATGATGATTAGAGGAAAATACCACTAGACATCAATGGGACATTGTGGATTCATTTTCCGGAAAAGTTCAAGTTGAGCCTTAAGGCTAAAATCCAAGTGTTCAAACAGATGGAAATTGCATTAAGGGGCTTTAGATGTAAGCTGGCAAACAGATATATTTTGTCCAATGCAAACAACTTGAATTCACTGAAAAAGCCTCTTTTTAAGTATGAAGGGATTAGAAAAACAGACCGGAAGAGCCTTATTGACAAGCTTTTGTTTGAAGACTTTTAGCTATGTTTAAAATTCTACTAGTTGGAAAATACTATTAAGCACTTGTAACCATTTTAATCATTATCCACTTTGTGCTAGAAAAAAGTAAGGCAGCAAAGAGTAAAAGAGCAAAGAATATGTACAATCATCATTTAGGCAACATAGGTATATGTTGAGCTATTGCATAAAAGAGTAAATACAATAACCACTACAATACAAACTTAGAATATTTTTAATACAAACAACAAGGTGAGTTAGAGTAGTTATCATTTTACTTTTTATCAAATTATTGCAGAAATTAGAACTCGATCTTTCTGAGTAAGAGATTGATTGCAGTGAAGCATGATTAATGGCTCACAAGAAAAAGGATGGAACTTACACCCCCGAAGTGCTACAAGTGGCTAAACGAATAACAAGTTTCTACCACTATTATACATTTAAGAAAATGAAACATACAAATTGCCTGAAACTGAAAGTTAGCTGTATTATTTTATGATTCAACTATATAAGATAAAGCTATGTTACTTTTTATCGCATAAACTATGTTGAACAAATATCTCATTTTCATTACATTTAAATTGTATTCCTAGAGACGTTCATTAGTAATTCATATATCCATCTACTGCTTTGCATTTGTTGATTATATCGTAATTGGTATAGTGCTTTTACCAAATTTCATAAGATTTATTTGCAATTACAATTAGCGTCCTATATAAGATTTAAGTCTTAAGTTCGAGTCTTTATTAATGTGCTTGCAATAATTGAAACAAGTGGAAAAAAAAAAGACTGTTATTAGCTATTGCATGCTTATAAGTTATGTTCGTATATTTCAAGCAATAAAACAAAATTAATTGTACATAAAAAGTTGTCGATTTAATTAGTGATTTTATAATCACTAATTGTGACATATTACTCGCATCTATTAAGTTTGTTTGATTAAAAGCTTGCAATTAATTCTTTTTTTTTTATTGATGAATTTTACTGAATAATAATCCAAGTGCATCTAAACTAACTAGTTGGATCGCTTTGTTTCTTTTGATAAATGCTAGTAATGACATGCATGTTTCAACTATCATCATGTAACTTTTTTTTTATTCCTAATTTTAATCAATCTTTTTGTATTTATTTTGTAGAGTGAGCTAAAAAGCCAGGTTAAGTAGTCGACATTCCAATCCCAAAGGCCAAATTATAACCTAGGCAAAACCTTGAAAGAAGAAGTCTAATAGGAGTCTGGTACAAGGATTAGGTCAATTCATCAGCCCATCAATGTACTTAAATATTCTTGATCCTACTAAGTTGGTGCAAAAATGGAGAATGTACCAGGAGAGTTTTCAATTTATGCAAGCTCGATAAGATAAAATGAATACATGGATAAATAGCTACAACAACAATGAAGTTGCCAGTTTCAACTTTATAACTCTAAAGGTGGTTGTAGTTTAGATAGAGATGGAGATGAATCGTCGATCCTCCACAAAATTTACTTTAAAGTTAGTGACCAATAACCTTAATCCTACTCCAAAGTCAGTAACCGATGACCTCACAGTTTGTCACATTTTGACAAAAACATCAACACACTTCCACTACTAGCTCTTACACATAATCCACTCCAAGTACATTGTAAAGCCACTTCAAAACTAATCCTAAAAAAATCTTCAAGATTGACTCCAAAATTGGAAGGGACAACAGTTCAACCATCAAAGAAAAAAGTTGATGGCCCAAAGTCTCGTGTAAATGGTCTAATATATCTATATAAAAAGAAAGGAACAACAAAAGAACCTGTTATTGTGAATAGGTGATAGTAAGGAAACTTATTATAAGAAAGAACACTCATGGAACTATGAAAGCAAGAAAAGAGAACAAGGGTGCACAAACGAGCATCTTTTCTTTGATGAATGAAAGCTCCCTACCACGATCGATTATGATTGCACATGATCTAAAAACTTTTGGTATCTGTTAGGAGAGCTGATTGGACAAATAAATTTGCAATGACCATTGAGTTTATAGGGCTCTCAAATTCTGTCATTGAGATATGGAAAGTAAGAAAAAAACTTAATTTTTGTTTATGTTATGTTTTTAATTTTAGAGATATGTTAATTTATCCGTTATATTTATAAGTGGTATATGTTTTTTTTTCATAAATACTTGTATGAGGAGATAGATCATGGTGGTGATGTCATTCCAATTGAATTTGGATGTATAGCTAAGTTACATTCAACTATATCTAAGTTCATATATTTCAAACCTTCTGGACAAGACATAGATAGCCTAGATCATTGCATTCCCATGTAACAAAAGAAATAGTTTATTTATTTTTTGTCCATATTCTTTATTTACATGAATGATTTAAATTTATCTTCTAATCTATTTGTTAATTTTCTAATTGTTTATTTAGTGGGCATTAGATGCTAGTTGTGATAGATATGATGATGCGCAAAGTATATTATCTTGATCCATTAGGTGATAATCCAGTGATGTATAACTCCAGTACGTCACGAAATAGCGAATACAACTCCCCGCGCTCCAGGGTTATAATGACTCCCGAACAACTTTTGTGATAGCATTTATCACTTTGTGGGGGTCGCGGGAAAGTCGTTTTAAAAAGCAAGATAGTGAGGCTTTTTTTAAATCTCCATCCGGGAATTTGCCAACAAATTCCCTTATTATGTCGTTTACGTGACCCTCGAGATCGACGATCTCCGAGTCGGGGTCGGCCCCTCGTTTTTGAATTTGGGTTCGCACGATGTCTTCCACAATTCTGCGTATGGAATCCCTCTTTTGAGAGATCTTTTCGCGGAGTTGATTCTAAAAAAAAAAGTCGAAGACGGTCCCTTTCCTTTCCCCATCGGCATCTATAGGAGCTTGAATCTCTTCTTCTCCCCGGGGAGGGAGACTATTGAGATCGATCTCAGGCTCAGGTCAATAAGGAAGTTTCATTAGTTTACCTTTTTTTAAAATTTTTTTTATGTTGTGGATTAATTTATTGACATCCGTTATTTATTTCTTATAGTGGGATAACAATGCATCAAATGAAGATTAACCAAAAGAAGGTTGTGCAATAAGCCTCCATCAAGGTATTAACAAAACAAAGTTATAAATATTCCTTGTTACTTTCATCAAATTTTTTGGAAACTAAGTTTTATTTTTAGTTTCCAAAACAACCTGAAACCTTTTAATGTGGCTATTATATGATGAAGTACCTCGGAGATACTGTTCGAAATTTGTACATTCTTGAAAACAATATAAGTTGTGAGATGAATTTGCTTAACAACTGTGTTTAATTGATCAATTGCCACTGTTTATGAGAAATTACTTATCAATTATATGAATTGTGAAGATGTTTAATGGGTGAATTGTTTGTTGCTTGGTGCTTGAAATTTGCAATATCTACATATATAGTAGCTAGGGGTACTTTGTATGTTTAGGATAATCACATGCACTTTACTTGCCATATGTATTATAGGTCAAAGCCACATCACTATATCCTGATTTTATCTTATTGTACTTTTAAATAGAGTAGGGAGATTAATTAGTTCAACATAATTGATCAAAATTTTGTTGAATGCAGTCAGTATGGTCTTTGGCAAAATTGATGCTAAGTTTTTGTGTGTTCTATTATAAATTATTGAGTGAATGAAAAAAATTATTATAAATTATTTGCTTGTGGTGATTTTTTGATGTTAGTCAAAATAATTTCTTCAATATATGTATATATTTTGTTGTTTTATTTTGAAAAAGATATAATTATATATATATATATATAAGTGCAATGGCTAGATGAGTTACTATAAACGACCTTTCACAACTTCGCGACGAGTGGACCATGTATGCTGCAAAGTTAATTGTTCAATATACTACACTTGTAGGTGGGAAAGGTAAAGGTTAAGAAGTAGATGAGTTGGGGACAACTGATTCATATATTGTTTCCAATATGTCAAATACAATATGCCATTATATTGTTTCCAAATTATATTTGAAAAGTTTTTAGCTATATTTTAGATATTTTCTATTAGTCTTTCATTTGATACTTATTTAAATTTTAATCAGAATGTTATATTTAATTATTCTGATTAGTTTAGTTTAATTTTAATATTTTCTTTAAACAACATCATTAGATTATATTTAATTGTTCAGGTTAGTTCAATTTAATTTTGTTATTTTCTTTGAATAACATCATTTGATTGGCAAAACTAAAAGAACAATGAAAATAGTACGCTAACAACAGAAATGCGAAAACACAAATTTAATTAAAATAGTCATTAACACTAAAAAATTTATAAGAACATACTACTCCACTTTGTCATAATACTAGTGATACTATAGTAATATTAATTACTAACACTAAAGTATTATTGTCATTCATTATATCATTGTTTGTTAATAAACACTATATTTAAAGAGTATCATAATATTCGTGATACTATAGTGAAACTTACTGTTGACATACAAAAATTATTAGTAACTAGTAACACATGGTGTCATAGATGTTGTAATACTATATTAATAGTTATCATTGATACCATATTTTTGACACCACAAATAAGTATGACTATTTTTTTTATTGCCAGATTACTGACACCGTGAGCAAGCGTCACTAGAAGTCTTTACTGATATTATTCTAATGATAGTGAGGACCATTTTCTACTAGTGATTATGTGTCTTCTGTGATGTTTGTCAGAAGGTGAAGAGCGACACGCTGTCACTAGCAAGACTTCAGCCATTGCTTATTCCATGCCAAGTAATGGGAGGACATCGCCATGGATTTTATCGAAATACTTCATTCATCCAACAACAAGAATACGATTCTCATTGTGGTCGATCGACTTAGTAAATCAGCGCATTATGGCTCTAGCTCATCTTTTTTTTTATTTTTTTGGGTGTAATAACGAGCCTATCTAAAGGCTAAGGCAAAACAGAACGAGGGTATGAAACCCCAGTACAATCATGCAGAAGCCATAAATCAGCCCCTACTGGAGGAGAATTGAAAATGTACAGACCAACAAGTAAGGATAGAGCAGAGTTTGCAAGGAAGCCAGCTGTAAAGTAGTTTCTTTGTAGGCATGTTTGATCTGCACTTGCCAGCCTTTGTTCAACAAATCTTTGATGCTCCTGATAAGTGAGGCATACGCATTTGTCCTAACACCGATATTAGCCACCAATTGAGTAACGCAAATACTGTCAACATCAACTTGAAGCTGTCGAATTCCTATATTCCAGGTCAAGTATAATCCCTGGTAAATGCCCCATAACTCAGCTCCAATGATGGAGTCAACACCAATATTCATGCCAAAACCAATTATCCATTCCCCATCACAGTTCCGAATTGAGCCCCCAGCACTAGATAAACCATAACTTTTATGGGTTCCATCTGTATTAAGTTTAAACCATGGCCAGCTCGGGGCCACCCATCCAAAATGTTTTTCAACCTTCATGTCAGCAAGACCAAATAAGCTCTGGTTAATCTTCTAAATTTCCTCTGTACGACACTTAATATCCATCACTATGTGGCTCGTGCTGTTGGTTACACCGTTGTGAAGCTTTTAATTATGCCAAAACCAAAGCCTCCAAATTGTGACTCCAAAAAGACATGTCTAGTCAAAAAACCCTTCATACTTCCACAAGTTCTTCAAATTATATAGCATCCAATCTCTGAGATTCAGATTAAAAAATTGCTGCCTGATCTCAAAGAGTAGCAAAGCTAACCAAACATGCTTAGCACCGGGGCAATCTCTCAAAGCATGAAGAGTATTCTCAATGAAACAGCCACGTCTCGCACAACTCATATCAGCTCCAATGTGCCTTATGAAATGTTCAGCCTTAGTTTTCAGTCTGTTCTGTCCGACCACCCGCAGAAAGATTCTGATACGTTGGGGTCCTCTCTAGTACCAAACAAAGCTCCAAAAGGAGTCCTCATCATTAACCGTCATTTTTGACAAATCTAGGTATGCCGATTTAGTTGTGAATTCTCCTGACTTGGAATAAGCCCAGTACATTTGATCATCCTCATCATACACATTGGGAGGCTTTATCACAGTAATTTTGAAAAGTAGATGATGAGGCAAAAAATTGGTAAAAAGCCTCCAGTTCCAAGGCCCCATTTATAGCTCAGATGTTGGTTGACAGATTTGTAGAGGGAGTGGTCAAACATCATGGCATGCCGTAGTCCATCACTATTGATAGAGATCCTGTGTTTTATAGCAACTTTTGGCAGGAGTTCTTCAAATTTTTTGGCACGGAACTAATTAAAGATGACTTCTGCTTAACACCCGCAAACCAATGGCCAAAAGGAAGTGGTCAATAGATGTATAGAACAATATTTCGACTGTTTTGTCCATCAATAGCGCAAAAAGTGGAGCTCTATGCTTTCTTGGGCAAAATTATGGTACAATACTGTTAGATCATAAACTTTATCCAAGATGAATAAATTCAAGCCCAACTCATGGAAGGTTCCATGAGTAGGTATGATTGGTGAGGTTTGAATTATTTGTGCTAGGTGTGGTTGGTGAAGTAGGTGAGTGGTAGGTTTTAATAGATGGTGAGGATTTGTGTATTAGTTGAATAAATGAATGGTTGTGATTAGTTTTTTTCATGTATAAATACCCCCCTCTCCCCTTTGGTTTAAGCATTAAGTGAAATAACAAAATCTCTAACGTGTAGAGAGTGAAAAATAAGAGTTGTAATTGGTGAGGAGTGTTGTTGAAGAAATAAAATAGTGTGTTTTTTTGTGTGTTTTATTTGTTAATTCTCCAACAAAGTGGTATCCGAGCTAGTACGTGATGTTATATATAGTTATATAGCATATCAAATCGAAGATCTCGACAAGAGGAACGTGGCGCCCTAAAAATCATCCAGATCCGAGACCGGACGCGCCCACACTTGCCACCGGAAGCTTTCTGTCCTGAAGCTGAGTTGACTCACCGAGTTGAACCAAGCTGAGCTGAGCCGAACTGAACCAAGCCGAGCCGAGCTGAACCGAATCAAGTCGAACCGAGCTAACTCCAGTCGAACCAACCCGGACCAAACTAAGACTACTAAGCCGACGTTGACCGTTCACCGGCATTGACCGTTGACCGAAAGTTGACTCGAGTCCTTCCCAAGGTTTTTCGACGTGCCGAATTCATCTGTGCATTCAGAATCTCTAAATTCTCACTCAATTTGTGAGTTATGGCAAACAGTTTTATGATGTCATTTCAATTTCTACAATTAAAGGGAAGTAAGTTTGATAATTGGAGTATTAAAATGAAGGCTCTATTGGGTGCACATGACGTATGGGATATCGTGGAGAAAGGCTTTATTGTACCAGAAAATGAAGCCACTTTAACTGCGGCGCAGAAGGAGAATTTAAAAGACTTGAAGAAGAAAGAGAATAAAGCAAAGTATCTCATCTTTCATTCATTAGATGAAGATGCTTTTGAAAAGATTACTGGTATAACCTCATCAAAAGAAGCATGGGAGAAACTAGAGACCTCTTACAAAGGAGCGGAGCAAGTTAAGAAGGTTCGTCTCCAAACATTACGAGGAGAATTTGAGTCCTTACACATGAAGGAGTCTGAGTCAATTTCTGACTACTTTACTCGGGTTGTGACCGTTTCTAATGAATTAAAAAGAAATGTCGAGGAGTTAAAACAGGTAAGGATCATTGAAAAGATATTTCGATCAGTAGACTCGAAATTTGACCATATTGTTGTGACAATTGAGGAAACAAGAGATCTAGAGGATATGACGATCGAGCAACTTCAAGGAAGGTTGCAAGCCAACGAAGAAAAACTAAAAAAGAAGTAAGAAATCAAAAAAAAAACTTCTCAAGATGGAGGTCAATCCAAAGAAAAGAGAAGAAAGTTCCGACAACGAGAAAATGCACTATGTCCGAGGTAGAGGATGAGGACGAGGTAGAGGTCGTGGTCATGGACGAGGTTGGAATTTCAACAACAACTCCAATTATGCCAAAGGAGAAAGCTCAACCAAAGGACGAGGCAAAGGCAATCCAAGATCGAGGTATGACAAATCTCAAGTACAGTGCTATAATTGTCAAAAGTTTGGGCATTATGCTTTATAATACAGAGCTCCAAGCACCAGAATTGAGGAGAAAGTGAACTATGCTAAAGAGAAAAATGGTGAAGATGACACACTTTTACTAGCACGCAATGACACAAGTGGAGGTAAAAAAAAAACATGGTATCTTGACACAGGTGCTAGCAATCATATGAGTGGAAACAAAAGCATGTTCGTGCAACTAAATGAATCTGTGAATGACAGTGTCGCTTTTGGAGATGATTCAAAAGTACCAGTGAAGGGTAGAGATAACATTCTTTTTTGTGCAAAAGATGGTAGTCACCAAATAATTTTGAATGTTTATTATGTGCCTAATATGAAAAGCAACATCCTTAGTTTGGGTCAACTTTTAGAAAAATGCTATGATATTAACTTAAAAGATTGTAGTGTTTTCCTATGAAATGACAAAGGAAATCTAATTACAAAGGTGAAAATGTCGAAGAATAGAATGTTTCCTTTAAATATTTAAAATGATGTTGCAAAGTGTCTCAAAGCCTGTCACAAAGATCCATCCTGGATTTGGCATCTTCGGTATGGGCATCTCGACTTTGGAGGATTGGAGCTACTATTCAAGAAGAACATGGTGAAAGACTTACCATACATCAATTACCCTGATCAACTTTGTGAAGGATATTTACTTGGAAAGCAGTTCAGAAAGAGCTTTCCAAAGGAGTCAAACTCAAGAGCTCAGAAGCCACTCGAGCTCATTCATACTGATGTGTGCGGTCCATTCAAGCCAAGCTCCCTTGGTAAAAGTAACTACTTCTTTCTCTTCATAGATGATTTTTTAAGAAAAACTTGGGTGTATTTTTTAAAGCAGAAATCAGAAGTCTTTGAAACTTTCAAGAAGTTTAAAGCTGCAGTGGAAAAAGAAAGTGGATACCAAATTAAAGCCATGAGATCTTATCGAGGTGGAGAGTTTACTTCCAAAGAATTTTTAGAGTTTTGTAAAGCAAATGGAATTCGACGCCCTTTGACAGTTCCAAGATCCCCCCAACAAAATGGTGTTGCAGAAAGGAAGAACAGAACCATCCTTGACATGGCAAGAAGCATGCTTAAAAGTAAGAGGCTACCTAAAGAATTTTGGGCTGAAGCTGTTGCATGTGCAGTCTACTTATCCAATCGATTTCCAACAAGAAGTGTGTGGGGCAAGACACCACAAGAAGCTTAGAGTGGAAGAAAGCCGCATCATTCATCTAAGAGTTTTCGGAAGTATTGCCATGTACATGTATCGGACGAAAGTATAGCTAAGCTGGATGACAAAAGTGAGAAGCTCATCTTCATTGGCTATGACAACAACTCCAAAGGATACAAGCTTTACAATCCAAACAACGGGAAAATCGTGATCAGTCGAGATGTAGTTTTTGATGAAAAAGGAGAATAAGATTTTGGCTCTGGTGTGGATGACTTCAATTTCTTTCCCATTGAAGAAGATGATCATACACAGATAAAACAAGTAGAAGAACAACAAGAGCCAGCTACTCCACCTATCTCACCAGCATCAACCACATGTGGAGATTCACCGCCATCTTTCTTAAATGAAAGAACCGAAAAACGTACAAGGAGTCTTCAAGATCTTTATGAGGTAACTAAGAGACATGATAATCTCACTCTCTTTTACCTCTTTGCTGATTATGAGCCAGTCAACTTCGAAGAAGCTGCACTAGATGAGAAGTGGAGAATTGCAATGAATGTATAAATCAAAGCCATTGTGAAGAATGATACTTGGGAGCTTACTACTCTTCCCAAAGGGCATAAGGCGATCGGTGTCAAATAGGTGTACAAAATAAAAAGAAATGCGAAGGGAGAAATTGAAAGGCACAATGCGAGGCTAGTTGTAAAAGGCTATAGTCAAAAGGCTGGCATAGACTACGATGAGGTATTTGCTCCTATAGCTCGACTTGAAACTATTAGACTTATTATTTCTTTGGCTGCTCAGAACAAATGGAAGATTTTTCAAATGGATGTCAAGTCTGTTTTCTTGAATGGATTCCTTAAAGAAGTTTACATCGAACAACCATTGGGCTATGTGGTGAAAGGACATGAAGATAAAGTTTTGAGATTGAAGAAAGCTCTTTATGGGTTAAAGCAAGCACCAAGGGCATGGAATAGCAAGATTGACAAGTATTTTCAAGAGAAATGCTTCACCAAATGCCCATATGAACATGCTCTCTACGTCAAAGAAAAAGATGGAGATATTTTGATTGTGTGCCTGTATGTGGATGATCTCATCTTCACTGGAAGTAATCCAAGCTTGTTTGAAGAGTTCAAGAGAGTGATGATCAAAGAGTTCGAGATGACTGACATCGGACTGGTGGGATATTATCTCGACATTAAAGTCAAACAAAAGGAAAAAGGCATATTTATCTCCCAAGAAAGCTATGCAAAGGAGATTCTCAAGAAGTTCAAGATGAATGATTGTAAGCCTATAAGCACGCCAGTGGAATATGGAGTCAAGTTATCCAAACATGATGAAGGCGAAGATATAGATCCAACATTCTTTAAAAGTTTGGTTGGAAGCCTATGTTATTTGACATGCACGAGACCAGATATCCTTTATACTGTTGGACTTGTGAGTCGATACATAGAGAATCCAAAGACCACCCATTTTAAAACTGCAAAAGGAATCCTTCGCTACATCAAAGGTACAAATAATTTCAGCTTGTTATACTCATTTTCTAATGACTACAAGCTTGTTGGATATAGCGAAAGCGATTGGGGTGGAGATGTAGATGATCGAAAAAGCACCACAAGATTTGTGTTCTTCATGGGAGATACTGCTTTCACATGGATGTCAAAGAAGCAACCTATTGTCACGCTATCCACTTGTGAAGCTGAGTATGTAGCTGCCATATCAAGTGTTTGTCATGCAATTTGGCTCATAAATTTGCTGAAGGAGTTGGGTTTGCCACAAGAAGAGCCAACTGAGATTTGTGTTGATAACAAATCAGCAATTGCCCTATCCAAGAATCCAGTCGTTCTGATCGAAGCAAACACATAGACACTCGCAATCATTTCATAAGAGAGTGTATTGCAAGAGAAGAAGTGGAAATCAAGTATGTAAAATCACTAGATCAAGCAGCTGATATCTTCACTAAGCCACTCAAGAAAGAAGACTTCGTAAAATTCAGAAGTTTGCTTGGTGTCACAGGATCAAGTTTAAGGGGGGGTGTTGAATCATAAACTTGATCCAAGATGAATAAATTTAAGCACAATTCATGGAAGGTTCCATGAGTAGGTATGATTGGTGAGGTTTGAATTATTTGTGTTAGGTGTGGTAGGTGTGGTTGGTGAAGTAGGTGAGTGGTAGGTTTTAATGGATGGTGAGTATTTGTGTATTATTTGAATAAATGAATGGTTGTGATTAGTTTGTTTCATGTATAAATATCCCCTCTCCCCTTTGGTTTAAGCATCAAGTGAAGTAACAAAATCTCTAAGGTGTAGAGAGTAAAAAATAAGAGTTGTAATTGGTGAGGAGTGTTGTTGAAGAAATAAAATAATATTTTTTTATGTGTTTTATTTGTTAATTCTCCAACAAATACGGCTTATCATGCATCGATGGGAATGACATCATTCCAAGCTTTGTATGGTCTTTTGCCTCCCACCATTACTCATTAACAGGCGGGCACCTCTCCAGTGAATGAGGTAGTCTAAAACCTTAAGTCACGAGATGACTTACTGCTCCAACTCAAGGAACATTTACATGCTGCCAACAACCGCATGAAACAGACAGCTAATGGTCATCAATGCGACATCGAATTCCAAGAGGGATACCTGGTTTACCTTAAGCTTTACCGCCAACACACACTCTTCAAGAGAGCAGCTCAAAAACTAGCAAGCCGGCTCTATGGTCCTTACTTCGTTGAAAAGATAATTGGCAAGCTCGTATCAACTCAAGCGTCTAGCTGGATCTCGAAACCATCCAATTTTTCATGTTTTGTTACTTAAAAAGAAGATGCGGGACTCCTGCACCCCAAGTCCTGACTTACCTCTTTTACTGACCAGAAGGAAATGATTTTGGAGCAAGAGGCTGTTGGAGTTTTTTTTTTTTTTTTTAATAATATAGAAGCAAACGAGGAAAAGCAAATAGATAGGTTTGAGGCGTGGATAGACACTTGCCTTTTAAGGTTTTGTTTGCCCTCACCATACTTGGTTTACTATAGAGTTGAATAGTAAATTACCCCCAAAATACAACAAATCTTGAATACAATCTCTAGCAATAAAATTATATTTCAGAACATGTTTTGAATCTGTAATAAGGTGGAGTATTTATAGGAAATAAAGGGTCTATTCATGAAGAGACTTGTCTACACACAAGTGACACAACCTTTTAATGAAAAAATACATCTATTCATAAATAATACAACTCTTCACATAAAGGCACCTTTTAGAGTAGATATATCTTTTCATTTAATAATTTAAAATAAATTAACTAATTAATTATTCAAAGAGATATTACAATATTTCTTACAGAGGCTGTATTGGATACATGCTAGGTGAAAAGAGGAGCAAAATTCATCGAGGAAAGTTTGGTCAAATGGCGGGCTACCTGCTGACGAAGCCACTTGGGAAAATGCCAATGAACATCAAGGGAGGTTCATTAGCTTAGACCTTGAGTACAAGGATCCAATGAAGGAGGAAGGTATTGATAAGCTTCCATGTAGGTCTCAGCATGTTGGTGTGTAGAATCATAACTACGTGGGTTGAAGTTATTGTGCATTGAGGCATGCATGGAGTTGACGACAGCTTGTCAAGAATTATGGAGGACTTCGTTTCTATCCATTGGCTAGCGCGATTTATGCATTAGATTGCGTCAAGAGTTTGTTTACAGTTTTTAGCTATTATCTTGCTATTAGTTATTAGAGGCACTAATACGTATTTGGTTTAGATATTATTTTTAATTCTTATAATTGGCTACAAAAGCTAGTGGATAACTTGTAGTCCTAGTCTAATGCAAATTGCTTCTATATTATCGTAGAAAGTGGTTGCAATAGGGAGTAGTTGCAATTCTTTTCAACCAGATGCTCCTATTTGGTCAGATACGTGACAGCAACCTCCTATGTTCCTTTCATTACAGTATTTCTAAATAAGTTCCTGAATAACAAGACTAATGATTTTCTTATTAATGATATCCATGATGACAGTAACGATATCAATGCTAGTGACCATATTAATTGTGACCTTGATATGGAGCTGGAGCTTTTTACTATGATGAATGCGCTGACTATTAATATGATGTCAGAAATAGGTCGATTTTAATATCAATCTTTAACTTGAATTAACAAAAGCAATGTCACCTGACATAATATGGGTTCCAAACATAATATGGGTTCCAAACATTCATGGTCAGAATGTGAATGAGAGAATTATTTATTCCACAGTCTATTGGTGAACTATCTCTAGAGATTGTGAAAGATGTTATGTTAGTAATATTCTTATTATTGCTTCAGACTATAATTCCCCAAAAAGTGGAAAAGAATTCAATCTACTCCCTACTGCAACCATTTCCTACGAAAATATAGAAGCAATCTGCAGGACTACAGTTATTCACTAATTTGAAGTAGGGATGGCAATGGGGAGGGGAGGGGAGGGGACCAATCTCCCCATACCCATCCCCGATGTTTTGCATATGTCCCCGTCCCCTCCCCGTCCCCGTCAAAATTGCTTGAGAGAATCCCCATCCCCTCCCCGAATAATAACAGGGGATCCCCGAGGGTCCCCGGTCCCCGAATAATTAATAGTCTAATACATTTTTTATTTTCGATTTTAAATTAATCATATTAAAATAAACTCATACCGCTATTGTAAGCTCGTAACCAACTTTGACAGCACATTAAGGCCTCCAATGTGCTTGGATGAAGTTTGTTATGGTATGAGCTCACAACTCTACCACTAGTGTTAAAAGCTGATTCAGAAGCAACTGTTGTAATTGGAATTGCCAAAATATCTCTAGCAATTCGAGCTAATGTAGGATACCTATTAGCATTTGTCTTCCACCAACTCAAAATATTAAAATCTTCCATCCGAGATATAACTTTCTCATCCAAATATGAATCTAATTCATCTGCAACAACTGCACAATCTCCATTGTTTACATAATCATTAAAACCTGTCATCCATTTGGTTGCTTTCTTATAAGAATCCCCTGTAGATCTAGTAGAAGAACTACTACCAGTATAATCAAAGCAATAAACAGTTGGTGAAAACTTCAATTAATACTCTTCAACTAATTCCCGGCAAAGGGTGACCACTTTCCCAACATACAACTATTTTGATATTTATTATTTTTAACAATATTTATAATTTTGTTATTTATTTATTAGTAATTTTAAAAATAAAAATAAAATTAAAAATTAAAATGGGGAAATGGGTAGGGGATGGGGATTCCACCTCATCCCCGTCCCCTCCCCGAATAAAAAGTTGGGTAAAAAATTTTCCCCGTCCCCTCCCCGAAAAAAAAATTGGGTATAAAATTATCCCCGTACCCTCCCCGAATGGGGAAAATCCCCGAGGGTACCCATCCCCGTGGGGATTTTTGCCATCCCTAATTTGAAGCCAATTATAAGAATTAAAATTAATAATTAAACCAAATACTTATTAGCGCCCCTAACAAACGCCTGGGCCAATCTTATTATGCCTTACGTCTTCTTTTAACTCTAATTTTGCGCCAATCACGTATGCAAAGAATAAAACAAAAAAAAATAAGGGTCACTAACAATTCATGTAAGATGAAAGGACCCCATTTCATTTGTCAAGGACACGGATAAACAAGGTATTATGAGACCACTGTATATGTTCGGTCATAACGAAAAATAATAGTTATTATTATCAATAATAGTTACTATGACATCGGGTTAAATAAAACCTTCCCATTTTTTGAGTGACAAATTAATGCTCATTAAAGAGGGTAGCGTTGGGCAATGCTTATAAAGACTAAATTAAGGCATAACGAAATGACAGGTTACACTTCAACAAATCAACACAAAAATAATATCAGGCATTGTAACGGTCCTAAATTATCTTATAACAAAATAATAACTATGTAGAGAAACTCTTTTACTGTTTTGAATTAGATCAGCATTGGATTTAAATTCCACTAGTAATATGAAGAATAATATTATATTTTTCAATCAATATTGTATTTTTGAATGTAAAATGAAGTAATTAATAATTTTATAAGATATAACATTAAAAATTTGCATTCTCTTCTAACTTAATTTTCCTTACATTTTATTGGAGATTATGACATATGTCATCTAAAACCTTGTACGATTTACTTTTGCTTTCATTATTAAACTCTACATCTTCTGATGGCTATTATCCTCTAACTATTTTCTGGTAATTAAAAAAAATAGACAAATGTTTCGATTGTCATACTTACAATAAGTATTTAGGAATTGGAATCACAATTAAGACTAATATTAGGAAATCAAAGGTTCGGAGCCCATAAAGTTGACCTTGTAACATTATACGTAATTGGTCCCTAGTGATTTGTAATATGCATGAGACGTGAGATACACGAGTGTACTCTATGTTACCTACAGAGTACTATCGATTATTATATTCCTTCTAATAGTAAATGACATCACTGAGGTGAATGCGTTTCTCTAATCCACCAAGGCAAAGTCGTAATTTATGCAAAAAATTAATAACATACCATATATGCATGCATCCTTACCAAATTGACAAAATATGGGATAAGAACAAAAATAAATCAATCTTCAATCCGCATGAACAATTCTATTTAAGAATACTACGTCCTGACTTCCCAAAGTCGTCCAAAACAATTGCAAAATTTAGAGAAAAAGAAAATGGCTGCTTTCACCAAATACATGTTGTTGTTGCTCACACTTTTTGTCCTCTCCATTACTTTGTCCAATGCTATTTATTTCAGTGGTAACGTGCACGTTCACATCACCAACGATTTACAGCCAGGCTTAAATCTAACCTTTCATTGTAAATCTGGGGATAATGACCTTCGAGAACGTGTTCTCTCTCATGGGCAGACCTTTGATTTTCATTTCCGAAAGAGTGTATACAGGGACGACACATTATTCTATTGCAGCTTTGCGTGGAACGGTGCGTTTCATTGGTTCGAAATCTACAACCAACTGAGGGATGATGATTATTGCGAAGAGCTGTGTGATTGGAAAATAAGAGAAGATGGTCCACGGTTGATGCTAAATGATGGTAAAATTAGGTTTATGGCTTATGAGTGGAAAGATTGATGAATTGTCTATGAAATAAGACCATGTACTCCTTTACATTCAATAATTGATCGTAACTATTGTTTTCATAATTTGGTTTATTTTTCTTCTATTCTTTCTGTATGATTTATGTATTTAATGTCAAAGGATAGATATAGGCAACATCTGACTGATCGGTAGCAGTAGAGGTTAAGGGACAACCGGACCAGGTTTCTCATCCCAATTCAGGCTATAAAAATAAAATTTTAAAAATAGAAATCTCAACAAATATATATACGACCTTTAATAGGGCGCAAGGGTGGGTGTATTATATAAGCTTATAATGAAATCCAGAAAGCTTGCAATGAACAGTTGAATAATCCCCAACGTTAAAAAACTTTTCTAACTTAACGAGTCGCAAGTAATTACCCACTGCGGACTTGAATGCCTAGTAAAAAATTATTTCAAAGTTGTTTGTCCCTAATGAGCTAAGAAAATTAATTCTTGAGCCGGCATTTGAGAATTGTTTAATTCCTATTATTGCCAAATTCTAGACAAGCACACCTTTTAAGGAAAAAACATTGCAAACTAATAATCTGAAATTTCAAAGATTACTGGTTTTATTTTTTGGTTAAATTTTCAATTTATTTCGAAGGTAATAATCTTATATGAGATGGTCTTATATTAAATATATATTTGTAAAGCTTGAGACTCACCCCAATTCCTAAGATAGATTTTAAGTATGCATTGAGATTTTATATATTATTAGAGTCAAATTTATGTATGAACGGACCCATTTATACTACATTATGATCACGTGAGAAGAACATGACAAATAAGTTTGGGCTACACGTGACAAGGGGTGTAAAGGAAACAAATTAATCCCACATCGCTATCATTTAAGATCAGCCTACACGTGATAGGTTCGTGGGTTTCTTGCGCATTTGGTCCAAGATCAACTCTTAGTTTTTCTCTCTATTGTATTTCGGATAAGTATCTATGTTGTCTCTGTGATGCTGTAAAACACTATCAAATCCTTAGCTGTCTGTGAGTATTAATCTTCTTCATGTTAACAGCAAGCAGATTTTGGGTTATCAGGATCAAAGTCATAATAAATTTCCTATTTTGTTCCGTATGTAGTATGTACCACGATGAGTAAAGATTCATTCTTCATCTCTTTCTTGCGTATATATTACATATTTGGCATATCTAATTATTCTATATAAAAAGATAATTCGTATCCTCAAATTCCTTACAAGAAATAGTAATAAACTAATAAAATAAAAAAATAATCTTAAGGATTAGCGCAAATATTATTTTCAGGCCAAATCCAAGTT
Source organism: Citrus x clementina (assembly GCF_000493195.1). Lineage (NCBI taxonomy): Eukaryota > Viridiplantae > Streptophyta > Magnoliopsida > Sapindales > Rutaceae > Citrus > Citrus x clementina. Next base: position 8,925,322 of record NW_006261964.1, on the reverse strand, counting down.
TGACCAATTTTCCAATTTCTTTCAAGTTTGTAATCTTTGGAATTAATACTGCGACCAACTATTTAAAGAAAGCGAAAGTTCAATTCGCTCCCGCTACAAATTCAAGAATTATGTGATGCGCAGAGCTATACCTTTGCATAATTGCATTTAATGAAAATATTTGGAAGATCCCTATACTTTTGTGGATTTGTATGGAGTGGCAGGTTGTATTGGTACGATATCTATGAAGGCAGTAGCGGCTTGACCTCTAGGTAACTTAGGGTGCGTTTGAGATTGAGGTTGGGCAGCTGTAGCTTAAAAGTTACAGCACTAAAGTGTTTGGTAAACACTAACTGTTGTAGCTTTTAAGCTATATTGATATGATTTTTCACTTGTATAATACAAAATCTATTATATCTTTAATAATTTTATCAAAATTATTATTTAAAATTTATATTTAGTATATATTATTAACTTTTGTTTTATAATTACAGCTTTTTTTTCACAGCAGCTGTAGCTTAAAAATTACAACACCTCAATCCCAAACGCACCCTTAGGTGATTGCCTAAGGTCCCGCTTTATATGAAAGCGCTATGAAATGATTATTTTGTATATAAAAGGGGAAAGTGAATTTAAAAGTCATTATTATTCATTTAATTTATTATTATTTTGCAATTATCTTTTCCTAAATAAACTATCAAATTCTTATAAAGTCTATTTAATGTAGTACTTAATAGTTTTAATTTCTATAAAACCGATAAGTTAATAGTTTCAATCCTAAAAATTCTTTAGTTCATTGTTAGAATTAATATGTTATATTTCAAAAGTTTTATATTCATTTTAAACATCTATAAAAGCCCCACATTTTATTACTTATCCATTAATTTTTTCCTCCAACAATTAAGACATGATATGTTCTTGGTGTTTGAGAGAAAGAAAGAGGGAGAGGGAAAAAATCCTGCTTCCTTTACTTTCCACTCAAGAAGAAAAAGAAAAAATCTAATAGTTTTCTCTATTCTCTATGACTATTGGTCATTACTCAAATCCTCAAACAATTAATATAAACGTAAGTTAATTTATGATTTCATCTCAAATTTCAGATTTTATCTTTTTATTATTCTCTCAATTAGTTGTGTTATTTATTTGTTCTTATTTCTTTTTAATATATTCTTTTATTCATCTACTTTTTTGTGTGTGCTTGTTTTATCTATTTTGAAATAAAATTATATCGAATAACTTTAGAGAATAGAAGAATAGAAAAATTAGTTTAATTTAGAAAAGGAGTAGTAAAAAAGATATAATTTGAGTTAAAAAAACAATAAGTGGAAATGTTATAATTGAATTAAAATTTCATAGATTAGCAACAGTAGAATAGAATTTTATTTAATAATTTTACATTTAGAGTATTTAAAGGTTTGTTTTCAATAAATAATATATATAATCCTAAATTTTATGAAAAATTAATTAAAACCATTTGCGTAAGGATATGGTTGAGCCGGCCCTGTATAAAAGTTGTCGGGATAGTGCTTCCAATGTAACTGGACCGTAGTACCATGTGGTCCTTTTTTGACTCTGAATGAATATGACGATCTTACATGTTATCAATGGAATTCTTAATGAATATTGTTTGGCATATGTTCATAATGTGCAATAAAGTCCTCAAATTCCATTGAATAATTTGTAATCTTAATGTTTTGTGCATGATTTTTTCTAGTAGTTAACTTCCATTTCGAATTTTGAGCATACAAGCATTTTTTTCATATGAAAGAAGGTTATATCACGAGAAAATTGTAATCCTTGTCCACTCGAGATAACTCGCTCAAGCTTCTCAAAAAATTTTAAAAAATAAAAATAAAAATAAAAAGTAACTGTATCAAGTCATCAGTAATGTTAATTTCCTTTTGTCAAAACGAAATTCAAGGACTTGTTAATCAATTTAGATGAGTAATGGGTGACACAGCATTTGATTTTTTTTTTTTATCAAATTGATGTGTAATATTTCCATGGTTGAATTAAAAATATGTTAGGACTAAGGATGGCAAAATGTCAGGTCGGGCTCGGGCTTGGCCAAGCCCTACCCGACCCGATCAAAAAAAATTTAAAACCCAAACACTATTTAGTTAGGGTTGGGCCGAGCCCGGCCCGAATCGGGCTAACATCGGGTCGGGCCCAACCCGACCCTACCGAAATAATTAACCCCAAAATTTAATTCTCATTTTCCACCACCATTTCAACAAATTCGGCAATTACTCAACCATTTCAAACACAATCTAATCCACTTTCCATAACTATTTCAACCAATTCCACAACTATTTCAATCCCACACACAAATCAATTCCAAAATCCAACATGAAAAACACACAATGTAATTTCACAACTATTTTACCCATACACAATTTAATTCAAGAACCCAACATAAAAAATAAAAAATAAAAAACTCATGTCTTATATAAATAAAAATACAATGCAATTAAATTAAAAACACACAATATAATTTCACAACTATTTTAGTCATACACAATTCAATTCAATAACACAACATAAAAAAAAAAAAAAACTCATGTCTTATACAAATAAAAATACAATGCAATTAAATTAAAAATACACAATGTGTGATGTTGTGTGCGTGTGTTAACTTGTGTTAGTTTTTTTTTTTTTTAAATAGGGTCGGGCCGGCATTAAGCCCTACCCTAACCCTAAATTTGTTCGGGCCTTAAAATTTTGGTCCTAACCCGACCTTAAACTTGAAAATTCAGGCCAAAGCCCTAAACATTAGAGTCAGGTCAATCGGGCCAAAAATCAGGTCGAGCTAAATTGCCAAGCCTAGTTAGGACCTACATAATTTATTTTATTTTTTATTATTTTAATCATCTAATTATATACTATCACATCAATTTATACAAGATTTGTCACTATAACAAAAGTGGCTATTGGCTACCAATTATTTCCGAGGGACATATAAATCCCTAGGTGAAAAGTAGTTTTCTGATGGATTTTAATTCACTGTAGGTAAAATAGAAAAATGTGTAAGTTATTACCTCGGCAAAATTTTCCGTCTCTAAAAAGATAAAAAATCCTTTGCTATTATGAATTATTTATCACTGGAAGGTTAGAGCCAAAATTTAGACTCTACTACAAAATTGGGTTTTCTTGACAAAATATTTTTGTCTCAAATCATGTTGCTGACATAATTTTATTCTATCAAAAAAGCCCTTGTTAGAATATAGTGACAGAAAATTCAATAATTAGTGACAAAATACTTCTGTCAAGGAATTGTGTTACAATTCTTTACTTCCATTACATCGGATGTGGCAAATTACGTGGCATCTTATTTTGCAAACATGGCATTTGACATGGAAAATAAATTTTATGTTTACATAACATTACATCTTGTGCTGATTAATTTTTTTGAGCTAAATTTTTGTAAATAAAAAAAGGTCAATATTATTATTTATTTTAAAATAAATAATTTCTTTCCTTTCAATTACCAACAACCCATATTTTTGCAGTACCCTTGCAATAATAAAATCATTTATCCATTAAATATTTTTAAAACTACAATGCAATTTAAAATATTTCAATTATTCTGTTATTAAATATTGCTAATATCATAAAAATTTACATACATATTGACCCAAGTTAATATAAACAAAATTTCTTTTTTCGGAACCTTAAATCATTCGAGACTGCATCCTCTCCCTGCACGAATTACATCACTTTAAAAGGAAAAATTACATTTGATCAAATTGAATCTAAACTCATGCTTGATAACAAAATCTCATCAGCTCACATAATCAGCAACAATACTTGATCCTGAAGGCATAACCCAAATCTTAGCAAGTTTTTTTTTTTTTTTGATAGAAAATCTTAGCAAGTTTAATCTGCAGTCATGACAGAAAATTGCATCAATACTACTCTGATATCTTAGCAAGCGAATCTAATGCCATAGGTTTTAAAAAAGTAAATATTAAATAGTATTTAGGCCAATTAACATATTCTAATTTCTTCATGAGAATTATTACTATGTAATACTTAACAACTTTTTTATTATATTTCGTTAACACTTTATGTGCATTGTTGCTTTGAGATGAAATTACAACATATACATTTATAAACACTTAACGACTTTTTTATTTGTGTAGTATATTGTTAAACTGGCTCATAAAATTAGCTAACAACATAAGTTGCTCTGAGATGAAGTATCATACTTTTACTCTTTGGGAAATCAATTACTTTTATAAATTATCATACGCTCTAATTTGAAAATTGTATCAAAACGCTCTTAATCATTTGTTTTATTGTTTATAAAAAATTGTGTCCTGCAAAAAAAAAAAAAAATTGTCACTTTTATACTCATACTAAAAACAATCTATTGAAAATAACACAAGGCATTATAACAAACACTTGGTGTACAAATTTTAATTGTTACTTAAATTTTAACATTCATTAAATCTTCATGCTCGTACATTGGAGACCAATCAGATGATCACAATAAGAAATATATCAAAAATTGCAACAAAAAAATATCGTAATACTGTCAATATCGAAGACAATTCTGCAAGCAAGCCAATTTTACTATTCATATAACATGAATTTAATTAAAATAAACGAAGACCTTAAATTATAATGTAAAAAGCGTGAATAAATTATAATAAACAAAGAACAAGGTAAAGTAATGTCAAAAGCTAGCTCACCTGAGAAACCAATGATGAAAGCCAAACAGGAGGAAAAAGACAATCTTGAGATGAAATTAGCTCTTCGGCCATCTGGACCTTAGCTGAGATTAAACAAAAAATTGCTTCAGAGACAAAAAGAAACAAATCTGGAGAGAAGAATTAAAAGCCCCAACCCAAAACTATTAGATTACCTACTCGAATTTCGGTCGTTTCATTTTTGGATATGATTGCTCAGAAAATGATGAAAGCAAATGACTTATTTGTGAGGACTGGATCAAGAAAATTAAATTTTGTATGTTACTTTGATGGTGAGGTTAACATTTATGAGAGAGAGAGACGGAGAACCAAAGAGGGAGGCGAAGGCCAGAGAGGGAAGGGGAGAGCCATGAGTTTCGTTCTTAAGTTTTCAAGTACAAAATGTTTTTGTCTTAAATTTATTTCGGTCGCACATAAAAATATTTTTCCCGCTAAAAAAAAAATAAAAAGGGGATTGGAGAGAGGGAATTTCAATAATTTTGATTTGGCGCACTTTTCCGGCACTCATTTTACCACTATTTGATATTTTAATTGTTAATGCTTAAATTTTTTAAAACCTTTTTCATTGTATTTTATAAAATTACAATTCATAAACTTTTTCATTAGATTAGGTATCAAAAGTTTTGTTAAAGGATTAAAACTTTAACTATATATTATGGATAGGTTAAACAAATATTAAAAAGCGTATTTTAATTAAAAATAAAATATATATTCTTTTATTTTTTAAACATTTATGGGACCTTTTATTGAAGTTTAAGCTTTTCGAGAGATCCATTGTACTTATTATATGGCAAATTCTTATTAGTCCAACACACCTCAACATGATGAGGTCGCACATTTGGCCTACATAAGTTTCTCTTTTGGGCATATTAAATTATATCATTCTAAATTATTGATGTGGCAACATAAAATAATAAATTGTTTGATAGAATTTTGTCATTGACTTACTATAATATATTCACATTAGTTAAGTGATTGAAATCTTTCAAAAACAACCGTCATTTTTCAATGCCTACATGTAACTAAAATTTAAAAAGAAAAATCATTGATACAATTATGTCAAGAAAAATTTAAAATATTTAAAACATATTTTCTTAAAATATTAATATGAGAAATTTTATTTAAACATTTTGAGAGTGCTCTGTCAAGAATTACTTAATTTACTATATCAAGTGCGGGTGGCTCCATGGAAAGAAATCTTGTTGCCAAAACTCGTTTTTGTGTGCACTTCCTTAAACTAAAAGGACGAGGTGGTGCTCCATAACCGCGCCCCATTGAAGCTTTCAAGATGCTGAAACCTTCTTACAAAATAAAGAAGATTAAAGAGAGGGGGATTATGGAAGACGAGTGGTACAAGAAGGGATAGACAAGAGCTTGAGATAAAGGCGAAAATGGAGAAAGAATGGTGAGTTTTATTGAACCAATATAATGAGTAGTGTTGCTGCAAATAAAGATAGATTGGAAGAAGAATTTTAAAAGTTATTGTAACAAACCTTGGACATTTTTTTTAAATAAATTTATTTTTCTATCCCTATGTCCGTCAATTTGTTAAAAGTGTCTTTTGAATATAGAACATATAGGATGAAGATATATATGTTGGGAAAATATACTCTTTAAAAGTATATGTGTTTATTTAATTGTAATAAACAATTTTTCTGATTAATAAAATAAATGAGGTATTTTATTCAAGTATCTTAATTACATTAATATTTTGAGTAAAACCCCATTTAATCATATATTTATGTGATCACCATGTGGATTCACAGAAGATATAAATACAAGTTATTTTATGATTAAATAAATTAAGTTCGCAGTTGATAAATAAAGTTTGGCACTTTATTTGGGTATAAACTGTAATAAATTCATTGAATGATTTGTCTTAATTATGTATGAATTTATTGATATAGTATGACTACATTGAACAAGATCACATATGAGATTTAATTAATTTTGTAATAACTGTCAGACTTATTAAATCTCATAGGCATTGATTTTACTGTAACCTTAATCTTGAGTTAGTTATGATTTCATGATTGTAATTGTTATTCCATTTGAGTTACCAATGGGCACGACACACACTTGTAGTCAAGATTACCAAGTATCTTGGTGGGAGCAATTATGAGTATTGGAGTTATAGATTAACAATATAAAATTTGTACAACACATCTCTTGATGGGTTTTCGGCATTTGATCATAGAATTCTCTGGCCAGAGTGTGTCAACATATTTAGTATGTTGAAAATGATCATTAGTGAAAATCAGTAAGTATCAAGGAACAAGATGTAATTAAATTGATTTGCCAGTTGAGATATGGATTTATTAACGATGTAGTACAAAGGATTATGCAGTAAAGAAATCAATGTGGTATGAGTCGAATTATTATTCGAGAACACTATCTTGGAGAGCATACAATTATGGAGGTCAGTTCCAATCTTTTAGAGGAGTAGATTTTGAATTAAATAATTTGGCTAGTTTAATTACAGACATAATTATTGTAGCCACAATTGTATGTACCCAAATGATCCCCAAGTTAGCTCATTTAATTGACTGCGCCGCTACTGGATTTATAAGCAAGATAACTAGCTATTTGGATTAAAAGGCTAAATATATTATTTAGTAGGAGGCTCCATAAAATATGTTTGTGTGTAAGGAGCCTTGTGTTATTTTACAAGGTGGGCCCCTCTAACAAGAAGAAGTAACGTTACTTTTTGTTTTATTATTTTTTAATTTAAATTAAAGTTGATTTAATATAATTAAAAATAATAAATATGGAGCTTAAGATTTCCATTAAATAGAGATATAAAAAGACATGTTTTCTCCCAAAAAGAAGAGGGAGGCCATATTATACAGTTCAGAGAAAAATATTTTTTCTCTCTAATTTTGAGGGAAATAATTTCTCCTGCTAGTTGCTTTTAGTGGTGATAAAAGCGCCCACACGTCAAGTGCAGATCAAACCTGAGTCATAACCTGGAAGATCATTTGTGATGGATCGTGAGCTAACAAGTTTAGTGGTGACAGATCGTGATCTAATAGGAGTGGTGGTGACGAATCGTGATCTGGAAGCCTAGATTAATTAAGCGAAAAAGCCAAATCGGATTGTCAATGTATGATTTTCTAGATTACGAATTCCTATGTATTGTATGAGATCGTTCCTAAAAGTTTTTATAAAATTTTAAAAAACTGATTTTTCCCCAACAATATATTCCTAAAATCTCTTTAAATTTATTGTCATTTCTCTAGTTAAATTGAATGACATTAAAACTTAATTGATGGGTAATGAATATACATGCAGTTTTGAGAAGGCAAATTGACTACTTATATATGTTGTATTGTTGCGTATTTTGGTTTATTATAAATGGAATTTTGTTTGTTAGTTTGTTTGCATTTCACATTATGTTCAGTTATCCTTTATAATCAGTAGGGATGCGGCTAATTTAGAAAATGGCATAATTAATTAATCTGAGAAATGAGCTAATAAGAGATCATCACGAAATGTCTGGAGCTGAAGCCATTTGATAAACTAGTGCTATTTTCCATGTGTATGAAAGAACTTTGGTTCACATTTCCGGAGTATCTACAAGCAGCAACTGACACACTTCCTACATATTTTGCACATCATATTTAGCATAGTTTATTAACTATTTTATCTTATGCATTAAAGTAGAATCCAGATTTGTCCATAAGTTAGTTTGACAATACCTGGCAGATGGGATTTGACTCAAGTAAATATCGAGTGATCTTACATGATTGAAAAAAATGCATTGAAGTAGAATCTAGATTTGTTCATATATTCCTTGAGGAAAGTTGTAAAATATATGTCGTATGCTTGTTTCGTAGTGGTGTGTGCTAAAAAAGTGCTAGTATACTCTTAATATGGTTTTCAAATAATGCAACACCTTGTTTTTATTGGGAAAATAGACTTTTTAAAAGCATATGTGTTTATTAATTGTAATAAATAATTTTTTTATTAATAAAATAAATGAGGTATTTTATTCAAGTATCTTAATTGCATTAATATTTTGAGTAAAAGTCCATTTAATCATATTATATGTATTTATGTGATCACCATGTGGATTCACAGAAAACATAAATACAAGTTATCTTATGATTAAATAAATTAAATTTGCAGTTGATAAATAAAGATGGACACTTTATTTAGATATAAACTGTAATAAATTCATTGAATGATTTGTCTTAATCATGTATGAATTTATTGATGTAGTACGATTACATTGAACAAGATCACATATGAGATTTAATTAACTTTATAATAACTGTCAGACTTATTAAATTTCATAGGCATTGATTTTACTGTAACCTTAATCTTGAGTTAGTTATGATTTCATGATTGTAATTTTTATTCCATTTGAGCTACCAATGACCACAACACACACTTGTTGTCAAGATTACTCGGTATCTCGGTGGGAGCAATTATGAGAATTGGAGTTATAGATTAACAATATAGAATTTGTACAACACATCTCTTGATGGGTTTTCGGCACTTGATCATAGAATTCTCTAGCCAGAGTGTGTCAACATATTTAGTATATTGAAAATGATCATTAGAGAAAATCAGTAAGTATCAAGGAATAAGATGTAATTAAATTAATTTGACAGTTGCGATATCGATTTAATTAACGATGTGGTACAAAAGATTATGCAGTAAAGAAATCAACATGGCATGAGTCGAATTATTATTCAAGAGCACTATCTGAGACAACATACAATTATGGAGGTCAATTCTAATCTTTTAGTGGAGTAGATTTGGAATTAAATAATTGGTCTAGTTTAATTACAGGCCTAATTATTGTAGCCATTATTGTATGTACCCATATGGTCCCTGGGTTAGCTCATTTAATTGACTGCACCCTTATTGGATTAATAAGAAAGATAACTAGCTATTTAGGTTAAAAGCCTAAATTTATTATTTAGTGGGAGGCTCCATATAATATACTTGTGTCTAAGGGGCCTTGTGTTATTTTACAAGGTGGACCCCTATGACAAGAAAGAAGTAACGTTACTTTTGGTTTATTATTTTTTAATTTAAATCAAACTTGATTTAATAGAATTAAAAAATATAAAAATATGGAGCCTAGGGTTTCCACTAAGATAGAGATGTAAAATGGCTTATTTTCTCTCAAAAGGAAGAGAGAAGCCACATTATACAAATTAGAGGAAGATTTTTTTCTCTAATTTTGAGAGAAAATTTTTTTCCTGCTAGTTGCTTTTAGTGGTGATAAATGCGCCCCCACGTCAAGTGCATATTGACACAACTTAAAAGTAAATTTTAACTCTCAAGTATAAGAGTGTCTTGTTGTATTATAACTCGGTGAGTCCGAGGTCGATCCATAGAGAAAAGATTTAATTAGTTTATTATATTTTATCTAAAAATTGAAATTAAAACTTGAATATAAACAACTTAATTTAAATGAAACTATGGAATTGAACTAGTTAGGGTTATGGATCCACTCTTAGAAATAAATAAAACTTAATAAATTCTTTTTGCCAATTTGTTTTAGATTTATTATCCAAAAGATTAATTATAAAAATTATTATTATTTTCCCTTTAAATTTATGATGGATTAAGTATTTATTGTGCCAAAATTTAATTTGTCTACAATAAGTCAAAATACCATTTCACCATGCCTTATATTAAGATCTTAAGAATTTATTGTGCCAAATTCATTTGTTTGTCTACAATAAATCAAATTTTCAAAATATAAAACATGTATAAAATTAAATAGAAAATAATTTAATTTATAAAATTAAACATAGAATTTGATTAAATCATATTTATTTCTTAAGAGTTTCACCTTCCCCTAACTAATATTATTTAGTTAAGCATAATTAAAATAAAAAGTAGTAAAATTGAATTACTTATAATTAAAAGAAATAAAAACAACTAAAATTGGAAATAAAAATAATTTTATTAATGAAAATAATTATACAAAATATTAAAAACACACCTGGAAATCAAGATTATAAGGAGATGGAGAGAATTTGAGAAGAAGAGAGTTGTAGAGAGATGATTAAAACATAAAAATGAGGCTCTATTTATAGAAAAATAAATTCATAATCCAGTGCTTTGCAGTTCATCATAGGCTTCATGCATGTGCTCCTCACAACCCTTAGATCAAGATCCAATGGCTGTCAAACTTCAAAAGTCAACATCACACATGGCATCATTTGACTCGTCCGATTTGCCCAAAGAACGGTTGAGATTTGGCAGGTTAATGGGTGGATCGGGTCGACCCGAATACAAAGATTCGGATCCTCCAACTTGCTTCACCAAACATTGCCACGTGGCACAATCATGACCATTGAATCATGAACGGTTAAGATTTGGTCAAGATTGCCAGCTATCCCATGCACTCATATCTATTGTAAGCTCATTTCATCATCCAATCAGTGCTCGGTCAACAGGAAAAGTCAATTTTTTTTACACAAGCCCAATTTTAAGCCGATCTTGACTGATCTTAAGATTTTCGGACCTCCGAAATCTAAATTTGACCTCTGTTTATCTGTTTGGAGCCTCGAAGTACGTGAAATTAATATTTTTCCTAATAAACACATAAAAATACAAAAAATTAAATATATTTAAAACATAATTAGTAATTCATAATATATTACATAAACACAAATATAAATTATAACATAAGCATAAAATAACATATTATCGCTTGATAATTAAACAATTTTTAATACTAATCACATATCAAACCTGAGTCATAACCTGGAAGATCATTGGTGACGGATTGTGATCTAACAAGTGTGATGATAACATATTGTGATCTAACAGGTGTGGTGGTGAGAGATCGTGATCTAGGAGCCTGGATTAACTCAGCTAAAAAGCCAAATCGGATTGTCAATGTATGATTTTTTAGATTATGAATTCCTATATATTATATGAGATCGATCCTAAAAGGTATTTTTTAAAACTGAATTTTTTTCCAACAATTCTTGAAGATAAAGATGAGGAACAAATTCAAAGCGATGAGCAGAACACTTGATGGAATATATAAGAAGAGGGAATGTACAATCCTTCTTCTTGAAGTGTAAAGTATTGGATTTTTATTTTAATATAATGAACTCAATTATATTTTTTAGTAATTGTTTTAATTTTATTACACTTCGATTATATAATTTGTGTAAAAATTGATTATGAAAAAAAGTTTCACATTTTTTAAGGACTATTCGGTATTTCTAAGGTTTAAAATATGGTTCGCATCTATTTTTTTTCAAAAAGTTACATATTTTTACTTATGGATATATTTTATTGGAAAAATATTATTACCGCGAAAATGTGTCCCTAAGAAATGTTCTTATTCGTCATTTAAACAAATTGTTTGATAGACGTATTTTAATTTTACGGAGGAAAATGTTCCTCGGCAATAATCCATTTTTCCGAGAGACCATCAGATTAATAAACTTAAGGACAAGCGTATTCACGATGGACTCCAATTATCATTTTTCTTGAATTATTATAATTAGTAAGGGAAATTTTCGCTCGGTTAACAAGTTGGAGTTTAAATGTTTCTTTTCAAAATGCTAGGGAATTTTTTGTTCATTTCCCTAAACATTTGGGTGTACAAGTCCTTTTTCAATATATATATAGAGAGAGAGAGAATAAGTAAGTATGCCACATTTAGAACATACTATATAGGATATGATGATCACTAGTCAATCTTTGCTTCTTATCCGAATTACAATTTTAAGATATAGAAAAAGTTATTATTAGCATATGATATTTGTTTAATTATGGTTTTTTCTTATTTTGATAGCACATTTGATGGACTTTTTGTGAATGCATGATTGTTTTTCGGCTGCAACTGACAATTCAATCCCTATGATCGTGGTTTAATTAACTGTAACTGCTATAATTGCTAAACTGAGTTTTCGCTGTTTGTAAGTAAAAAAAAATTAAAATAATTTAAAATAATTTAAAATAATTATGTTCGTTGTTCAATCATTTATTTGCTTTTATTTTAAGGAGAAAGATTGGTGCACCCCGATCATTTGGAAAAGGAAAAAAAACTCATTGACATTTTAAAAAAGATATTTATAACCCTGTTTTTACCAGATTTTGTTTATTTTTAACAAAAAAAATTTCAACTCTGAAAATGTCCTCAAAAAATAAATACTGGTTGCCTAATTCGCCCACAGATTTTTAATAAAATTACAAATATATCCTTATTCATAAGGATTGGAATTTTGACTTAAAGATCCAATTTAATTTCCCAATTTCCTAATTTAACCATTGGTTTTTAATAAAATTACAAAAATAACATTGATAACTCTATGAAATAAGAGTTATCATGATACTTTTAGATTTAAATCAATAATATTTAGAGAGTAAATAATGTGTTTTCATTGCATTTTTGTTATATTTTGCATAAACATTCATCTTAGTTTATTCGTAATAATTTTTTCTGATTTAGAATAATTTGTGTGCTAAATCATATGCATAATTGTAGGTGTCCGGAAGCCCAAATTTCAAGGAAGGAATGTTGATGCAATAGGCTTGCAAAAGATATAAAAGAACTTGGCTGCAAAAGATAGAAAAGAACTTGGCTACAAAAGAATTGAAATAAATCTGGAACAGTGCAGTTGTTGTAGCTATTGTTGTAGCAACCATTATTGTAGCAATCCTGGAACAACGACAGATAAAATTTCGCGCGGGATACTTGCAGAATTGCGATCTACAGTTTCCTAATCTGACTTATGCGCGCCCTAGGCTTCCGTTTATCCTAATTTTCAGCTATAAAAGAAGCACACATCATAAGGAATAAAGAGAGCCGTCACCCAAGGAGAAAAACCACAAAGAAACAAAAGAAAACAAGATTCAAGAGAGAGATTAAGGGCTGCACAAGAGGAGAAATTGTAGAGATCAATTGGGAGCTCAGTTCTGCTTATTCTTGTCTTGTTTTCTTGTTTTCTATTTATTCATGGGGATGTGTTTCATGGCTAAAACTTTGTTCTTTATTTTTCTTTTGCAAATCATGAACTAAATTTATTTGTAGTTGAGTGATAAACAATCTTGATGGTTTATTGACTGAAAATATGTGTTGTTGCATGTTTGCTGTAGCATTTTGTTTTGATAGCATTTATTTTTATTCATTATTTCGGCTGATCACCCATTTAATGATACAAGTTATGAGAGAGTCACAAAAGGGCCTATGTTAGTGGAACATATTAGAGCAATACTTGGTTTTAGATTGGGTTTCCTGGATTAAGTTTAACTTATCCCAAAAGGGCCATACTTAATATAAAATTAGTGATGAACTAGACATAGGGATTCACCTTGTAGGGTAAATAGAACCTAAGCGTGTAATGATATATATTATGTTGGCATAACAACTGATCAATGTTAGATTGCATATAGATATAAGATATCCAGCATGCGACGACTGATGATACATAAGGATTCTGCCCAGTGCTGTAGCAGATGCTGTAGCAACCGAGCCAAACATTAGAAAATTAGTAATACCATTAAGAGAGTTTATTCACTCAACTACTCTACATTTCCATTGGTTTTATCCTTGAGTTTGATGTAATAATTTACTCTGTTGCATTTTATTTATTGCGCTTTTATTTTAATTAGTATAATAGTTTCACTAATTGTTTTATTTTAATTTAGCACAAAATTTGCACTGTTAATATTGTTGTAGCAAATTTGATAACATCAATCCTTGTGGAGACGATCTTGAATACTCATAATTTTATTATTTGTTGTGTACACTTGCACATTGACACCAATAGCATTTGAATTTATACCCAACATCCATCATTTATGGATATATGTAAAAATTAAAAAATAATTAAAAGTGAAAATTGTGACAAGATTATTTTCTGGTCTATAACACCATTAATGTATACTTTCTACAGTTATGCAAATAAAAAAGGCATGGCATCAAACATAATCATTTAACATTATAACAGGAGAAAATAAGTCCTTTATCCCTACATGTTTATGATGAAACAATTTAGTCAAAACTATAAATAAGCAAAATCGATGACGATGATTGTATTGGTTTCGATCCCAATGATCGGTAAGTTGATCGGTTGGTGGAGAGGAGTTGTTTGATGATATTGATGTGGGTCAATATGCGACGGCATCTGGGAAATGGATAGGGTTAGTGTCTCACTATTTTTGACAGATTCTGATGATTTTAGAGGCAAAATGGTTGTGACTTGGTTGGCTTTTGTCTGCCGACTCCTTTAAACATTGATGGAGGTCTTGATCGACAATGAAATGTCAAAATGTCGACCGGCTCCTTCAATTTCACTTTTGCAGCAGTACCGATGATGAGTACAAGGTTGAGGGCTTGAACAACTAGGTTCAGGGATTTTGGGTTGACTTTCTCAATTGATTAACGAAAGAAAGTTGTTTTTAGCTATTTTTGTTGTTTATATTTTTTAAACGGACTGGGAGGGTTTTGTGATTTTTGGGAAATTTCACCAGTGATTAGTAAGTGAATGTGCAATATTAACCTTTTAATTACTTAAACAATTGAAATCTGTTAAGAAAAAAGGGTGTAAATGTCTTTTTAAAACTTTAAAGAGTTATTTGTTCCCTTTCTTAAATATTGTGGTGTTTTAGTCATTTTCCCTTTAATTTATGCAAAATGTTTATTCAATGAGTTAGCAAAAGCGAAAATAAAATAGCGAAAGCAAAATAAAAAAATAGGGAAATACTTTATTGATGCGGATATAGCAAGTTGTTGGATCATAAACTTGATCCAACATGAAGAAATTCAAGCTCAATTCATAAAAGCTTCTTGTGGTAGGTAAAGTTGGTATGGTTGGTGTAATAGCTGAGTGGTAAGTTTTAATGAATGATGAAAATTTCTATGAATAAATGAATGGTTGTGATTGGTTTGTTTTATGTGTAAGTACCCCTCCTCTCTTTGGGTTATGCATCAAGTCTAAAAAGAAGAAAGCATAAGAAGTAAAACTAAGCTTTTGAGAGTGATTTGTGAGAGTGTGTGAATTGTTCTTGTAATGCGTGTTTTATCATTCAAATTCTTTAACAAAGTGGTACCAGACCTAGTAATCAATGCTTCACATAGTGGTTAACATATCAGACCAAAGAGCTCAATGAGAGGAGCACGATGCCACAAAAATCAGCCTTATCAGAGTCTGAAAGCAACCACAGTCACCGCCAGAAATTTGTTGTCCTGAAACTAAGTTACTCACCGAGATTTAACCAATCTAAATCAAGTTGAACAAAACTGAACCAAGTCGAGCTGAACCGAGCTAAGTTTAGTGATTTGAGCCAACCATTGAACGTTGACTAATTGTTGACTGTTGACCAAAAGGTGACCATTGATCAAAAGTTGATCTAAGTCCCTCCAAAGTTTTTTCGACATTTTTGACTTATCCATGCATTTAGAATTTTCAAATTTTCACTCAATTTGTGAGTTTATTGCAAATGGTGGCATGATATCATTCTAGGTTTCACAATCAAAGGTAAGTAATTTTGACAACTGAAATATTAGTTAAAGGCTCTATTGGGTGCACACGATATATAGGAAGTCGTGGAAAAAAAACTTTATTTTACTAGAAAATGAAGCTACTTCAAGCTGTGGCGTAAAAAAAGAATTTGAAAAATTTAAGGAAGAAAGAGAATGAAGCAATGTATCTCATCTTTCAATTATTAAATGAAGATGCTTTCGAAAAGATTGTTGGTGCAACCTCCTCAAAAGAAGCATAAAAGAAGCAAGAGATCAGTTACAAAAGAGCAGAACAAGTTAAAAAAGTTCGTCTCCAAACATTATGAGGAGAATTTGAGTCCTTATGCATGAAGGCATTTTAGTCAATTTCTGACTATTGTACTTAGGTTATGACCATTTCTAATAAATTAAAAAGATAATGGCGAAGAGTTAAAAGAGTTAAGGATCATTGACAAGATGCTTCGATCAATGAAATCAAAGTTCAACCATATTATTATAACAATTGAGGAAACAAAAGATTTGGAGGCTATGACGGTTGAGAAACTTCAAGGAAGGTTATAAGCTTATTAAGAAAAATTGAAAAAGAAAGGAATCGAAGAACAACTTCTCAAGACTGAAATCAATCCAAAAAAGAGGTAATCAGAGAAGACATTATGTCTAAGATAGACGTCGAGGACGAGGTAAGGGTCGTGGTTATGGACGAGGTTGTAATTTCAACAACAACTAATTGAATTATAGAAAGGAAAAAACTCAACCAAAGGACAAAACAGAGGCAATCCAAGATCTAAATAAGACAAATCCCAAGTGCAGTACTATAATTGCCCAAAGTTTGGGTATTACAATTCAGAATATAGAACTCCAAGTACTAGAATTTATGAGAAAGTGAATTATATTCAAGAGAAGGAGGATGAAGATGGTAAATTTTTACTAGCACATAATGGCACCAATAGAGGTCAAGAAAATATATAGTATCTTGACACATGTTCTAGCAATCACATGAGTGGAAACATGAATATGTGAATGGCAATGTTGCTTTTGGAGATGATTCAAAAGTACCAGTGAAACACAAAGATAACATTTTTTTTTGTACAAAAGATGACAAACACCAACTAATTTCAAATGTTTACATGTGCCTAGCACAAAAAGCTACATCCTCGATTTATGTCAACTCTTGGCAAAAGACTATGATATTCACTTAAAAGATTATAGTCATTTTCTAAGAGATGACAAAAGAAACCTAATGACAATGGTGAGAATGTCAAATAATAGAATATTTCCTTTAAATATTTAAAATGATGTTGCAAAGTGTCTCAAGGCTTGTCACAAAGTTTCAACCTGAATTTGGCATCTTGGATATGGGCATCTCAAATTTGAATAATTAGAGTTATTATAAAAAAAGAACATGGTGAAAAGCCTACCTCCAATCAATCATCCCAATCAACATTGTGAAGGATGTTTACTTGGCAAGCAGTTTAGAAAGAGCTTTCCAAAAGACTCAAACTCAAGAGCTTATTCATACTGACGTGGGCGGTCTATCCAAGCTAAGCTCCCTTGATAAAAATAACTACTTCATTCTCTTCACAGATAATTTTTTTAATTTTTCAAGAAAAACTTGAGTGTATTTTTTAAAGTAGGAGTTATAAATATTTAAAGCTTTCAAAAACTTCAAAGCTAAATTGGAAAATAAAGTGGACACCAGATTAAAGGCATGAGATTTGATAGAGGTAGAGAGTTCAATTATAAAGTATTCATAGATTTTTGTGGAGCAAACGGAATTCGGTACCCTGTAACAATTTCAAGATCTCTCTAACAAAATGGTGTTTTAAAAAGGAAGAACAGAACTATTCTCAACATGACAAGAAGCATGCTCAAGACTATGAGACTACTTAAAGAATTTTGGACTAGAGCTGTTGCATGTGCAGTCTAATTATCAAACTGATCTCTAGCAAGAAGTGTGTAGGGTAAAACACCACAAGAAGCATGGATTGGAAGAAAAACCAATATCACCAATTTGAGAGTTTTTGGAAGTATTACCCACGTACATGTACCAGACGAGAGAAGAGCAAAGTTGAATGACAAAAATGAGAAGTTCATCTTCATTAACTATGACAACAATTCCAAAAGATACAAGTTATACAATCTAAATAACGGGAAGATAGTGATCAGCTGACATGTAATTTTTAATGATGAAAGAAATGGAATTTTGGCTCTAGTATGGATGACTTCAACTTCTGTCTTATTGAAGAAGATGATCATACACAGATAAAAAAAGTATAAGAATAACAAGAACCAGTTACTCCATCTATCTTACTAGTATCAATGACATGTAGAGATTCATCACCATCTTTCTTAAATGAAAGAACTAAATAACACACAAGGAGTTTTCAAGATCTCTATGAGGCAACTGAAAGACATGAAAATCTCATTCTTTTTTGGCTCTTTCCTAATAGTGAGCTAGTCAATTTCTAATAAGCTGTAGAAGATGAGAATGAGAGAAAAGTAATGGATGAAGAAATCAAAGCTATCGTGAAGAATGACACTTAAGAACTTGCTACTCTTCATAAAGTCACAAGCCAATCGTTGTCAAATAGGTCTACAAGATGAACATAAATGCTAAAAGAGAAATTGAAAGGCACAAAGTGAGGCTAGTTGCAAAAGACTTATTATTCATTTGGCTGCTAAAAAAAAAGGAAGATTTTTTTAAATGGATGTGAAGTTTGGTTTCTTGAATGGATTTCTCGAAGAAGAAGTTTACATCGAACAACCATCAGACTATGTGGTGAAAGGATATGAAGATAAAGTTCTAAGATTGAAGAAAGCTCTTGATGGTTTAAAACAAGCACCAAGGGCATTGTATAGCAAAATTGACAATTATTTTCAAGAGAACGACTTCATCAAATGCCCATATGAACATGCTCTCTACGTCAAAGAAAAAGATGGGGACATTTTGGTTGCGTGCCTTTATGTGGATAATCTTATCTTCACTGGAAGTAGTCCAAGCTTATTTAAAGAGTTCAAGAGAGTAATGATCAAAGAGTTCAAGATGACTACCATCACATTAATAACATATTATCTCGGCATTGAAGTCAAGTAAAAGGAAGAATGCATATTTATCTTTCAAGAAAGCTACGCAAAAGAGATTCTCAAGAAGTTCAAGATGAATCATTGCAAGCCTATAAGCATGCCAGTGGAATGCGGAATCAAGTTATCCAAACATAATAAAAGCGAAGATGTAGATCCAACATTTTTTAAGAGTCTGGTTGAAAGCTTACATTATTTGATATACAACATTATTTGATATGCACGAGACCAAATCACCTTTATACTGTTGGACTTGTGAGTCGATACATAGAGAATTCAAAGATCACCTATTCTAAAGTTGTAAAAAGAATCCTTCCATACATCAAAGGTACAATTAATTTCGGTTTGTTATACTTATTTTCTAATGACTACAAGTTTGTTGGATATAGTGATGACGATTGTTGTGGAGGTGTAGATGATCGAAAGAGCACCACATGATTTATGTTCTTTGTGGGAGACATTGTTTTCACATGGATGTCAAAAAAGCAATCTACTATTACACTCTCAACTTGTGAACCTGAGTATGTAGATACTACTTCATGTGTTTGTCATGCAATTTGGCTAAAGAATTTGTTGAAGGAGTTAGGTATGCTGTAAGTAGAGCCAACCAGGATTTGTGTTGATAACAAACCAGCAATTGCCCTATTCAAGAATTCAGTCTTTCATGATCAAAGCAAACACATAAATACTCGCTATCATTTCACAAGGGAGTGTATTACAAGAAAAGAATTGCACCTTAAGTATGTGAAATCACAAGATCAAGTAGCTGATATCTTCACCAGGCTGCTCAAGTAAGAAGACTTTGTAAAATTCATAAATTTGCTTGGTGTCACATGATCAAGGTTAAAGAGGGGTGTTTGATCATAAACTTAATCCAAGATGAAGAAATCCAAACCCAATTCATAGAAACTTCTTGTGGTAGATAAGGTTGGTGTAGTTGGTGAAGTAAGTTTGGTAGGTAAGGTTGGTGTGGTTAGAGAAGTAGGTTTGGTAGGTAAGGTTAGTGTGGTTGATGAAGTAGATGAGTGGTAGGTTTTGATGAATGATGAGAATTTGTGTAGTAGTTGAATAAGTGAATAGTTGTGATTGATTTGTTTCATGTATAAATACCCCATCTCCCTATGCATCAAGTCTAAGAAGAAGAAAACATAAGAAGCAAAACAAAGCTTCTAAGAGTAATTATGAGAGTGTGTGAATTGTTCTTATAATGCTTTTGAGCTTTCTCTAATAAAATTTATGTTTTATCCTTCAAATTCTCAAACATAGGTATAAGTATTGTTATAGAATGCATCAACTCAATGAACAAGCAGAAAAAATAAAAATTACCTCACTATGAAACTAGTAACTAAATTATATTTTTGTCAAAACCACTCAATAACACAAGATTTAGATTAACAACCTAGAGCCCTACACTAGAGACTAAGAAAGACAATTATTTGTTAACACTACAAGAAAATAGACAATAGATGACGGGAAATAACTGTCATAAAAGGGGGTACATGACAGACAGTTCATCCGTCATCTATGTCACTCTCATTAATTTATGACAGAATATTTTCCGTCATAAATTTACGATGGTAGTTTATAGTCATATATCTGTCACACAATATTTTAATGTAAAAAAATAATTAAATTAAAATTAAAATTTATTTAAATTTTTGTGCGATTTTTTTAAATTTTTGTGGGAAATTCAATTATTATTTGAAAATTTATTATTCAATTTTGGCTGGAAATTATTTATGATAGAATATATGATGGCTTTTTCCGTCATAAGGTTTGGATTTTTTTAAATTATATTATAATTATAATTTATTGATGAATTCCTATTTATAAATTTATTTAATTAATAAAATAAATATTAAAAAATTAATATCAATTAACATTCATTCAATCCAAAAATTAATTTCAAAATAAATACATCTGATATCCAATGTGATTTCCACCAATATATAATAAAACATCCCAAATTGAACAGAGATGTGCTACATGAATGAAATTAATTTCATAATGTTTGGATGAGACCGCTGATAAAAAACATGCTAAGCAACATAGAGGACATAACATTAAGGGGTAATAAACTATTTTTAAGGACAACTTATAAAGTTTAGCATAAGTTTATAAACTACCAACAATATTTTTCACACTACAAGTAACAAAATTAGCCCATCCCGAAAGAAAACTCAGTGTACCATTTCCAGTGACAATATGACGCCAAACTTCAACAATCATTAACAAATTCCGGTGTAGCTTTTGCTCAAGCTCGGTACTTCACGGACTTCATCAGCTCTACGAAATCCCTAAAAACTGCAGCAAGAACACAAGTCAATATGCTGGCACGGAGAATTTTATGCAACAAAATAGAAAATTGTTAATGAACAATAGAAGCATAATCAAGAGTGGAGTCCTCAAATTACAAGCTTTCCACCCATTATGAAATTTCTTCAGATCTAGCACTATCTGTTCTTTTAGCACAGATCACAAGAAATGCTTGAACACCGAAAAGTGAGGTGTGTTTCAAAAAGAATTTCTGAAAACTAAATTTATATGTAAAAGATAGATGGTATCAAAAAATGCATTACCGCAGTCTGAATCATCAGGTCCTGGGGATGCTTCAAGGTGGTATTGGAGGGACATGACATTTAGCGCCGGATAAGCAAGACCGGCACAGGTACCGTCATTAAGATTGATATGAGTCACTTCCACACCTTTTGGAAGTGTAGCAGGGTCAACTGCATAGTTATGATTCTGCAAAATATAAAATTACGGTGTATAAATGAACAAACTAAAAAGGGGAAAATAAATTATAGAAATTTTTCAAACTAGCACCCAATTAATGAAAGTTAAATCCAAAGTTTTGAACTGTTACAACGTTAGGAGAAAAAGAAGCACTACGTTATCTGATTCATTTCTACAAGTTTAATATCCCCAAGAATAGGATATCTTCCACTAAATTTTTCCAAATAAAAACTTGTGCTGTAAATGGAAATTTCTAGAAATCAGGCCATTAGCATATAATCAAGTTCGTCTAAACACACCTGAGCACTAATCTCTACCCGGCCATTTTGAATGTTATGAACAGGATGATTTCCTCCATGATGACCAAACTTCTTTTTCTTTTTTCTTTTATTGACATTACCTTACTTCCATCTCAAATGGTAAGGGGCTTTACAGGTTGAGCAATGAGCAGATGAAAAACCCTTCCTGCAAATAAAAAATGATTAAATAAAAATAGGACACAGCTAAAAAGAACCATTCCAGATAAAAGCAAGAACCACAATGTAGCTTAAGATCAGAAAAGTCTTCCCAGAAAAGAAATTACCTAGTTGGTATCATTACTATCCAAGACTGTATTTTGTTGTAAGATATATCGGAAAATTAAATAGGACACATATTAGGATCTATTTAAATAACATATATATATATATAGTCAATCCATTGCCGATTTAATTGGAGCCAAACACTCATCTGAATGGAGCCCATCACCCCGATTGGGATGCTTTTATCTCTTTCTCGTAGTGTCAGTAGGTATTTTTAGTACGAAGTGTATAAATAGAAATGTATCCAACGAACTTAACAATATAATTGAAATAATCCTTTCCTCAGAGGTATTTTAACAAACACTTGATGTGTCGTTTGTGACACAATCTAATCTTAACAAAATTTAAAATTGTTCATGCCCAGTACATGTCCCAATTCCTTATTATCACATGTATTCGTCAAACAAATAATTTAATCAGCAATTAAAAAATAAACCATGGAAATATAACAACACCTTGAAGTGAAGCCAAGCAAAACTGTGAAGTAAATCCGATCAAAACCGTGAAATGCAGTTGACCAAAACCATAGAAGGGTCGAAGGAAGCATGCTGCTTTCGATGGAAGCTGTCATTGTCTTCGTGTGCTCACCAAAGACATGTCATAAACAGCCCTGGCCTTTGGATCCGACAGCGTCTCGTAAGCGTTGTGGATCTCGGTGTAATCCCAACCGTTACCCGACAAATCGTGATGATAAACCTTCGCAAAACTCCGATACACCGTCTTAATCTCCGAAATCATCGCCGTTGGCTCTACCCTCAGCACCTCGTACAAGCTCCCTCCCATCCCCGGCGCCATCAACGGTCTCTCCACTGAAACCGCACGGGGACTCCTCTTTTTCCTTCCCGAAGCGGCAGTGAAATCGATGAGCAGCAGGGGAGCAACGGCAACAACTTAATGTGTGTTTAATTAGATTAGATTTAGGGTTCACTTTTTCATTTTATACTTTAAAAATTATATAGTGTAATTGTTTACATATTAAGTAACGAATTATAAGTCGACACTTGGCTAAGTAAAAAATAATAATTTGTGATAAAAAATAACTCTATCATAAAATCATTATTAATTCATGATAAAAAATAATTCTATCACAAATCCATCGTTAATTCATAATAAAAAATAATTTTATCATAAAACTATCATTAATCCGTGATAAAAAATAATTTTATCACAAAACCATTATTAATTTATAATAAATTAAAAATTATGCACAAGTCTATTATAATTTTATGATATATTCAGAATTTGTCATAAGTTGTCTGTCATCTATTAACAGTTTTCTTGTAGTGTAAGGCATAAGAATAACTAATGATATTACAGTCCTATTCGTAAGTATCTAAACAGAATACAAATCAAATTATTACTTAATCTCCAACAAATTTTTCTACATCAATCTTTTTTTTCATTTTGGCATTTTCTTGTACGTTCGGTAGTCTCGTGTATTATGGCTGGATTGTACCAAATCAAAAAAATTCTTACGATTTACAATATAATTATTATTACTTATTAGGTTAAAGTTGTCTGTACTCTTCCATATCCTTTTACGTTGCACAAAAAGGTAGATGGATGAACAAAACAGTAATCATCAATTTTATAATCCCTACCTTCCCATGATTCAAACTCAAGTCACCAGCTCAATAATAAAATTACTTAAAAAATCATTTGAGGATACCTATGAAGGCTGTTCACTCTTGCATATCTATTTGCAACAAAATAATGAAATCTCTCATTCATGGACACACCCTAATTTGGAGTGAATTTTGTTAAATTTCTGTGTCTCCTTATGATTAGTTGTTGTAACACCAATAAAGATACTTTGATGTGCTACCAATTAATGAATTAAAATTTTCTCAAGTGTTCTCCCCCAGAGTTATTGATTTTTTTCTTCTGAAAAAAGGATCCTGATACCCATTTTAATTTATTTAACTTATCTCTTACAAACAACAATTTCTTGTATACATAAATGAGTTGAAACAAAGATCTTGCCCAACAATAATATAATGGTACTTTAATTATATATACGCACACAAGGACCATTCCTAATGATATTGATGACAACCAACGATGCTGAACGAATTGTCAACCAAACAAGGATTATCTTGTAAAATAATCCACTTACAATCATGGCAGGAATCTCTTGACTGATCATAAATGTCAAACCGATGAACTTTACCATTCCATTTAAAACTACAATAGAATAGAGTATTTCCAAAAACGTTACGTCGGAAATTAATGGGAAAACTCTCGTCTTGAGAAAGCACATGTTCGCCAAGGTCATCATTTTTGGACTTGCAATGAACGGTAAGATCCAATCCATTTCCTAACTTATTGTAGATGTTTACATGGATTTTAGGGCCAATAGCAGCATCGCTCATGGGCATGTACAAAACAAGAAGAGCCAGTAACAGCATAATTTTTGTAAAAGAACTCATTTTCTACTTGGTTTTTTAAGTTTGTATAATAAGAAATTGAATTGCAACTCCCACTTTAAATAGGATACAAGGTTTACCAAATATGTCACGTGAAAAAAATAAACGTGAAGTTGTGCTTAATTTTCTATATATAGATCATACAGCCTGCAACAAAAGGTGGAAACTTCATTATATATCCTCACTGTAGATCATTGTTGTTTCAATTTTCCTTTTCGGCATGGTAAATATCCGTGTTGGATTCAAGTTCCAACGATCCATTTTTATCCAATAGAAATTAAGATGCCAACTGTTGCATATTTTACAAACGAAATCTGGAGTGTTCTCTTTTTTACACTGAATAAAAGTATGCCAAATAGTTAGACGATGGTATTTCATTTTCTATTATTTTTTTCCCCTCTTCTTTGTGATGGGCTGGGAACAATTAGACGAACAAAATTGAAAGGGAAAAGGTGACGAATTTTCCTGTTCGAGAGCCTAAGGAAACCAACATAGAGTCACTTCCAATCCAAAGATATTGAACAAGTGACGAGAATATGATTGCTCTATACCTTGAACAATGCTATTTTTTTCACTTAAAATCTATACTAGTCGATTGAATGGGATCCAATGGATAAAAATTAATGGATTCGCTCGGAATGTAATTTAGAGTGGATTGTGTTAAATATTGCGTCTCCAACTTAGAAATCCTAATTGTGATATTTTCATAAGTGTTGGTGAATCAAAATTTCCAAGAGTTTTCTTATTGTTAAAAGCACTGTCGGGATTGAAATTGGGCAGTTGTATCTAAAAAATATACCACTAAAGTGTTTAGTCAACTCTAACTAAAGTGTTTAGTCAGCTCAAACTACTATAAATTAAAAGTTAAATTAATTTAGTTTTACACTTGTGTGATGAAAAGTCTAATAATTTTATCCTTTAGTAATTTTGATAAAATTATTATTTAAAAATTTTATTTACCACATATTATTAATTTTTATTTTATAATTACAGTTTTTTCACAATAATTATAATTTAAAAGTTACAATACCTCAATTTCAAACAAGATCTGAGTCAATTTTACTCTTATTTGAAAAATGATTCTACCAACCATTTAAATTTCCTCAAGAGTAAATTTTGGATTTTCCCTCATAAAATAATAATATTTAAAATATTCTTCAAGCTATTATAAACATCAATTTATCTCTGTTGCTGTTTAAATGATAAAGAGTAATTTTCATTGATCCCCCCTCACACTCGTACTGACCTCCCTTGGTCTTAACTGAATTTTACTTTGACTTTAGATGACGAAGTGACCAAATATAAAAATGCCCCTAATTTGACGGGTGTACTAGTTAGCCTCTCTGTTACATGTATATCATCATCATCATCATCATCATCATCATTTAAAACATAAATCTCAAGCCAAATAGAGACACGGGCGTAGTATCAATACAAAAAATAAACACGTAAGCAAAATCCAAATTTAGTGGTCAGCATAAAATCTAACAACCTCCCTTTTCTTCACTTTTATCATTACGTTGTTAAAACGTAATTATTAAATTTCTCTTCACATGCATTAAGCCAACAACGGAATATTCCAGTTATTTATAATTTCCTCCGTTACAATTGTTTGGACGTGCTTTGAGCCAGATGTGCGGAGCTTGGTGGTAGTGTTAGGAAATTGATGGATGAAGAAGGACCGCAGCTAAAATAAAATTAGAAAAGAATAAAGAACAAGCACAAAAGATGATACTAGAAAT
The DNA here is from genome assembly GCF_000493195.1 of Citrus x clementina. Classification (NCBI taxonomy): domain Eukaryota; kingdom Viridiplantae; phylum Streptophyta; class Magnoliopsida; order Sapindales; family Rutaceae; genus Citrus; species Citrus x clementina. The sequence continues at coordinate 8,898,613 of NW_006261964.1, read as the reverse complement.
TACGTGGTTCGGCTTTTAGCCTACGTCCACGAGCGAAGATAAAAAGAAAATATTTCACTAGTTATATGAGAATTACAAGTATTGTAATATTTTGGCTCATTTTCCAGAATCCCAATACACCCAATCTCTCACTCACTAGACTCACAAGAGTTTAATAATTTTAAGCTCTTAAAATCTCTCAAGCTCTCTCCTTGTTATTCTCTCACAAATTGAATGTACAAAATAAAATGGGGAGCTCTCCCTTTTATAGCCAAAATTGGCTATTAAATTATTATTATTTGTTTTAATCGCCTTTGATTTTTCTTCATTCTTCTTACTTTTGTTTTTTTCTTTCTTCTTTGTCAAAGTTTCTTTTTTTTTTCTTTCCTTAGGTGGCACCTCCTTGGACTTCAATTTGGGTGGCCAATTTGAAAAAAATGTTCATGGTTTGGTACCGCCCAACCATGACTTTGACAGGTAGATCACTATTGACATTTGGATTTTTTCCAAAAAACAAATTACATTTTTTGCCTTAATTAGGATTCTAATGGTTGAAAAAATTAGGACAATCAAAGGATATGTCAATCGATTGTCCATAATCTGTTTGATATAATACTTTAGAGAAATGCCTTATCTTTTAATCAATAAAAATCACAATTGCTCAATGATGTTAGTTAGGAAATTGATTAAGAGTGGGAAATATTAACGGAAATGATTTTTGTACTCGGTCATTATGAATTAATTGAATCAAATAATAAAATAAATTTATTAGCATTTTTCCTTTTTATTATAGCAGAATTCAACATTCTGCCGTGAATAAATAAAGACATGATTTTGATTTTTTAAGTTAAGTTACGAAACTACCATTATGAAAACGGTCAAAGCAAAGTTTGCTTAAGTCTAAGGGAGGTCAGTACGAATTTGGATGTCAAATCCATCTAAGAGTGGGTTGGACATATTTGAAGAGAGGACAGTGAAAATTACCCAAGATTAAAAAAAAAAAGTGGGGGATCGTTGATGAATTTTTTTTTGTCTTTCAAACAAAAATGATATTAGTGGATGTTTATAATAATTTGGAAATGTTTTCAAGATTATTATTTCGTGAGAGCAAAATTTGAAATTAACTCAAACAAGTTATCTCTTACCAATAAATTCCTACATGCCACCGTTCATGTATATTTCAAAATAAAAATTCAATTGAACGAGATTTATAACAAAAATCTTTTCCAACAATCGTCAAATAGTTTTTATTTTTGATACACTGATATATTACAATCAAAGCTCTACTAATATTTATAATCAGACGTCAATTGGGACTCTTCTCAATAATCCTATTGTAGCACAGTCCAAATGTCGACCCTTCGCTTAAAGTGAAGGGAGATCTACCCTCACTATTAATACTGGAGGGGGATCAATTCTACCCCAATGTGGGGAGACTATTCAACCCCTATTATACAGGGGAATCAAGTCCCAGCGTTGTGACTTGAACCTAGGACCTTAACGTTGTTGAGGTCGTGGGCGTGCCAATGGGCTACGGGCCCATTGACAATCGTCAAATAGTTTTTATATCATATAAATAACATACAAGGAGCATTAATTAACATTAATAGAGTCTCAGCCAAATTTAATTAACATTAATAGAGTCCCAGCCAAATACGATCCATCTTGTAAGATACTCTAGTTAAAATCATCGACACCCATCTCTAGGCCCATCACATATGTCAAGCCAATGAATTTGCCAACTTCATTTGAAACTACAGTGGAAAAGAGTCTTTCCAAAAATGTTAGGATGGAAATTAATGGAAAAGCTCACATCCAAATGAAGCAAAAGTTCACCGACCACTACAAGAAAAGTAATATTTTATTATATAAAAAAATGCTTGTGGTATGCTGCAGCAACTCTAGAATTTAATCAAAGTGTCACACACACACTCTGGATAGAATAAAACTTAAGACTAGAACTGAAATTGTTGATGGTAATTTTGCATGTTTAGAAAATGAGATCTGTGGGTTGATGAATCCTAGCAAGCTAGATGATAGAGGTAAATTGTTTATTGTATGATTGTATGAGTGAAGTATTAGTATTGTTGTTATTATTTGAGGACAAGTAATGGTTTAAGTTTAAGAGTGTGATAACTCTATGAAATGAGAGTTATCATGGCATCTTTAGACTTCAACCAATATTACTTAAAGAGTAAATGATGTGTTTTTATTGCATTTATAGTTACATTTTGCATAAACAATTATTTAAATTTAATTTTAATAAATTGATTATGTTTTAAAACACTTTGTACTCTGATTATGTACATGATCGTAGGTTATCAAAAGGCACAAGTTTTAGGGATGCAATGTTGCAGCAGCAGACTTGCAGAGATGACGAAGAACTTGACTGCAAATGAACTAAAACAAATCTGGAACAGAGAAGATGATGGGGCCATTACTGTAGCAATCCTATAGCAACTGTAGACAAGATTTGGCACATGTCAACTGACAAAGCAGCGATAGGTGCAAAAAAATTGTAATCCGAAGTTTTCAAAAAGGGGAGACATTCAGCTACACGCTTTTGGTTGCCCTAATTCCAAGATATAAAAAGAGCACACATAAAAAAAGGGGACGGGGTTGTTACCTAAGAAAAATAAAAGAGAAAACAAAAGAAAAAAATAGAATAAGAGAGAATTGAGGGCTTTAGCACGTGACTCAAGGAAAAAAGAAGGAGAGATCACAAAAACCTAGTAGGAATCAATTCTACATCTGTATTTTATTTTTTTCTTTTCATTATGGGAATGTACTTGATGGATAAAACGATTTATGTTACTATGTTATCTTTCATCATGAACTAAACTTTGTTGTGGTTGAGTGCTAAACAAACTTAATGATTAATTGTCTTATATATGTATGTTGTTCAGAGTCTGTTGTAGTATTTTGTTTTGATTTTACTTATTGCAATTCCCTATTTCAGTTAACCATCCATTTAGTAGAACAAATTAATACAATATATGGTTTTAGATTGAGTTTCCCAAGTTTAATTAATCTTTATTTGAATAGAGCTATACTTAATCTAAGATTAGTGAAGAACTAAACATAGGAATTCACCTTGTTGGGTAATCAGAACCTAGAACGCATAACGCTATATCTAATGTTAGCCTAACAACTAGTCACTGTTAGGTTGCATTTAAATATAAGATATCCAACAGGCGACAACTGATGATGTATTAGAGATTCTGCCTAGTGTTGTAGTAGATGTCGTAGCAATAGAAGCATAATTAGAAAAATAGTCAATACTATTAAAGAAGTTTAATCACTCAATTATTCCATTTACATTGAGTATATCCTTAAACTTGACTTAAGATTTTCATTATTGCATTTTGTTATTTGATTTTTAATGTAGTTAGTTTAATTAATTTCATTAATTCTTTTATTTTCATTTAGACTAAACTTGCATTGTTAAGGTTGTTGTAGCAAACCCTATAACATCAATCCCTATGGAGACGATATGAATACTTATCATTATATTACTTGTTGTGTACACTTGCACATTGACACCTATAGCATTACTTATACCAACAAGTTTTTAGCGTTGTTGCCAGGGATTGAATGCTTATTATGATTTGTGAAATCAATTTTTGTTGGTGCAAACATTTTAGCTTTCTTTTAATTTGTTTACTGTGCTGACAAAAGTGCTCTAGCAACCCTTGCATGCACGCGTACAAATCTGTTGAATTCTAATTTGATCTAGAAATTGAAAGAACTGCAAGGAGATTGAGAAAAGCACATAGAAATTTAAGAACTATTACAGACATGGATGATTTGCAAGATATGGGAGTATGAACTCCTGAGGATAAGTATAACCAGTCAATACACAAGGAGGTCAAGAAAGTTAGAATGGGAAAAATATTCATAGGCAACAAGAGAACAACAATATTATTTACATAGCAGATGATGAGACAGAACCATTATAGATTATGCAGTGTTGACTCCTCAAGCCATAAATCCTGGAATAGTTAGACCTGAATTACAAGTTGATAATTTTAAGCTCAAACCAGTGATATTTCAAATGCTACAGACAGTTGGGCAATTCAATGGACTGCCATCAAAAGATCCACATCTTCACCTTAAACTATTTTGGAGGTGAGTGATGTTTTCAAGATTGCTAGAGCATCACAGGAAGCATTGATACTCACGCTCTTCCCATTCTCTTTAAAGGATATAGCAAGAGAATGATTGGACTCTCTACCACCTCATTCCATTACTATATGGAATGACTTGACTGATAAATTTCTAATAAAGTACTTCCCACCTACCAAGAATGCAAAGTTGATAAATGAAATCACATCCTTCCATCAACTTGAAGATGAAAGCATGTATGATGTATGAGAAAGATTCAAATAGTTACTCAAGAGATGTCCCCATCATGGTGTTTCTTATTGTATATAGCTAGAAACTTTCTATAATGGTCTTAATCCAAGCACTAGATTGATGGTAGATGCTTCAACAAATGAGGCATTGTTATCTAAAATCTTACAATTAAGCTTATGAAATTTTAGAGAGGATAGCTAATAACAGAGGAGTAGCAAGAATGCACAATGTAGATGGCTTGACAAAATTAGTAGCCTAAATAACCTCATTAACAAACATAATGAAGGCTATGACTACGGCTCCAGCAACTAACAAACAAATTCCTGAAGTATCTTGTGTTTATTTTAAAGAAGGACATATGTTTGATAATTGTCTTGGAAATCCTGCTTCAATCAACTATGTGGGCAACTTCAACAGACAAAACTAGAACAATCCTTACTCAAACACTTACAATCTAGATAAAGCAGCACCTAAACTTCTCATGGAGTAATCAAAATCAACATGTTGCAGCATTTAGTGGACAAAATAGGCCGACTCAACCATCTAGATTTCACCAGCAAAATTAAGGGCAAAGAAACATCAATAATAATCAATTTAGTTCTCTTAAAGCTTTGATTAAGGAGTATATTGTGAAGAATTAAGTAGTTATCTAAAGTTAAGCTACATCCTTAGGAAACCTTGAAAATCATATCAGACAGTTAGCTACATCCTTAAGTAAAAAAGAAGAGAAGGAAAAGAACATTGCTAGGTGATTAACTTAAGATCTGGAAATGATGTTCATATTCCAGTTCGTGTACCAAAAGGAAGAGTTGAACTTATTTCAACACAAGAAGAAACTTAAGTTGAAGAGGAGTTAAGACCTTCCACTTTTTAGCATACCAGTCAGAACAACCAAGCTACAACAACTACAGAAAATAATGATCCAGAATCTGTTAATAAAGTTGCTACAGTACCAGCCACATCAGTCCAAAACATGGCAAAAGAGAAGCAGTTTTTGTAGCCTATAATAGTACAACAATTTAGGCACCTACCAGCCTTTCCACAAAGATTCCAGAAGCAAAAATAAGACAACCAATTCGGCAAATTCTTAGAAGTGTTGGGAGCTACATATTAACATTTATTTTGTGGAAGCTTTAGAACAAATGCCTAATTATATGAAGTTCTTCAAAGATATTTTGGTGAGAAAAAAAAGATTTGGGGAGTTTGAGATAGTTGCTATGATACAAGAATGTGGCCATATGCTTCAGAAAGATCAAGGAAGTTTCACAATTCCATGTTCTATAGGAACTAAATAGATTGGCAAGACACTTTGTGATTTATAAGCTAGCATCAATCTCATGCCTCTATTAGTATTCAAGCAGTTGGGAGTTGGAAAAGTTAAACTAACAATAGTGACTTTACAACTTGTTGACAGATCTCTTGCCTATTTAGAAGGCAAGCTTGAAGATGTATGAGTCACAGTGAATAAATTTATTTTTTCAGTGGATTTCATAATGTTAGAGTTTGAGCAGATAAAAAAGTACCAATTCTCTAATTGATATGCAAAAAGAAGAATTGACTACGTAGGTCAATAATCAATAAATTACATTCAATGTGGTAGATGCCATGAAGAATCCTGATGATGTTGAAGACTGTAATTTTATCAATGTTTTAGATTTTTCTGTAGAAATGAAGAAATCAAGGTTGTAACATTTGAAGAATTTGAGGATGAAGATCTTAAAACAATCGACATAGCGTGTTAGGAGAGAAGCAACCCGTAAGAATTGACAAGCACTTTGAATCGTTAGGTCTTTCAAACAAGGAAGTAAAACCTTATGTTCCCTCTATTGAGTCACGTTCTGTTTTAGAATTAAAATTTTTGCCTCCACATTTAATGTATGTTTATCTTGGTAACAATGACACACTTCTTGCCATCATTTCATCTTTTTTGAAGGCAAAACAAAAAAAATAGCTTGGTAGATGTATTAGGAGATACAAGAAGGCTATTGGATGGATCATACCAGATATCAAAAGAATCAACCCCTCCATATGCACGCACAAGATTTTGCTAGAGGATTACTACGGCAACTCTATAGAGCAGTAGAGAAGATTAAATCTCATTATGAAGAAAGTTACGAAGAAAGAGATAATCAAGTGGCTTGATGTTGGAATATCAGACAGCTCATAGGTAAGCCGGTACAATGTGTTCCAAAGAAAGGTGCTTGACGGACTTGCTAGAAAAGAGTACTACTGTTTCTCGGATAGATACTCATGATATAAACAAAATGCTATAGCACCAGAGGATCTAAAGAAGACAACATTCACTTGTCCCTATGGAACATTTTCCTTTACAAGTATGCCATTTGGCCTGTAAAATGCTTCAGCAACTTTCCAAAGGTGTATGATGCCTATTTTTTCAAATATGGTCGAGCAAACACTTAAGGTATTCATGGATGATTTAGTTTTTCAGAAATCATTTGATGACTGTTTGCATAATCTAGAAAATGTGTTTAACAAATATAAAGAGACAAACTTGGTGTTGAATTGGGAAAAATGTTATTTTATGGTACAAGAAGGGACAATCCTTGGTCAAAATAAATGTGACTGATAAACTTCCACTACCCACTTTAGTTAAAGGCATAAGGAGTTTTTTAAGACATACTAGGATCTATAGAAGGCTTGTTAAGGAGCATGACGAACCCTTTAATTTAATGAGAACTGCTTAAAGGCATTTTTTTAAATTGAAAAGCTCTTGTTTCAGCACCAGTTGTTTTAGTACCGGATAAAGAGTATGCTTTTTGAGTTGATGTGTGATGCTAGTAACTACTCTATTGGAGCAATGTTAGGTCAAAAGAAAGATAAGAGTTTTCACTCTATTTATTATGCCAGCAAGACCCTAGCTGATGCACAACTCAACTATACTACCACTGAAAAAGAATTGCAAGCAGTTTTTTTTTTTTGCATTTGATAAATTCAGAGTTTATTTGGTTGGCACCAAAGTGACTATTTACACAGATCACTCAGCCATAAAGTATTTCATTTTAAAGAAGGATGCCAAACCAAGGTTGATAAGGTGGATTCTTTTGCTATAAGAGTTTGACTTAGAGATTAAGGATAGAAAAAAGGGATTGAGAATTAACTAGCAAATCATTTTTAAGGCTTGAAGCAGATACAAGCACACTGACCAAGCAAGACATCACATAAACATTTCCTAATAAGCACTTGCTAATAATACAACATGCACAGATGCTATAATAATTTAGATTTCTATGGTATGCAGATTTTGCTAATTATTTAGTGAGTGAATTATTACCATTTAATTTGAGCTATCAACAGAAGAATAAATTTTTCCATGATGCTAGAAGCTATCAGTGGGATGGCCTCCCACTTGTACAAGATGTGTTTAGACCATGTGATTAGAAGATGTGTTCCTAATGAAAAAATTTTAAACATTTTACAATCTTGTCATGTTGTAGTATATGGTAGACACTTTAGAGGACACAGAACGATAGCAAAAGTTTTGCAATCAAGTTATTACTGGCCCTTTATTTTTAAAGATGCTTATGAGTTTGTTAAATGTTATGACAAGCGCCAACAAATAGGACATCTCTAAAAAATATGAAATGCCATTAAGCAACATCTTAGATTTTGAACTTTTTGATGCATAGGGAATAGATTCATGAGACCATTTCCACCCTTCTTTGGGAATATAGACATCTTAGTTGCTATTGATTATGTATCCAAGTAGGTAGAAGCTGCAATATTGCCCACAAATGATGCCAAAACAATAGTGAAATTTCTTTAGAAGAATATTTTCTCAAGATTTGACACTCTTAGATTCATTGCAAGTGATGAAGGAACCAATTTCTACAACAGGATGTTTGTTGCAGCATTGTCTAAGTATGAGATCAAGCATAAAGTTGCTACACCATATCATCCACATACAAATGGTCAGGTATGTTAACATGAATATGTTAATAATTTTGATTTTGATGATAACAAATTAAAATTTTTTTTTTGATAAAAATGTTGGAGCTATTCCTTAATAAACAAAAGCCTTAACAATCATTCCATTCATATTCATAAAAGGTGGACCTTCAACTTAGAAAAAGATTCTTTGTAAAATCTGGTTTAAAATGTGATTCTGGAAATAAACAGGTGAACCGTTTTCTTTTAAACGGTTAACCGATTAAAGCCAGAGAGCAACATATTGCCTAAGCTCTAATCGTTTATGAAAAACAGAAAACACAAAAAATGGGAAGGCTACTGGAATTTAACGGTGAACCGTTTATTTAAACGGTTAGCCGATAACATCCAGAATTAAAGGTTGTACTCCTCTGGCACTGTTTAACAAAACCTGATAAGGCTAAATTATTTTGCAGGTTACTGGAAACAAACGGCGAACTGTTTATTACAAACGGTTAACTGATAATATCCAGAGAAGTCACTTCATGCAAATCCTTAACCGTTTAAACGGATAACTGATGTTCATCTTACAGGTCTCTGGAATTTAACGGCCAAAGGGTAACCCTAAACGGCACACCGTTTATTCAAAATTTGGCCCAACGGTAACTTTTGACCAGCCTAAACGGTTAACTGTTAATGGTTAACGGCAAACCGTTTTCGGACTGATAGTTTGTAACGGCTAGTTTTTCAGCTCCAACTAAAAATAAGCTCAACCAAATTCAAACCAAACTGATCACAACACGATCATTGAGCTTATATTCGAGAATACAATCTTCATAGAGCTTAGAACACATTCTTGCTTCATCTATTCACATATTGGGCATCATTGTGTAATCTTATATATTGTGAGAGGCAAAACAAATTTGAAATCTTTTGTTTTGAGTGATTGTAAGTGTTGGGATACACTTGGGATAAAGAGATTGGGTTAATCTCTTGTTGTAAAGGTTATTGACACCTTGGAAGTCAAGTGTAAGCATTTGAAGCCTTGGAGGCTCGCTTAGTGGAATCTTCAAGCTCGGAAAGCTTGGAGGCTTGGACGTAGGCGAGGTTGGCCGAACCACGTAAAAATCTTCGTGTTTGAATCTCTCTTCCCTTATCCTTTTTATATTGTGATGAACTTAATTGTTATTGCTTTGAATTTGGATTATATTTGCATTAAGTTTTTCTTTATAAATTGAATAATTTTTTAGAATCCCAATTCACCCCCCTCTTGGGTTGCATACTTGTATTTCAATTGGTATCAGAGCCTTGTTCTCTTATTAGGACTTAATCGTCTAGAGTAAAAGATCTATGGCAACCCTAAATGACTCAACCTTTAGAGAAGGGCAATCCACAATTAGACCACCGTTCTTTGACGATAATGACTATGCATATTGGAAAACTAGAATGAGAATCTATTTGCAAGCTTTAGATTATGAAATTTGGGAAGTTGTATGTGATGGTCTGTTTTTGCCCCTGACTAAATATGAATTCGGGGAAGATATTCCAAAACCTTCAAGGGAATGGAATGAATTGGAAAAGAGAAAAGCTTCTCTAAATTTCAAAGCTATGAATGCTTTATTTTGTGCTCTTGATAAGAAAGAATTTCATCGAGTATCTAGTTGTGAATGTGCTAATGAAATTTGGCACAAACTTGAAGTAGTTTATGAAGGTACAAATCAAGTGAAAGAGTCGAAAATTAGTAGGTACACTCGACAATATGAGTTGCTCTAAATGGAACAAAATGAGAGTGTGTACTCTATGTATACGAGATTTACGGACATAGTAAACACCCTAGGAGCCCTAGAAAAGATCTTCTCAAATAGCGAAAAAGTTAAGAAAATCATTAGGTTACTTCCAAAAGAATGGAGACCTAAAAGAACCACTATTGAAGAGGCCAAAGATTTAAATACTTTACCTCTTGATGATTTAACTGGTTCTCTCATTTCATATAAAGAAGATTTGGCAGCAGAAAAAGGGCATGAGGAGAAGAAGAAAAGCATTGCTCTCAAAGCTTCAAAATATGAGAGTGATGGGGAGAGTGAACCGGATGATGAAGAGCTAGCCATGCTAGTAAGGAGGTTCATAAAATTCTTCAAGAAAACCGGAGAGCGAAGAAATTTCAGAAACTTCAAGAACCAAAGGGAGAAGAAAGAGGTAATCACATGCTATGAATGCAAGAAGCCTGGCCATATAAGATCGGAGTGCCCACTTATAAACAAATTTAAGAAGAAAGCAATGGTTGCAACTTGGGATGATAGCGAGGAAGATTCAAGCGAGGTAAGTGATCCCACCTATGATGAATTGTATGATGCTTATGGCAATCGGAGGGGATGATGATCTCAATGAGGTAAGTGATCCCACCTATGATGAATTGTATGATGCTTTTAAAGAATTGCATAATGAGTTGATGAAGATTGGTAAAAAGAATGTATGTCTTAAAAAGGAAATGGCAAAGCTGAAAAATGAAAATGATTCTCTAAATACAAAAATTGCATGCCTAGAAGTAGAGAACAAAACATTGCATGATGAAATTGCATTATCAAATGAGAAACCTAGCATCTCTCATGAGCATTTAGAATCATACATAGATGAGTTGAAAAATGAAAACGAAATGCTTAAGAAAAAGAGCAATAAGTTGAATGAGATTGTTTTAAAATTTACAAATGGGCAAAATATGTTGGATAATATGCTTAACTCACAAAAATATGTTTTTGATAAAGGAGGACTTTGGTATAAGCCTAACTTAAAGCAAAAATATTATAAGAGTTATTTTGTTAAAGATACCTCCACTAGTGTTCATAAGATAGTTTGCCATTATTGTAATCAAAATGGTCACATGAAATATAGATGTTCCGTGAAAAGGAATGCATATTATGGTGTCAAATGTATTTGGGTTCCAAAAGGAACCGTTGCTAACTCTCAAGGACCCAAAAAGCTTTGGGTACCTAAAACTTGAGATTTTCCTTATAGGGCTTGAAGAAGAAGAAAAATAAATGATATTTGGACAGTGGTTGCTCAAGGCACATGACCGGAAACTATGCATGGTTCTCAAGCTTCACCAAAATTGAAAATGGTGGAGAAGTATCTTTTGGAGACAATTCAAAAGGAAAAATTCTTGGAATTGGAAATGTTGGTAAAGCTTCCTCAACTCTAATTGAGAATGTTTGTTTGGTTGAGAACTTGAAACACAACTTAATTAGTATTAGTCAATTATGCGACAAAGGTTATAAAGTTATCTTTGATAAATTTAGTTGTGTTATTGAGAATTCATGTGATGGCAAGATCTTGTTTGTTGGGAATAGATGTGGTAATGTTTATATCATTGACATAGAATGTGCATCTACTCTTGATAAATGCTTTTCCGCATTACATGATGATAGTTGGCTATGGCATAGAAGGTTAGGACATGCAAGTATGGATTTGATTTCAAATATTTCGAAAAATGATTTAGTTAAAGGTCTTCCGAGAATTGGTTTTCAAAAGGATAAGATTTGTGAAGCTTGTCAATTTGGAAAACAAATTAAAACGTCTTTCAAGAATAAAAACCATATTTCTACTTCAAAACCACTTGAACTTCTTCACATAGATCTATTTGGGCCATCTAGATATGCTAGTCTAAATGGCAAATATTATGCATTTGTGATAGTGGATGATTATTCTAGATATACGTGGGTATTATTCTTAGCCAATAAGGATGATGCTCTTGATGCTTTTAAAGTGCTTTGTAAGAAATTACAAAATGAAAAAGGGCATGGTATTGTATGCATTAGGAGTGATCATGGAGGAGAATTTGAAAATCATGCATTTGAGATTTTTTGCAATAATCTTGGCATTGAGCATCAATTTTCATCACATAGAACTCCACAACAAAATGGAGTTGTTTTGAGAAAGAATATGTCTATTCAAGAAATGGCTAGGACCATGTTAAATGAAAATGCATTACCAAAATATTTTTGGGCCGAAGCCGTCAACACCGCTTGCTATGTTTTAAATCGAGTGTTGATTAGACCTCATCTCAATAAAATTCCCTATGAGCTTTGGAAAGATAGAAAACCCAACATTGGCTATTTCAAAGTTTTTGGATGCAAATGTTTTATTTTAAACAAAAAAGATAATCTTGGTAAATTTGATCCAAAATCTGATGTTGGCATCTTTCTCGGGTATTCAAACTCAAGTAAAGCTTATAGAGTTTATAATAAACGGACTTTAGTTGTGGAAGAGTCCATGCATGTTACGTTTGATGAATCTAACCCCTCCTCTGCGGAGAAAGGAGTTGCTAATGATGATGTAGATGGAGAGTTACAAGATGAATCATCAAAAGAGAATCAAGAGAATGCATCACAAGAAAATCAAGAGGATAGACAAGAAGAACAAACAAATACGGAGCTGGAGCAACAAGATGGTATTTCTCAATCACTCCCCAAGGAGTGGAGGTATGTCTCTTCTCACCCTAAAGATGTAATTTTAGGAGATCTCTCACGAGGTGTTACAACTAGATCATCTCTTAGGAATACTTGTGAGCATAATGCATTCATTTCTCAAATTGAACCCAAATCCTTTGAGGATGCGGAAAATGATGAATCTTGGATTATGGCAATGCAAGAGGAATTAAATCAATTTGAAAAAAATAATGTGTGGGAATTAGTTCCTAAACCGGAACATCAATCCGTCATAGATACTAAATGGATTTTTATAAATAAGATGGATGAATCCGGTATGGTTGTAAGGAATAAAGCTAGATTAGTGGCTTAAAATTACAACCAAGAAGAATGAATTGATTTTGATGAAACTTTTGCACCCGTTGCTAGACTAGAATCAATTAGAATGTTGTTGGCATTTGCATGTCATAAATATTTCATCTTATTTCAAATGGATGTGAAAAATGTTTTCCTAAATGGGTATATTATGGAAGAAGTGTATGTAAAACAACCCCCTGGTTTTGAAAATGAAAAATTTCCAAATCATGTTTATAAGTTGCTTAAAGCCTTGTATGGATTAAAACAAGCACGTAGAGCATGGTATGATAGCTTAAGAATTTCTTGTTGGAAAATGATTTTTCAATGGGTAAAGCGGATACTACTCTATTTGTTAAGCATAAGAACCAAGATATACTTATTGTTTAAATTTATGTTGATGATATTATTTTTGGTTTTACTAATGAATTGTTGTGTAAAGAATTTTCATCATGTAAGAGCAAAGAATTTGAGATGAGTATGATGGGTGAGTTGAAGTACTTCCTTGGACTTCAAATCAAACAAAACGAGGAAGGAATTTTCATAAATCAAGCCAAGTACGTAAAAGATCTACTCAAACGATTCGGCATTGATGACTCAAAGACCAAAAATACCCCAATGAGCACAACAACCAAGCTGGACAAAGATGAAAAAGGAAAAGAAGTGGATATCAAAATGTATCGAGGTATGATCGGATCTTTACTTTATTTGACTACAAGTAGACCCGATATCATGTTTAGTGTATGTTTGTGTGCAAGATTTCAATCATGTCCCAAGGAATCCCATTTGTTTGCTGTTAAAAGAATTTTCCGTTATTTGAGTGGAACCATAGATATTGGCCTTTGGTACCCTAGGAGAACTCATATAGATTTAACATGTTATTCGGATGCGGACTTTGCCGGTTACAAAGTGGATAGGAAAAGCACTAGTGGAACTTGCTATATTCTAGGACACTCACTTGTTTCATGGTTTAGTAAGAAACAAAATTCTGTTGCACTTTCAACTACCGAGGCTGAATATATAGCTGCCGGAAGTTGTTGTGCACAAGCACTTTGGATGAAACAAACACTTAGAGATTATGGCATCAATCTTGAACAAATTCCTATTAAGTGTGATAATACTAGTGCTATAAATCTTTCAAAGAATCCCATTCAACACTCTAGAACCAAGCATATAGAAATTAGACATCATTTCTTGAGAGATCATGTTCAAAAGGGAGATATTGCATTAGAGTTTATTTCTACGGAAAAACAACTTGCCGATATTTTCACAAAACCACTTTGCGAAGAACAATTTTCAAAAATTCGGCATGAACTTGGGATGATGAAATTTTCGCATTAACGTCTCTATTCATGCTATTGAGTGTACTGATTTGATTGACTTATTTGTGATTTAATATTTATGAAATGCTTGAGCTTGATAGTCAAATGATATATTTGCTTTGTTAATTCTTGATTGATTATATGAATTAATTGGTTGAATACATGTTTATGAATCATGCATTAAAATGACTCATAAAACATTTTCAGATCAATTAAATGATCTTAGAATATATTATTTGCTGGCCAAAAATTAAATCAAATGTGCGAAATTATAGATAAAATAAATGGATAACCGTTTCCAATAAATGGATAACCGTTTCCAATAAACGGTGAACCGTTTTATTCCAGAAACAAGATTATGTGTCTGTCTTTGTACCCTTTCATCGATGGATACAATCGGTGAACCGTTTAAAAACAGAGAATCCTCTAACAGTTACTCCTTAGCCGATTAAGAGCTTAAGCTTTCACCGTTGCCTATTCTTTAGCCTCTGGAAGTTACCCCTTAATCGTTTCAATAAACCGTTAACCATTTTCGCGTTTATAAAACTGTTCAAAGGTTTTTTTCTTCTCCTTCTCCAGTTGCCCTTTCACCGTTTCAGCCATTGTTGCGCAGCCGAAGGTTTCTCTGCCCTCAAACCCTTATTTTTCTTGCTTTTCTTGCCAAATCAAACCTACAACATCATTTCTTATCATCTTTAGAACACTTTCACCGATTCAAAACTTCAAATCAAACCCAAAATTGAAAAATCCCAAATCTAAACCCTAACTGCCGCGGGTCGGGTTTCTTCGTTTTTAATCCGATTCTTCCCCTTCTTCAACCAAATTGAGCATCAAAATCACATCCTCTACGCATTCCTAAGAAAATCATCAATTCATTTTCTTCTCATAACATCTCTCTCGCATTTTCACACTCCGCTGTGCTTCTCCATGGCTGCACCCCCTCGGAGAAATCTCAGGTGAAAATCTGTGCCTCCAAGGAATCCTATACCACCACGGGAAGTCTCTGAATTTGCACGAATTCATTTCCCCACGCCTTCCTTGGCCAAGCGGTTCGAGGATCGCTTCGATGATCGAAAGGTACTTGACTCTTTCTATGTTGAAATTGATTATTTCAGTAACTTAGTTGTATGTGGTAAAAGCATTCGGGATATGCTTCAGACTTGGGAGTCTGCCATTGACTTTGATGACCGAGTTTATCTCAATTTAGTGCGAGTCTTTTATTCGAACATGGAAATCTCCGCAACTCGCCTAAATAGGATAGTTACCCAAGTCGGCGGTGTGCCAATAGAGTTTGATGATGCGGACCTAGCTGACTTTCTTGGTATCTCTAGTGAGGGGCATGATATTTACACCTCTAGGAAAGCCCTTTTCTTTGACAGTTTTTGTCATACTGATGGCGTCCGTAATATATGTCGTCGTCGAGACTTGTCTGATGAGATTTGTTTGCTTCCTTTTCGGTCTCAACTTTTACCTCTCCAAGTTCGCATTCTTCACACTATTTTACAGCACATAGTGACACTTAGGAAGGGTCACTTGGATGAGGTTACGAGGTTGGACGTTGGCCTACTAGATAGACTAATTTCAGACCGTCCCATTAACCTCGGGTATGTTATTGTGCGGTACATGTTGAGTACTCCCGCGGTTAACCACCGCTTGCTTCCTTATGGCAGTATCATTACTAAGATACTGCGACGCTTTGAGGTGCCTCTTCTTGATACTGGACAATAGAGACTAGACGGATTGGTCCCGAGGCCATGACTAGTATCGGTTTTTCTATGAAGAATGGAGAGTGGATAAAGACAAGCAACTCCAAAAATCGGGATACCTTGATTGCTCCAGAGGACGATCGGATGCTCAACGATATCTATCCTCCCGATCGGCTCCCTGACTTTAGATTAGGAGCTCATCCTCATCCTCCGCGTCGCCGTTTGTCCCTCGGCCTCCCGCTGACTCTGACTCTGAGGAGTGTGCGGTGGATGCTGACATTCCCTCCTCTTCCGAGCCGCCTCCTACTCCTGAGCCATCTGTTGTTCCTGAGCAGCCATCTGCCTCTATGCCGCCTCCAGCTCCAGTTCAGCCCCCTGCTTCAGACGTTGTGCAGCAGTTGATTGCTGATGTTCACCGGATTTCGGAGCGCCAACAGCTGATTCTTGATCGGTTGGACACTGTTTCCTGTGACCACCAGCAGCTACGTTCTGACTTTCAGACCTTCCAGCAGCCAAGCATTGATCAGCAGCTTGAGCTTATCGCTGGACAACGCACTCTTCTCCGCTATTTCGGCTATGATCCGGGGAGCACATCTTCTCCACCTCCATAGTTTCTGGGTTCTATTTTCGCACATACATTTCATATTTTGGTTGTTTGCGTGTTGCCATTTATATTTTTATATACACTATTACCTCTATATGCTCTTTCTGGATTTTGATGACATATTTTTGTGATGTTCTTGATGTTGGATGACTTGGTAATTGGTTGATGACATTGTTGGTTTATTGGATATTGAAGTGTTGGTTTGTTTGTTCATGGCGTTGTTGGTTTGTTGAAAAATGGAGTTGGTGTTAATCTATTTTGGAAGTGTTTTAATCTCATTTTGTATTAGTGGTTTTGCTCATTTTTAAGGGGAAACTCTGCCAAAATTTTCGCTCGCCAAAACTGGGTAACTTCTTTAACGGATTTGCGTTTTTCCTTTCTCTCTTTTCTTTTTGATGATGAAGGGGGAGATAATTATGGGGATGGGGAGATTTAGAATGAATTTAAAAATGTTTTCTTGAGCAAAAATCTTTTTATTGGACATTTCTTAATTTGGCCATACATTTAGGGGGAGCACATATTAAGGGGGAGCTAAATATTGAATGAAGTTTGTCATCATAAAAAAGGGGGAGATTGTTAACATGAATATGTTAATAATTTTGATTTTGATGATAACAAATTTTAAATGTTTTTTTTATAAAAATGTTGGAGTTATTGCTTAATAAACGAAAGCCTCAACAATCATTCCATTCATATTCATAAAAGTTGGACCTTGAACTTAGAAAAAGATTCTCTGAAAAATCTGGTTTAAAATGTGATTCTGGAAATAAACAGGTGAACCGTTTTCTTTTAAACGGTTAACCGATTAATACCAGAGAGCAACATATTGCCTAAGCTCTAACCGTTTATGAAAAACGGAAAACACAAAAAATGGGAAGGCTACTGGAATTTAACGGTGAACCGTTTATTTAAACGGTTAACCGATAACATCCAGAATTAAAGGTTGTACTCCTCTGGCACTGTTTAACAAAATCGGATAAGGCTAAATTGTTTTGCAGGTTACTGGAAACAAACGGCGAACCGTTTATTACAAACGGTCAACCGATAATATCCAGAGAAGTCACTTCATGCAAATCCTTAACCGTTTAAACGGATAACTGATGTTCATCTTACAGGTCTCTGGAATTTAACGGCCAAAGGGTAACCCTAAACGGCACACCGTTTATTCAAAATTTGGCCCAACGGTAACTTTTGACCAGCCTAAACGGTTAACTGTTAATGGTTAACGGCGAACCGTTTTCGGACTGATAGTTTGTAACGGCTAGTTTTTCAGCTCCAACTACAAATAAGCTCAACCAAATTCAAACCAAACTGATCACAACACGATCATTGAGCTTATATTCGAGAATACAATCTTCATAGAGCTTAGAACACATTCTTGCTTCATCTATTCACATATTGGGCATCATTGTGTAATCTTATATATTGTGAGAGGCAAAACAAATTTGAAATCTTTTGTTTTGAGTGATTGTAAGTGTTGGGATACACTTGGGATAAAGAGATTGGGTTAATCTCTTGTTGTAAAGGTTATTGACACCTTGGAAGTCAAGTGTAAGCATTTGAAGCCTTGGAGGCTTGCTTAGTGGAATCCTCAAGCTCGGAAAGCTTGGAGGCGTGGACGTAGGCGAGGTTGGCCGAACCACGTAAAAATCTTCGTGTTTGAATCTCTCTTCCCTTATCCTTTTTATATTGTGATGAACTTAATTGTTATTGCTTTGAATTTGGATTATATTTGCATTAAGTTTTTCTTTATAAATTGAATAATTTTTTAGAATCCCAATTCACCCCCCTCGGGTTGCATACTTGTATTTCAAGGTAGATGTGTCTAACATGGAGGTAAAGAGGATTCTGGAGAAGGTGATAATTTCCAATAAAAGAGATTAGTCTCTTAGATTAAATGACTTCTTATGGGTTTACCGCACATCTTATGGAACACCATTTGGCATGTTCCCATACATAATTATTTACGCGAAAGCTTGTCACTTGCCCTTAGAGCTAGAGCACAAAGCATATTGGGGAATAAAACACTTGAACATGGATATGAATGCCGCAACAGAGCAGAAGAAGCTACAACTTTATGAGCTAGAAGAGTTATGGTTAGTCTTTTATGAAAATGCAAGACTTTACAGGGAGACAATTAAATAATGGTATGCAAATCCAGCAAAGGGAACTGATTCCAGGCCAATAAGTATTGCTTTACAACTCTAGGCTGAAACTTTTCCCTGGAAAGCTTAAGTATAGATGGTTAGGACCTTTTAAACTAATCAAAGTTTATCCTCATAGGGCTGTTGAATTTCAAGATAAATGGACAAGTCAGGAATTCAAAATGAATGGACAAAGAATGAAGCACTTCATTAGAGTTGTTGGGAACAATCCAAAGGAGGATATGTTCCTCAAGGATCCAGCTTGAGTAATTAGGGATGGTCAGGCTAAAAGATCTAAAATCAAGTGCTAATTGGGAGGCAACCTAATGAAGAAAGTTGTTTCAAATTTTAAAACATTAAATTTAGTCTTGAAAATTGTTTAATCTGTCTTTTTTTTTTTAATTGTGCATCTAATTTCTTCTTTTTCGTGTGTTAAATTGCAGTATGTAGAAGTTAATTTATAGAAGCAAGAAGGAATTGTTGTCACATCACTTATAGCATGGCATACAAAAGAAGGTTATCAAACAACAGAGGTATTTACTATGATTGTCTACTTGGTTGTTACAACAACGATTTTTACCGTTGCACTGTCAACTTTGGATTTTACCATTTGGGGGCTGACACATTTATGTTAGCTGATCAGAATTTATGATAAGAAAGATTGTGCAATCCCTGATTTTCCGTGATAAATATCCATTCTTTACCATTTAAAATTTGTTTCTAAAATTCAAAATTATTTCAAAATTTATCAATTTAATTACCTCTCTCTTTCCACTTTCCTTTTGCTATAAATTAGCGATTTACTTTCACTATTTCAATTTCAATACTACTATTTCTCCTCCGTCTGTAAATCTCAATATCTTTATATTCCTTTTTTACATTTTTATCTTTTCAACATAACAAGACTCAATTTGACATGTTGCAGCAATGCCGAAAATTAAAGCACGTGCTAGTAGATTGAAGGACCCTAAACTTTTCTAAAGCTATAAAGCCGAGGAAAAATATGAAGAAATTATTGAGTCTTAGAAAATTATGGAAGAAAAGAGTTTCCAATTTCCAAAACAGCCAAGAGGGATGATAAACAATATCTATATTGTTATAGCACGGAGAGGATGGATCAAGTTTTGTGCTCACCCCTAAGACCCGGTCCTCTCAATCGTTGAGTTCTACTAAAATATGTTACAGTAAGACCAATACAACATCTTGAGAGGCAAGTTCAACTACCTTTCGATTCTCGAGTTATTAAAGCTTTTATGACTTATGTCATGTTATTGAATGTGAATATATTAAGTTTGCTAAAAAACATGACCGTAAAGAAGTGGGGGAAGTTTTTAAAACCCTGACTATAACAGGCAGTGAATGGATGAATGAGGAGGGTAGAGTAATCCATAAGATAGATTTGAAGCTTATTGCTAAGGTTTGGTAAAATTTACGAAATCTAGATTGATGCCAACCACTCACACAACCACCGTCTCCTAAGATAGACTTATACTGCTTTATACTATAGTAAAAGTTTTAGCTATTGACGTTGGCAAGATCATTGAATGAGAAATTGTAGAATGTGCAACAAAGAAGCAAAAGTCTACTGCATTGCTATTTCTTTTACATATCACGAGTATTTGTGAGGCCTCAGTGGTAAAATTTGAGGTAAGTGATGAGAGAGCGAAGAATGAAGGGGCTATCATAGTTAGGACAGTCAAAATGATTGCTGTTGAAATGACTGCTGCAGCAACCCCAGAACACCTTACTGCAACTAAAGCAGGGCAAGCTGCAAGGATCGAGAAGATGTTGCAGGAACTTAAGGAAAGCTTGAATGCATGTTTCCAAGCATAGAAGAAAGAGATCCAAAGGTTTTGGACTTACTTATGGCATCTCGAAGCACAGAAGCATCAATTTGAGATATATATGAAGAGCAAACATGCAAATTTCCCTGAGTCAATGCTGCAATAGTTTAATTTCCAAAGAGATGAAGAGACTACTCTAGCAGAAGAAAGTGAAGAGGTAGAAACTAAAAGAGAGGCAACATAAGATCAACAGTAAGACAAAGAAGAAGCTCAAGAGCATGAAGTAGAGGAGGAGCATAAAGTACAGAGAAGAAATAAAAAATAGAAAAGGAAGAGGAACCACCAATTGTGACTCCCAACAGTAAAGTAAATAGAATAGAAAATCTTGATCGAGGAGGAGTCCGAGTCCGAGTCAGAGTGGGAATGGGATGTTGATGCAGCAATTGAAGAGTCCATTAGCAAACCTACAAGGATAGATGACGCAAAGATGAGTCTGAAGGAAATCATTGCAAGCATTACTGCTGAACGACTAGCAACAACTTCTCTACCATCCATTACAAAGAAAATTCCCACAAAGTGTCCTATCACAACTCAAAAGACATCCAGCAAAAAAAAAAAGGTACAACATTCTGGAGGTGCTACAACATCACAAACACTAGAAGAGTCAAAACCCAATAAAATAAAGCCAACTCTACTCAAAGCTACAGAAGCCACTGGAACCCTTCAAACTAGTCCAACTGAAAGCCAGAAGAAAAATATAGCCAGTTGTACCTTTGGGTTCACCAAATGAGCGTTTAAGAAGGGGATTACAAAAGAAGTGACCCTTTATAGTATGTGCTGCAACGTAGCTTCCAACAATAGGGGAGTATCCCCTGCCAGCCTAATTTTACTTTGCAATTTCTAAAAATTTTCTTTACTTCTATATATTTTATCTTGTTTATTCTGCACTTTATTATTGTATGCATGTCTGTCCTTAATTTATTTTGTTTGCATGTGAGAACACAATACCTCTCAAGTTTAAGGGGGGGGGGGGAGGATTGTGCCATTTTGAAATATATTTGTGTTGAGTGAATATGTATTGTCTGGTGGAATTTAATTTTAGTTAATGAAATAATAATAATAATATTTTTAGTGTTATGAATGTTTGTGTGAATGTGTTTGATTGTGTGTAGCTTTGTGTACCTAGCATTGGTTTTTGGATTAGGAAACCTAATGAGGATGAATTGAGTGACGAAACGTAGGATGAATGATTGTCAAGTAGAGACGGTTCATGGATGAATGTTGAAACTCTATCTTAACACTTAGGCTTTGGTTGACTTTTGTGAGTATGTTGTAGCAAAACCAGGCAGAGCAATAAGGTTAAAACTATATTAAGTTTGGGGGGGAACCTGAAATTTTTTCATAATTATCACATAATGTGCTAGATATGTAAAATTTTGCTCTAATGACTCAGTTGCTGAATAACCAGAGCTGATTATGTACCTCATATGCAGACTTGAGTAAAAAAGGCAACAAGAGTTATAAGCATTGTTGTAGCAATCCAAAAAGCAAGATAGGTCCCCTGTCTAAGATATTGAGTAGGCATTGAAATACTAAATAGGCAACCCAAGAGGGGGGGGGGTGAATTAGGTTTCTAAAACTTTGAACAATCAAAACCACACAATAATATAAATTAATGCCTTAATGAAACCAATAACAATATATTTAATAATGCACAAAATTAAAAAGGATAAGGGAACAGAAAATCAAACACATATATTTTTACGTGGTTCGGCCAACCTTGCCTCCGTCCATGCCTCCTAGCTCGCCGGGCTTGAGGATTCCACTAATCAAGCCTCCAAGGCTGCAAGAAAACTTACTTTTGACTTCACAGGTGTCAATCAACCTTTATACCAAGAGATTATCCCCAATCTCTTAACCCAAGTGTATCCCAACACTTACAATCACTCAAAATAAAGATTACAAATGAATTTTCTCTTACACAATGTATATGATTACAAATGATGGCTCAAAGTGTGAATAAATGAAACAAGAACAAGTTTAAGGCTCAATGAAGGTTGTATTCTTTATTGCAAGCTCAATGATAACTCTTGGATCACCTTTTGATTGAGCCATTTTATAGTTGGAGCTGAAAACTAGCCGTTGTTGACTTTCTGCCCACAATTGGATCACCGTTTTGACTTGAGCAAGTGACCATTGTGCCAAAAATTCAAATTGTCAGATTGTCGTTATCAAGATTTCAGATCACCATTAGCGTCCAGAGGCTAATTTCAATTATGTTTGATGTCGGTTAGTCGTTATCAAGATGTCAGATCGCCGTTAATGTCTAGACGCTAATCTTCAATTCTGTTCAATGTTGGTTAGCCGTTATTAAAATGTCGGTTAACCGTTTGATACAGTGACTGTTATAGTGAACTATTTTTTAAAATTATAGTTTTGTCCAAAACTTTATAAAATTATACTATGACCTATATCTTTATGAAACTTGTCAAATAAGTCCAATTTCAGAATTTTAAGTAATAATAGTTAATATCAAAGTTTTTAAAAACCTTTCGATTTGATCATGAGCTTGAAAAATAACCAATTTCATAAAATCATTTTTTCCATTTAAGTATAAAACCTTTACTACATAAGAATAAAGATTTATTTAAAACGTATGAAAATAATTTGAGCTTTTAAAAAAAATAATTCTAAATCTTATTTGTTATCATCAAAATCATTATTATAAACATATTCATGTTAACATTCTCCCATTTTTTGATGATGACAAACCTTATACGATAAATAAAGAAACACAAATTTTTACTCTGCAAAAAAATTGTCCAATTTTACTCCCTTTAAATATGTGTCCCCCTAAGTATATGGCCAATAAATTTTTAACCAAAATAATGAGCACATCATTAAACAAAGTAGTTAAAACACTCCTATATAAGATTCAATTAATCAACCAAACTCCATATGCATCAATTGTCCAACCAGATAAGCAACATATCATCAAAATCATCACAATCACAATCAAAGCACAAATAATCAACATATCATCAAAATCCATACCAATGACCATAAAGCATAACAGTAAAAGAAAAGGTAAGAGATCCATGAATGTCTGTGCGAAACAAAGGAAAATATAAACCGTAGAAATAGAAGCTAAGAGGTGGCTGTGATGAGGACTCTGATGGAGGAAAACCAAGGGCAGTGAGGATGCGTTTCCAACCATCACGAAGCTTCTGCTGCTAATCTAAGATGAATTGCTGAAAAGTATCAAAGCAAGACATAAGTTGTTGCTGCTGTAGAGAAAGAGTGTGAACCTCGCTAATAATTTGCTGCATCAATCCCTTAGAGATTGGGGGCATCTCAGAAACATGAGGCTCATCATGATCTGTTGGCTCCTCACCCTGAGCTCTGCGAGGTGTTCGAGGTCTAGCTCCTAGTCTAAAGTTTGGCAACTCCTCCTCAAAATAAATATCATTAAGCATTCGGTTATCCTTCGGCGCTACCAAAGTGTTCACATTTTTAGAAGATTGAGCCTTGACCCACTTACCGCGTTTCTTATGGAATCCAATCACTGAAATGAGCTCTCTGCCTAGTTTTCGGGTCTCGATATAAATAGGCTCAGTGAGAAGTACATTAAAGTGCCTTAATATCCTAGTAATGATACTACCATAAGGAAGGGACCGATTGGTCACTGTGGGTGTAGACAACATATGACGTAGAATAGTGTATGATTAGTGATAACTCTATGAAATGAAAGTTATCAGTACACTTTTAAACTTAAGTCGATATTACTTAGAGAGTAAATTATGTGTTTTTATTGCATTTTTATTACATTTTGCATAAACATTCAATTTAGTTTATTCTTAATAAATTTTGTTTGATTTAGAATAGTTCGTGCTTAGATTGTGTGCATAATTGTAGGTGTCCGGAAGCTCAAGTTTCAAGGAAGGAATGTTGTTGCAATAGGCTTGCAAAAATGAGGAAAGAACATGACTACAAAAGAATTTAAACAAATCTGGAACAGTACAGTTGTTGTAGCCGTTGATGTAGCAACCATTACTGTAGCAATTATGGAACAACGACAAAGAAAATTCTGCCTAGGATACTTGCAGAATTGCGATCTGCAGTTTCCTAAAATGACTTATGCGCACCCTAGGCTTCCGTTTACCCTAATTTTCAGTTATAAAATGAGTACACATCATAAGGAAAAGAGAGGGTCGTCGCCCAAGGAGAAAAACCACAAAAAAACAAAAGAAAATGAAGATTTAAGAAAGAGATTTAGGGTTGCACAAGAGGAGAAATTGCAGAGATCAATTGGGAGCTCAGTCCTTCTTATTCTTCTCTTGTTTTCTGTTTATTCACGGGGATGTGTTTCATGACCGAAACCTTGTTCTTTATTTTCCTTTTGCAAATCATTAACTAAATTTATTTGTAGTTGAGTAATAAACAATTTTGATGGTTTATTGACTGAATATATGTGTTGCTGCATGTTTGCTGTAGCATTTTGTTTTGATAGAATTTATTTTTATTCATTATTTCGACTGATCACCCATTTAATGATACTAGCTAAGGAAGAGCCACAAAACGGTCTATCTTAGTGGAACATATCAAAGCAATACTTTATCTTAAATTGGGTTTTTCGGATTGAGTTTTACTTGAGTCCTAAAAGGGCCATGCTTGATTTAAGATTATTGATGAACTAGACATAGGGATTCACATTGTAGGGTAAATAAGACCTAAGCGTGTAATGTTATATCTTATGTTGGTATAACAACTGATCACTGTTAGGTTGCATATAGATATAAGATATTCAACATGCGACGGCTGATTATGAATTCTGCCCAGTGCTGTAGCAGATACTGCAACAATCGAGCAAACCATTAGAAAATAGTCAAAACCATTAAGAAAGCTTATTCACTCAACTACTCTATATTCCCATTGGTTTTATCCTTGAGTTTAACGTGATAATTTACTTTATTGCATTTTATTTATTGCGTTTTTATTTTAATTAGTATATTAGTTTCATTAATTATTTTATTTTAATTTAGAACAAAATCTGTACTGTTAAAATTGTTGTAGCAAGTCTGATAACATCAATTCCTGTGGAGACGATCTTGAATACTGATCATTATATTACTTGTTGTGTACACTTGCACATTAACACTAATAGAATAAGCTCATTTGTCGTCTTCGGATGAAGGAATCTAGTAAGCTAACATCAAGCCTAGTTACCTCATCACTATGATCCTTTGAAGGTATGACCATGTGTTGGAGTATACTATGAAGTATGCGAACCTAGAAGAGTAGAAGCTGAGACCGAAAGGACAAAGAACAAAGGTCAATGGAAAGATCACGACGCCTACAAATGTTCTTTACACCATCCACATGACGGAAATCATAAATTCAAGCTCTTTTCTAGTTGTATAAATATCTAATCCCTCATATAGAATCCTAAGAATACGACTTAGGTTAGCCTTATCAAACTCAATACGAACTTCACTTACAAAGGTTATTATCTTATTTTGCCAGATAGTGGAAAGTTCCATATTAGAGTAAAATACCCAAAATAAATTTTGATATATATTTTCTTCTATACTCAAAGCTTCTTCCGATTGAACGAAAAATCTCAAATGGAATTTTTACAAATAATAATGTCATAAAAAAGAGTAATATCAGTGTAGAAAAAGGAAATTACGGGTTTACCAATAAAATGCTGATGAAACCGAGTAGCCAAGTGAGGTAAAGGGAAATAGACGCGCTCAAATTCTCGAGTAGTAAGCCAAGAAGTGTCACGTGATCCCTGACCAGTGTGTTTGGCTCTCTTTTATCGAGTTGGAGGTTCACCGCTAGACATCATAGAGAGATTTTGGGGATTTTGTGATGAAGTGTATTTGGAGGAAATTGAAGTGATTAGAAGAAAGATAGAGGATAGAAGAAGGATTTGACGGATTCAATTTATTGAAAAATGAGAGAAATTTCGGTCAAATTGAGTGAACAATACTCCGCAAAAACTAGGGTTTCAATTTGGGATTTTTTGGTTCTTGGGCTTGAAAAAAGATTTTAATCGGATATAAATGTTCTAAAATTATTGGGCTTGAAAACAAGTAATTTTATAGAGAGAGGGAGTTGCAGCCGTGGTTTAAGGTGAAACGGTTCAAGACCAAAGTAAAACGAGGAAAAAGACGGTCCACTGTGGTCTCATCGCGCGATAACGACGATCCGTTAACATGATAACGACGAGCCAACATTGTCCAGAACCTTATTCTATTTCCCACACGATATCGGTCGACCGTTATTCGGTTAACGGTGAACTAATAGCAGATAGAATGCACGTCCAAAATTTCTTTAAAAAACGGTGAGCCGTTATTATTAAATCAGCAAACCGTTAGCTTCTAGAATGCATACAAAAATTTCTTCGAAAATGGTGAGTTGTTATTGTGAAATCGGTGAACCGTTAGTTTCCATAATGTTTTCCTTGGTTTTTATCCAAAAACGATTATCCATTTATTAAGAAAACGACAATCCATTTTCTACAACTTATGATTTCGCATATCCATTTTAGTTTTTGGCTAACAATTAATCCATTCTAAGACCATTTCATTGATCCAAAATGTTTTAAAAGACTATTTAATGCATGATTCATGAATTCACACAATTCAAACAACCAATTCGAGCAAGTAATCACATCATGAAAATAAAATAGACTTGATATCATTAAAGCTATGCTATTATTTCTTTAGTAAATTGTTCTTAACTAAGGGGTTTAGTGAAAATATCAGTAAGTTATTTTTTGGTTGAAACAAAATTTAATGAAATATCCCTTTTTTAAACATGATCTCTCAAGAAATGATGTATAATCTCTATATGCTTGGTTCTTGACTATTGGATAGGATTCTTTGAAAGATTTATGGCACTAGTATTATCATACATGATAGGTAATTTATCAAGGTAAATGTTATAGTCTCTAAGAGTTTGTTTCATCCATAAGCCTTGAGCACAACAACTTTTGATTGCAATATACTCAGCCTTGGTAGTTGATAGTGCAACCGAATTTTGTTTCCTGCTAAACCACGAGACTAGAGAGTGAGCTAAAAAGTGACATGTTCCACTAGTACTTTTCCTATCAACTTTATATCCAACAAAGTCGGCATCCGAATAACATGTTAAAACAAAATCATTCTTAATCTTGTTTGTTATCATCAAAATGATTATTATAAACATATTCATGTTAGCAGGCATGCCTGCTCATGAGCCCTATGTTTAGCCTTAAGTTAAAAGTGTCTGAAGATAAGATTATGTTATAGCATCTTAGACGTTTCTGCTGTAGCAACTCTGAGCTGTACATTGATCAAGTAGTTATGTGTCATCATTACAAGTGATAGACATTCACATAAAAAATCAATGTTACACTAAAGGTTATTTGACTTTAAAAAATGATAATTGTTGTAGCACAATGTGAAGTCATTTTTTACTCCTATTCCCCCATGGATGGAAATGCCTATTGTTTTATCTTTTAGTGATATTTGATGCTTGTGGGATGCTTCAGCAACTCTGGAATTTGATCAATGTAACACGTACACACTCTGGACAGAATAAGACCTAACCCTAGAATTGGAATTGCTGATGATAATTTTGCAAGTTTAGAGAATGAGATCAGAGGGTTGATGAATCCAAGCAAGCTAGATGACAGAGCTAAGTTGTTTATTACATGATTGTGTGAGTGAAGTGTTAGTATTGTTGTCATTACTTGAGAATAAGTAATATTTAAGTTTGGGGGTATAATAACTCTATGAAATGAGAGTTGCCATGGTATCTTTACACTTAAACCAACTTAGAGAGTAAATGAAGTGTTTTTATTGCATTTATAGTTACATTTTACATGAGCAATTGTTTAAGTTTAATTTTAATAAATTGATTGTGTTTTAAAATACTTTGTGCTCGGATTATGTGCATGATTGTAGGTGATCAAAAAGCTCAAGTTTTAGGGATGGAATGCTGCATCACACTTGCAGGGATGACAAAGAACTTAGCTACAGATGAAGTAAAACAAGTCTGGAATAAAGAAGATGTTGTAGCTATTGCCACAACATTCTTGTAGGAACTGTAGACAAGATTTCGCACATGTTAACTGATAAAGCAACAACAGGCACAAAAATATTGCGACCTGAGGTTTCTAAAAAGGAGAGACATTCAGCCACATATGTGGGTATTATGGTATCAGGAACTCACCAACTCAATAATGTCAAAAATTATTAATGTCGTTTTAACTATTTATTGTCAGTGTTTATTGTAGTAGTGGCAGCAACATATGTTGTATGGATTAGACGTTTCATTGAAGAATCAAAACTTGATTTACTAAATAAGTGATAACTCTATGGAATGAGAGTTATTATGACACTTTTCAGTAATACTTAAATAGTAAATGATGTGCTTTTATTGCATTTTAGTTATATTTCGCATAAATATTCATTTTAGTTTAATTTTAATAAATTGAGTTGTTTTAGAATAATTTGTACTTAGGTTATATGTATAATTGTAGGTGACTGAAAGCTCAAGTTTTAGGGAAGGAATATCGCTGCAATAGACTTGCAGAGATAATGAAAAGAACTTGGCTACAAAGGAATTAAAACAAATCTAGAGCAGTGCAAATGTTTTAACCATTGTTGTAGTAATCTTTGAGCAATGACATACTGGATTTTGCGGACCACAACTAAAAGATTGTGATCTAAAGCTTCTAAAAATAAAGGATACACGCCATATACTTTCGGTTGCCCTAATTTTGAGTTACAAAAGGAGCATGCATGAGAAGAAAAAAAAAAGAGTCGTCACTCAAGGAAAAACCATAGAGAAAAACGAAGAGAAATAGAAAATAAGAAGGATTTGAGGGCTACAAGAGAGGAATCACAGTGAATAAGGAGGAAAGATCACAAGATCAAGCAGACTTTAACTTTCTATCTTGTTTTCTATTTACTTATGGGGATGTATTTGATGACTAAAACTATTTTATTTACTGTTCTATCACAAATCATGAACTGAATTTTATTGTAGTTGAGTAATAAACAATCTTAATGGATGTTTGACTGACATATATGGGTTGCTCTGTGTTTGCTACAGCATTATATCTTAATTGTATTTATTTTAATTCCCTATTTCGACTAACCACCCATTTTGTAGATAATAGTTAAGAAAGAGCTTAAAAAAGATCTAACTTAGTGGATGTCATAGTAACATGAATTACAGACATAGAAATCACTGACACTAGAAATTAGTGTAAGTGTATTTTGATTTAATCATTATTGACGCAACTAACAAGTAAAGAAAGGTAATTACTGACACTAAGTTAGTGTCAGCAAAGCCCATTTATATAGTGGTAGCAACAACATATGTTGTATGAATTGGATGTTTCATTTAAGAATCGAAACTTAATTTACTAAATAAGCCAATCAATGTGTTTTATGATAAAATCTACTATCTCTCTAATAAAATGCACATAAAATAGTTCCAAATTAAAACACATTGATGTTAGTTATCACTATATACAAGATATAATGGAATGAGGAGAAAGGAAAGTTGATTATATTTCTTGGCAACACTACTAGAAAAATGGTCTTTACTGACTTTAGAATAGTGTCAGAAATTACTTTCACTGACACTTGTTAATTGTTTCAGTAATCTGGGAGTCAGAAAAATAGTGACACTTGTAAGTGGTGTCAGTGATTACTATTACTACAGTATCACCGATATTATGACACCATAGTGTTAGTAGTTATTGATATTTTATTAGTGTCTATGATTACTGTTACCGTGGTATCACTAGTTAATATATTTTAAAAAAATAAAAAATTAAATTGGATCATTGCCTATTGATTTATTGGTAAAATTAAAAGGCACCACAAAATAACAAAAAGAAATTGATTTATATCACAAAATCTTTCATTTCACATTTAAATATTATTAGTATATATTACAAATTCCAAAACTTCAATAACAAAAATATGAGATATCCTACTCTCATAACTAAATAATCCAAATTCAATACATAACAATTTATACCATCCAATCAAATGCCTACTACTTGTGGCTAAATTTAATAAATCTAGAAGCTAAATTGAGAAGGATGACTGCCTTTCACTCTTTGAATATGAGTAGTATAATTGTGTTATCACACCAGCAGCTTCTCCATTCAATAGACTGTATGGGTTAAGATATAAGTGAAGTTGAGGAATAAACACTTCAAACACATTGATCAAATCTGCATATGAATACATGAAAAAGAAAAAAAAATTAGCTGCCAATATCCAGCCATTAGAGAAACAACAATTAACAGAAATAAAATTATTTTGTTCGAAAGAAAAAAAAAAACTCATAAGCTATTTATAAATAAACTCAATTATTCTCTTTTGGTAAAAGTTATATATACAACAAACTATAGCAGACAAGAAGTTTTCAATGTAATATCTACTTTCAGCACAAGCATGTTACTCTATCTACATATACCAAATGATTTTTGTGCATAGTTAAAAGCTATCACAAATGTTCTATTATAAATAAATCACCACTCATTTCCTCAATTTATTCATTCTAAAAGCTTATTTAACAAGGCAAAAAATAAGTCCTCAAACTACAGTTTCCTTAAACTGGGCATAAAATAACTATGAATCTCCATATTTATATTAGGCATAATAAAGTTTAGACATAAAATATTTCAATAATTTGAGAGTTCGATCCAAAATTATTACTACTAAAAGAAATAATATTTGCAAACTTAGTTAAGCCTTTATAAAATGAGTATGAGATTTATTATACTACTTTAAATCTATTCATGTGGACCATTTAAAGAATATCACCCTAAATTGTAATTACGTATTCATTAATTTTGCCTAATTATAAAACTTTAAGAAGATAAAAAAAAGTAGAATAAAAATAATCATTATATATTTCCACTCACAAGTAATGTTGCTTTAACTTGATTGACATCATAACCCAAAATCACTTTAAACATTTTTCCTAAACCTAGAAAGGGAAAAAAAACTTCAAAATATAATTATTATATATTAAGACATGCATATATAACATAACCATTTACTAGAATATTCATGGAATAATCCACAGTTCTTAAAATTAATATGCTACACTAAATATATATTTGATACAGTAAATTAATTTTCAAACTATTACTCATATGCTCATCATCCAAAATCATTTCGTGGAAGCCTTCAAAGTCTTAAACTAGGATGTCAAACTGAAACCAACACAAAACAAGAATGTCAAACTCAAATCAATCTCAAACCATAGAAATCAATAATCGGGCTAATATTTAAGTTAAATTAGTTTAATTAAAAAGAATAGCTAACAAGCTCCTAGCTTTCTGGAACCACCCGGCTGGTCCTAAAACCATTCATTTTTGGGCTCCAACATTCAAATGGGGCATCAGCATAGCAAACATTGCAGACTTTTCAAACTACAATATGAAAAACTGGAACCTTTTTAGTGTCAATTTTGCAATGGCTAGGACGGGCTTGTATCAACTATCACGCAAAATCAAGCAAAATTAAAATGAATATGATTACCTTAAATAAAAAAGAAAAAAAGGAAAAAGGAAAAGACTAACCTTTATGAATAGTCCAAAATATAATGAAAAAAGATTTATGCCTTGGGTACTTTCTTCTCCCATTGCAATTCACAGTGTTGACACATTTTTTTTCCTGAAAAGTACTACAAGTTAGTAGATTTATCACTAATCAAATTTAATAGAAAATATTGACAGCTTGAATTTAAGATTTTCTTTAATTCAATTTGGAATGCTATGAAACTTACAAAACATAATTAGACATGTCAATGCACCACAAATAAAATTTCCAAGTCATTTGGACAACTCTACATTTGCTTCTCACATGATAAAACTATATAAGTTAAAATTGCATATGAAACTGTAAAAGTAGCAGTAGGTGTTTGAATATTTATTAAATTTAAAATACTAAATATATCAGAATGATACTTTCCATATTTTAAGTGGACATATAAGTCAACAACATATTAAAATTTGAGGCTATTCCGATATCATTAGGCTAGTGTTTGATAGGATCAAAGATTAATGAACAGTTCTGTCAAAAGAAGTTGCTGCAGAGGCAGCAGAGTTTGAAAAATCATTAAAAATAAATTACAAGTTCAATCAAAATAAAATTTTCCAGATTCGAAGTATGCAAATAGAAGTGTAGTTTATCCGAATTTTAGCTTATTCTAACTCTGTTAGGCTATACGTTTGCAATATCAAACATGGTACATATGTAATTTCTAATAAAATTGGACAACAACCAACCATATTGAGAAATCCATTCAAAATCGAATATAAACCCAATTCATTCCAAAATTTCCAGAATTAAAATGTTCTCATTCAAACTTAGTTTAATCAAACTTTCAAATCAATTGAAAGTCATTTAGTCAAGTTCGGAAACAACCAAGTTCACAACAACAGTCTATCAATCCTCAAATTTTCAGCATAATTTTGTAAACTATTAATTAATCTTTCACCTCAAAATCAAGTGTCCAGCAACTCGATTATCATCAATACCCATATAATAATTTGAACTTCTACCGCCAAATGTGCTGATTAATC
This sequence comes from Citrus x clementina, assembly GCF_000493195.1. Taxonomy (NCBI): domain Eukaryota; kingdom Viridiplantae; phylum Streptophyta; class Magnoliopsida; order Sapindales; family Rutaceae; genus Citrus; species Citrus x clementina. Next base: position 8,865,448 of record NW_006261964.1, on the reverse strand, counting down.
AAAAAACTGAAATCAAGATGAAGTACTGAATTGAGTAGAAGAATGATGTAAGAACCGAGAACAAAAAGGTTAGGGGTACTACCACCCAATATTCACATGGTAGCTAAGTATCAGAATTTAGCCAAATGTATAATGATTATCTTGAGATCAACTAACAAATTCACAGCTCTTCCACAATGGGAAAAAATAGTACTCACCCAAAAAATCAACAATTGTATGGACAATACTCACCCATAATTTTATATTTATCAAGTCTAGAGTAAGTAAGATCGTAAGCTTATGCAATTCAATAAAGTAATAAAAAAATAATTATTTATTAATGGCTAAAGGATATATTGTAGTAACTATCTTACCCATCCATAGTACCCTTTAATTTGTTCACCATTACAATCGCAACTCAAGAGGCACCGTCCGTTCTTGAAACCACAAGCATAGAGGCCAAGTTCAAGAGAATAGAAGCATCAAATGTTTTTTGAAAGCAGGTGGTGTAATGAAGGCGGCTCCACATTTTTCAGCCATTGATTTGAAGTCGACAATCTAGATTTTCCTTGCCACAAATGAGAAACCCTAAAATTAGTTGAATATAATTATATTGAATTTTAATCAAAATTAAAAGAGGAAAAGAGAAATTACCGAACATCAATAGATCTTGACTTTATGTTGGAACCTGCTAAAGAGTACTTCTTAGTTAAGGATCTGTACCACGTTCCCCTTTCATCTCCTTCACTTTCTTACCCTGAGGTCTTATCAACCTCTTAGTAAGGAAGATCTGGTTAGGACCCAGACGCCCACCCCCGGAATCCGAACTGGATTTCGTCAATGAGCCGCAAGGCTGGCTAATCGTACGCAGCAGGCTCGAAGACCCCTGAATCTGGAAGTTACATGAGTCCGAACGCTATGTTGAATGTGCTGACACGCCGAAGTTGGCTGCTGGCACAACAGGGTGGTGCCTTACCGCACCGCAGGCGAAGTTCAAGCTCCGGGTCGGATTTGCCAGCAGAGTAGGAGGAGAAGGCTGGTGGGTAGAAATTTGTGGTTGTTCGTTAGGGTTTTGTGACTGTTCATCTTTCTGCTCTGATATGTCGTCATCTCAGGATGAAGCGTAGTCCACCAAAGATATCTCTCTTTGTCTCTTCATCCAATCTCATCAAAAATTAGTTGGCGTGGTAGCTTACAAAATGACACTAGAGAAGTTTTGTTTTCTCTCAATTTTAATTTTCAGAGACTTCATGAGAGAGGCGGCGTTAGAAGTTTGGAGAAGTTTAGGTTTAGGTTTAGATTGTAATGGATATATTTTATATTTTTAAAACTTTAATAATTAAACAAATAAAAATTTTTAGGCTCAGCGGTTTTGCTATTGAAAGTAAAAGTTTGAAGTTTAGAGATCTTGGGTTCGAGTTGAGGCGAAAACAAAAATAAAATGATAATTTTTTTGCTATTGATACCTTAGCGTCAATGATTTTTGATGTTTAATATACTGACACTATAATATCAGTGATCTATGATACTTGTTTGTTAAACACGGAAAATACCCCAAATACATGAAATTACTGATACTTTTTAATAAAGTGTTACAAAGCAAGTGTTAGTAAAGACTATTTTTCTAGTAGTGCAAGAGATGCTAGTTTATGACCAAGGAGTTAAATTTGAATAGTTTCCGGTAAGCATGTAGATGTGATAGGATAAAATTCACTTAATTGTTCCATAAATGCAAGAAAATTCTAGTTTAAAAGTTCTTGGGGACTCCTAAGAAATTAAACTAAAAAATGTGCCATTTTAGCTAATTAAAATATTTTTTGGTCAAAATGACATATAAATAACGGATATTAGAAAACAACTAAGAATATAGGTATATCTTAATGGTTGTTTATGATCTTTGAATTACTTTGTCTAGAATAATAAAGATGAATTGGATCTAAGAAAATTTAATAAGTTATTATTGGACAAATAATAAAGCAAGTTTTATATATGTCTAATTAATAAGTATGTCCAAATGGGAGCTGATGAATGTTATTAATATTTATATTTATATATAACATTTAAGAAACATAATTATTAATAAAGGATATGTCTCTTGAAGTAAACTAATACAGTTTTAATAAAATATAATCACTTTCTTAAGTGATATGACTACTCATGAATATACACAGCTTCCCTTGTAACTTGAGAGTCATGTACGTATGAGAAGGTTCGATTAATCATGCATCAACAGTCTATAAATAGACCCTATTATATGTATTTCTTATCATTCACAATTTAGAAATTTAAGACATTAAGAGTTCTTAGAAACTTCTTTGTCTCAATGATTCTTAACTATGACTGATTTCTGATTTAACAAGAATTCTCTTACGATTACTTTTATAAAGACCAACAATTTAAAATTACAGTAGAATAGAGTTTTTTGAAAAGCGTGAAAATGGAAATGAATGGAAAAACTCTCGTCTTGATCAAGCAAATGTTCACAAAAGATCCTCATCCGTGGACTTGCAATGAATTGTAACATTTAAGCCATTTCCCAACTAATTGAAGATGTTTACACGGATTTTGGGGTTTAAAAGAAGCACTGTTCACGGATGTGTGTGAAACAAGAAAAAGAGCCAGTAATAGTATAACTTTGGTGAAAGAACCCATTTTGCTTCTCTTTTATTTTTTAATTGTATAAGGTAATTGTAACTCTCAATAAATAAATAGAGGAAATTGTACCGATAAATTGCAACTCTCACTTTAAATAGGGTCTAAGGTGTGCCGAATATGTCATATGAAGAAACATGATGCATGAAAAGTGGATAATTATTTTCAATAGTTTGGACTTGTATTTTATATCTTTCTATAGATTATGGTCTTCTTTTTTTCGCTATCTTTTATAATTCTTTTCAATGGATAGGAAAGATTGAAATTTCTTTCTTTTATACAAAATAATTAGATATGAATGTTATAGTATGGAATAAGAAATCAATCTTATCCTTCGAAACATGGTAATCGATGACAGATTATTTTGCTAACATGGGTGTTGCATGTTCATTATATATTAATTTGGTGGGAGCCTTTGTTTGCCCCAGTTCATAAATGTTTCGAGAGCATTAATCTTAGCAATTGAGTATCGTTTTATTTAGACACTTTGTAACTTAACATGTGTGTTATTGTTGTTGTTGTTATTATATAAAGGATTATTAAAACATGAATATTGAGTGTGATGAGTTGTCTTTAGCATGTTCACTATCCTTTAAAGCCTTGGTGTGCTCAGTTTTGGATTGAATTTATTCCTGGTAAATTCTATGTTTTGATTGCGCATGCTTCAAAATAGTTTATCTACTGATGGGATTCTGTAGGGCAATGGCTATTTGATAGGTTTTATTTGGTTTTACCTGTTGGGAAAGGGACTAATACAATCAGTTTCAAACTAAGCAGAAACAAACTTTTTTCCTCTTTGTGTGATTAAAATAGGATGTATAAAATAAATAAGTAGGTAGAAAAATAAACCAACAAAATCAAAAGGAAAAACCAACTATAAAAGAAGTAGATTTTTTCGTGAAAAACCTAAAGTAAGAAAAACCATGGAACTATAATCCGATATAATTTTCAACTATATTAATGAGATTACTGTACAAATTCTTCTCTAGACAATACTAGAGGCTACCAACATCAAGAATCTCAATATTCTTGGCTTACAATAAAAACCTAATAACTATCTCTCTAATAAATGGGTATCTCAAATAATAGCCAACGAGATGATAAAATAAAAATCAAGACCAGTAAAATTGTAGTGGGCAATGCCAGGAACTTATCCTCAAAATTTGAGAGAAAACACAATTAATTTTGCCTCCCGATCATCTAATTAAAGATTGAAAATCTTGCCCCACATAATTATAATAGCTAGCCATTGTCTTCTTCTCTCTTTTCCTACTCTTTTTTTTTTTTTTTTTTTTTTGTGATTCCACAAATTAGGGCTGGCATATGCTTTTAAAGCTAAATTTCATGACAATTTTCATCCAAGTCCAAAGCTTAATGTTAATTTCACATCAAGCAAACCTTTTTGGACTTTGGACTTTTGGGCCACCAAATGAGATGGACCCAATATTACCTGAGAGCCCCTATGTTACAATTAATGTAACATACACACTCAACAACAACCACACAAATGATGGACCCACACAATTTGTGTGGTTGTTGTTGAGTGTGTATGTTACATTAATTGTAACATAGCATTTGCCATATTACCTATGTTTGGTTTGGTGGTTGACTTATGGCACTTTCTGATCCATGTGAATTTTAGCCCCAAATTATTGCATGTATGGATTATCAGCTGCTATTCTATGTTTTATCTTATTTGTAAATTTCGAAATAAGGTTTGTTTTATAACATGGGCCTTTATCTTTACCAAATCCAACATGATTATAAGGCTCATCTGGTTCATTTAGCAAAACTTAATGGCCTCTCTTGACTTACTTTTTTCTGTGGGTAGGGACCCAAAAAATCCTTGTTCTTAATTAGAAAATTCCTGAAATGAGTTGTGTAAAAGCTAATTTTGAAGCTTTATCGAAAGAAAAGCTGGCTAGTGCTGTGGCAGTTGGCGTTTTTCGAGATTCTAGCAAACCCTTTCTTGGAGTTATTGCATTCCTATAGGAGATCATACAACCTATTTTGCTGAGATTTTTGCAACTATTCTTGCTATTAGGCTTGCATACAGTAAGGGTTGGAGAGCTTTGAGGCTAGAATGTGATTTTATATTTCTTTAACAGTAAGTCGTTTCAGCTTCCGCGGACCTTACGAAACCATTGGTTGAATTGTTATCATACCCTCAGCTAGATGGACTTCAAAATTAGTCACTTTTTTTGGTGAAGTTATTATGTGGTAGATGACACAACTCAAAAGTGTTCATTACTCCCAAGTATAAGAGTGCTTTGTTATAATATAATATGGTGCGGGTCGATCTATAAGAAAAATATTTAATTTATTTATTTCTTTTAATTTATGTAAAAACCAAATATATATATATATATATAGTAAATATATATTAGTTGGGGCTATGGATCCGCTCTTAGTAGTAAATATAATTTTATAAATTCTTTTATTTTTATTTTGTTATTGCCCAAAAGATTAATTATATAAACTATAATTATTTTCCTAGTAATTTCATTATGGATTAAGCACTTAATGTGACAAAATTCAATTTGTTGACAAAAAATCTAAACATCATTTATCATATTTTTCTGCTAAGAGTTTCACCTTACCTAACTGTTATTATTTAACTAAACATAGTTGAAATAAAAATAATTGTTAAAATGAAATTGTATATAATTAGAATTAAATCAGCTCATATTGGTGATAAAACAAAATTTAATTAGGAATTAAAATTCAAACTTCCAAAATAAATCACCATAAAGTTAAATTCAAAAGAAAAAAAGAAGAAATTTTAGAAACTAAGCTTTTCATTTTTCACCCTTCTTATGCATGCTACCTCAGACACCTTCCTCTAATTTTACTCTCCTCTTCTTGCTTCCTTTTTTCTATTTCTCTTCGTACTCTCTTTCCCCTCTAATGCCTAGGCCCTGACCCTCCAGTTTAATAATACATGGTGGCTCCATTTTCTCTTTTTTGAACTTTATTTTCTTTTTATTTTAATATTAATGCAATCCATCTTTTTTGTCTCTTGTTTTCAATTCCCATAAAACTAAGATAAAATTAACATACTACATTTTAATTTAACATGAAATTATATTAGGGAAGCACTAAAATAATTTGTAAGTTATGAGTGCATTAATCAACACCATAAGTAGAAAAATGATAATTTTAACCTTTATTAAATATACACTTTCTAGTGTTAATCAGCAAATCGTTTGGCAAACCTTTGATTAGAGTGCTTTGCTTACACTTGGTGGGATATTTTTTTTTTAATTGAAAACCACAAAAGGGTAGGGGATTTGGCGGGATCCTTACCCGTAATATAAATCATAAAATGAAGCAAATACACAAGGAGGGGGACATAAATCAAAACCTCCAAGGGTAACTGAAAAAACACGCGAATAACCAAAAACGAATAAAGACAGCAAAAGGAAAGGGAAAACCATCAATGCTAGCATCTAATGTGAGGAACAACCAGCGCATCCAAACATAGAGTACCAGATAAGCCTGCAAAAAGATCTTGAGCAAAGAAAAAATGCGACTAACTCAATTAGAGCATGCCCAATTGGCCAAAAAATCAGCAGTAAAAGTAGACTTACAAAATACATGCCTAACTAGAATAGGGAGTAAGATGTGAAAGAGCACACCTAACGTAGCGCATAAGTATAGTTCCAGTGAACAAGACCTTGGGAATGAATCCAAGAAACAACCACAGACGAATTTGACTGTACCTCAAGCATAAAATAACCAAGTTGAGCAGCAAGCTCCAACCCCTCACACAGCCATGAGCTCAGCATTGAGTATCAATTGGTAGCTAAGAAATGATCCAAAAGCAGTGAAAACTTCACCTTAATGATCTCAGAAAATACCCCTTGATGCAGCCATCAGAGGATTACTCCTAGAGCATCCATCTACAGTCAACTTTACAACCACAAAAGGCGGCCTCATCTAAGAAACTAAATGACTTAGCCTCTTATGGGAAACTAACCCTCCGTAATCTAAGAGTCGAAGACTCCCTTCAACTGGGAAGGCTTAAATACGAAAGCTAAACTAGCAAGCCTGAGATCTGATACCACCTGAAAGATAATTACATCAACAAAGAAATATCGCAAATCAAACTAGAACCATTACGAGCCTTCCAAACTTGCCACAAAATAAAGCATGGTAGAAGGGCCTGAAGATGATTCCGAGAGGGGCACATCGCTGCCAGTAAAGAAGCAAAGCATGGGGAGTTAGAAAAACAATTTCTCTTATACCCACAATCTGTTGAAAATGAACCCGAACCTGGCGAATCCGTTGGCAATCAATAAACAAGTGATGAGAGGTCTCAGCAGCTCGACCATAAACACACCAACAGACCATGTAAAAACCTCTCAAACACAAGGCGTCATCAGTAGCCAAAAACCAATGCAATAGCCGCCAGAGTAAAGAAGAAACCCGAGATGAGATATGCCGCTGCCAAATTGTTAAAAAAATCCTCATCCCTCGACCTAGAACAACTCACAACCTCATAAGCCGTCGACAAACAAAATATGCCATCATAAGCATGATCACAACAGAGCAAATCCTACTTCCTAATAGAGATAAGAACCAATAAAATATGCTCAATAATGGAAGAAGGCAAACATCCTCCAACTTACCCCTGTCTCAGACTATACCCTGCCAATAAAAAGAAACCGGCACTGACGAAACCACTACAGGATTATAAATAACCAAAGGACAAGAGCCTAGATCAGACTCAGATGTGTAGCTCCCCAATACTTAGGCTTCATATAAGAAGCCCATAACAAACTCACTCGTGAAAATGCCACCAGAGTTTAAGCTAGAAAGCTTTATCCATATCATCAAAAGAACATATATCTAGGCCATCCTCTTCAATTAGATAACAAATTACCAGTAATCTACACTAGTGAATCTGATGTCTTGCCTTAATATCACCCCATAACAACCGAGTGAATAAACACTCTAAGCACTGAACAACAGCCACAAAAGGACAAAGAACATGAAATAGATGCAACGACAAAGAGGACAACATATGGCAAATAAGTATAAGTTTTTCACTAAGAGATTCAAACGATTAGCCCAACTAGCAATCTTATCCTTGACTTTTCGAATCATATCATCAAAATGAGAGATCTTGAGACACCTCGTAAAGACCAGGCACCTAATATATATGAATGGAAGCTAACGCTCGTTGAAAACCAATGAGAAAATGGACAATAGCTTGGTGCAAAGTGCAAACCAAACTCCCAATACAGAGACTACTCTTGGCCTGACTAATCAACTGTCCCGAGACTGCCTCATAATGATGTAAAAAATCCATGAGCCGATGAAGGCTTAACTGACTCCCATTTGAAAAAATAAGAATATAATCTGCGAAACTCAAATGGCAAATAGAAATAGGTACAACAAAATGATACTGAACAGAGAGATACTGGGAGTACAAATGATCCAATCTCCGAGACAAAAACTCAGTAGCAATAATAAACAAACACGAGGAAAGAGGATTCGTTTGTCGAAGAACCCTGGGACTGGAAAAACCCATGACTGACCCCGTTCACCAACACTGAGAGCACATAGATATCATACCAAATCAGAGAAACCAATTGCTTAGGAAACCCAAAACACCGCAACATCTGAATTACAAAAGGCCAAAATGTACGATCATAAGTCTTGGCCGTATCAAGCTTCAACACCACATTACTCCCCCGAGTGGGACAGTTAAGATAATGAATGAGCACCTAAATCAAAAGCAAGTTATCACGAATCACTCGACCAGGGACCAAACCACACTGAGTAGGAGAAATATACGAGGCAGTAGAGGAGCCAATCTCAACACAAGCAACATGGTCAAAATCTTGTTGCTCATATTGCAATGATAAATTGGATGAAAATCTGCCCAAGAAACTAGGGAATGCTTCTAAGAAAAAAAAACCAATAACATAATCTAAAAGTCCCTGGGCATAGCCGAACTTTTGAAATAATTGAGAACAGTATCTAGTAAATCACCGTTGAGTGTTAGAAGGTGTATATTTTATAAAAGAGAAAATCGTCATTTTACACTTCAAATCTCACTAACATCCCTACTTTTATGTAATTAAGTCTCTTGTGATTTAATTATGTGTGTTGCATTATAATTAAGTATTTTATGTATTTTAAGGGCATCATGGTCATTTCACAATGAACGAGAGATCAGACAATAAAATAGACATCACTTTTGAGCTTAGGACAGTCGAAAACCTTAGGAGGAGTATAAAAGAAAAAATGACACTATTCACATATATGGTACTATTCACATGTACTGTACTATTCATGTTACTATTCACGATACTGTTCACATATATGGAACGATGACATGACATTGACTGATGACGTGGCATTACATGAGGTTTCATGATTCTATTGGACTAAAATTCTTATGTACTGTTGATCGGTGACGTGACACATGTTAGTGGACTAAAAATCATGCGTACGGTACATGCATATACACAGAATTATTTATAACCAAACCGTGTCACTATTCAAGCCGCCTCACTGCTCATACCATGTCACTATTCAAACCGCATGGTCAAACCGCGTACTGTTGACATGTGGCACAATCCTGAGCGTCCAAATTATTTTTAACCTAATGGCCATGATTTACTTAGTGTATCTATAAAAAGGGGGCTGCCCCCGTAATTTGACACCTCTGAATTCATTTTTGAGTTCCATTTTCTATAATTCCTTCTCCGTCTTGTATTTTCTATGTATTTTAATAAATTTTCATTTTACCCATAGTTCAGTTATAAGTGGCTAATTTTCTTTCAAGCTTGGGTTGAAGGTGAAGTCTCAACATGTGCCATGGGCTTTATTTGGTAAATTTACTTTCTCTTTTCCTCTGATTTTTGTGGTTGTTTTGGTTTTTCGTCGATAGATAGTAATAATCTTGTCTAGATACCGCACTGGTTTAACCTGTTCCCTAGTGAAAGGTTATTACTATTTGGCACGATAAACCCTTTGCGCCATATTGATTAGTGTGTGGTTCATGAGGAGTGGAAACCCTCCTCATGATTTAATTGGCATTAATAAGGAATATTTAGCTCATGGTGCATGTTGATGCAGATCCATATACTCAAGTGCTTCATTTCAATAGATTTTGCTTTAATTTATTCCCGCCATTCTAATTTAAATTTTAGAATATTCCAAATCATTTTTACCACAAATCCAACCACCCTCATAGAAAATTGATTCTACACATAATTAAAATCCACCTCCTCGTGGGATCGACACTCGTCACTATTGATCTATTCTACAATAGATTTGTGCACTTGCGAGTTCAATAAAATTTGCACAACAATCACTGTAAATAATATCCCAACATGACAGGTAAAATCTACAATAAAACCCATCAGGACCAGGAGCACTATAAAGATCAATTGAAAAAATAAAAGTCATAAGGGCAGCCTACCAATCCTCTTTCGCAGATCCATCCCAAGTTGAACCCAAATAGTCTTTAAACCAATCAGCAAAAATAAAAGGCTCCAACGCACAAATCAAAGACAGCCGATGCAACCAAATTAACTTGTAATCTACGGACCGCAGGGCCATACTTATCCCCCTAATATTCTATATGAGTGAATTAATCATTAGGGGTGGATGAGCAAGACTGCATTTACCTACGAATGCTACGGTACTTATGACTCATAACCAAAGAAAAATCCCAAGATGAAGTGGCAACCCTCTAGCCATCAAAGCTATCAATCATTGCATCCGGGGTCAGAGGAGGATGAATTTCCTCTGGATCAGTAAAAAATTGACACTCATCACCAGAAGCCGAATTATCAGAAATAACATCCTCATCTGAGCAAAACAAACCCAAACGACCATCACCCTCCTCATCATCAAATCTAAGAATATCAGTGCAATATGATTTAAAAGCCATATGTAAATAGTCATCCGTAGGCCTCGAACAGTTAGCTGGAGGACTCAAGCCAGCATTGATAGCACCAGAAGGCTGAACCTAATCACCCTCCAAACACTGGCAAGCACGAACTGAAGTGATAGGAGCTAAAGGATTTTCATTAGCAACTGCAGACCTCAATGGACGAGACTCTATAGAAAGAGGAAAAATAGATCCTGAACTCTGACCGTGATCCATAAAAGGCTGTAAATTAGGCACTTGAGGCCGATTATCAGTTATAACAACATATTACGGAGCATAGGGCACCTGAGACTGAGCAATAACTTATGAAATTGGTAATTTACCCTTATCTCGGGGTGCGGTTCCCTTGGACTTACCAACAAGCTGACTAAGCTTATAAAGCCCAGGATTAGTGATATAATTTATATCCACAGAATGGCCCAGGTACTTACGTGAGGCACAATATGTAAGAACCCGGTCAAAAATGACATCTTGCCAAAAAACAGTATCCCGTTCACCTACCCAAATAGTTTAGAAGAAAGGTTACGAAACATGATACTCAACAAGTACTCCAGCAATCGAAGGCCTATTAATCGAGGCAATAGCATGATCAACATACAACGACGTACCAATAGCAGCAACAATAGAAAACATAGCAAACTTACAGTGGATAAAATGCACAGGTAAATAAGGCAAGGACACCCAAACAAGCATAATAGGGGATTCCGCCGAACAACGAAAATTAGTACTCCACTTGAAAATTCTCATTGCCTGACTGCTAACATACCATGTCTACCTCACCCAAATGCGCGAGTAGTCTCTCTCCAAGGAGAGTTTGATAAACACATCTTTATTATCAAGCAGAGACACCAGACAATTCTCTTTCAACCTTAAGGAAATAATTTTTTTTTTCAATAACATCCCTCGAGGGACGACTAAAAGAAAACTTACCAACCAAGCCCAGTTTAAAAGATTCAACTATGGCTTTTACTTCCTTTGCTTAGAAGAGAACAGCAGGCTCACTACGATGTAATAGAGCCGGCATAACTAAAATAGTGAGTGAAACAGACCCTGTTACAGCATCAAGAAAAGACTTACGAGACCGAGGAGGGGCATAAGGATTAAAGATAGAGGTAGGGTTCAAAACCGAAGCATAAGATAGCTTGAAGATAGAGTTTAGGTTGCAGATTGTGGGGTTAAGAGGCGTTGGCCGATGTCGGTGAGAGCCACGAAGCATGACATCACTGGTGGTATTTGGTGATGGACGATACGAGTCATAAGATAAGATCATTGAGGCTGGCTCATCTGACCAGCCATAGTTTAAAAATAAGACTGCAACAAAACCGAGGCTACATGAGGTGTATTGAAGTTTGTTGTTGGCACTGACAGTGGCTGTAAAGGAGAGGCATGATGGTCAGACGAAGGCTAGTTGAAGTTGTGAAGGGTGGTTGGCAGTAAAAAACCACCATATGCAGCGGCCAAAAGCGTTTTGAGTAGTAGTTGAATTGGGTTCATGAACATGACAATATGGCTGTAAAGATGCAGTTTGTATATTAGGGAAACGAACTGATGACATAAGATAAAAGGGGAAAAGGTCATCAGTTTGGGTAGCACTATCCAAAAGGGCTAGAGTTGTGACTGCCGCTGTACGGGGAAAAGGTACTGTAAATTGACCTACGTTTTCACTACCATAAACAACTTCTCACTACTAATTAAAGTGCAACAACGCTCAGCAGTTCTTCCTCCTACCCAAAATAAAATCACCCAATTGTAGAAAGTGACACTAGCGCCAACCCTTTCATTCGATGTACTTTAGTTGTTCCATAAGATTTCAACTAGTAAGATTGATCCTTACATCAATTGTTGAGGATTGGGCCTATGATGTATAAGTATCCAACGCAAAAGGTAAAACCCAATTTCAAGTTGAATTATACAAAATTTTGTGTATCCTTAAGAGTGATTGGTTCGTGTATTATACCAATTGTGATATCCTGGGTGCTTTAGCAAATTAAAATTTTCTAAGATTTGCCATCATATTAAACTATTATCTTAAGAAACCAGTACACATCTTAATTTTCTTAAGGTTCCTGTACAAACAACAAGTTCAAGTACAATTGCTGAAAGAAAGGTTGTAACATAGATCTCGTCCAACAATTATAGTTGAGCTTTTATTTGCATATAAATAAACTTGCAAAGAGCATAATTCATTCCTAATGATATTGAAAGCAAGTAGCACGGCTTAAGGAAGGTTCATCCAAATGTGGACCAGACCGTAATGTATTCCTGTTACAGTCATGGCAGGAATCCCTAAGCTCATCATATATATATGTAAAACCAAGGAACCTCCTATTCCATTTAAAATTACAATAAAATAGAGTATTTTCAAGATGGCTATGATATGGGATGTTATTCTAGGACCTTAGGATTTTGTTATTTAGTTATTTTTGATATTTTATATTTTTAATTAGAATCAATTATGGTATTATTTTAATCTTTTAGTTTTATTATAATGGTGATTTAGTTTCTCATTTTGAATTAACATAGGGAAGTGGGTTTACCTATTATAAACAAGGATGTCTTGTTATTGTTTTCATAACTTCAACTTTAATTATTCAATAAAGTTCCTTTTTCTGTAATAATTTGGGATTATCTATTAAAAATCTCTCTAGTAGAGTCGTTTGGATTGTAACGTCATCTAATCTCAGTTAAAGCATGATTAAAAATTTCATTGAGTTATTTGGAGTAGAATGAGGTCTAATCACGCATCTACTAAAGCGTAATCTAATCACATTAGATTGGAAGACAAAAGATAACGTTTATATGCCCCAGCTGCTGGACAGTTGAAATATCCCTCACACTTTCAACTTGGCTAATCTGAACATCCGCATGACAGGAGTTGTATTAGCCTAACTTCGGATGAGTTCTGGAGCAACAACGCGTAAGCCTCTCCATTAACATGTGTATTATTATAATTTAATTTTTTTCGTTGTTATTGTTATCTAAAGGGTTTATTAAAACATGAATATTGAATGTGAATAAATTTTAAGCCAAATAGAGACGTGGGTGTAGAATCCATACAAAAAATAAACATGTAAATAAAACCCAAATCTAGTAGTCACAAGATAATCTAACAGCCTTTCTTTTCTTTAGTTTCATCACTATCTTATTAAAATGTAATTATAAAATTCTCTGTTCAAATGCATTAAGCTAGCCAAACAATTGAATATTCTATTGATTTGTATTTTTCATCATTACAATTGTCTGGTCATGCTTTGAGCCTTTGCTAGACATGTGGAGCTTGGTGGTTCATTACTATTGAGATTTGCCTATCCGGGGCTTTTATTATTATTTAGTTTGCATGGTAATAATTTCGCTCAGATGTTTGATTTTTAGGAAAATAATAAATTGGATTCTAGTGGTTGAAAAATTTTGGACAACTAAAGAATATATCAATCAATCGCCCACAGTCCGTTTGATATAATACTTTAAGAAATGTCATATTTTTAATTTCTTTCAAATAATAAAAATCCCAATTACTTATTGATACTGTTTGGGAGATTAATGAAGAGCGGGAATTATTAACATAAATGAATTTTATGATCGGTCACAATGAATTAATTAAAGCTAAATTTATTAGTATTTTTTCTCTTTATGAATCAATCGATTGCCCACTGTCTGTTTGATATGATACTTTAGATTCAAATGGTAAAATCCCAGTTCCTCCTTGATGTTATTTAGAAAATTAATGAAGAATGGAATTATGAACACAAATGATTTTTATGATCGTTATAATGAATTAATTAAAGCTAACAATCAAATAAATTTGCTAGTATTTTTTATTTTTATGATAGCAGAACTCAACAATCTATCGTAAATGAAGAGCGATATGATTTTGATCTTCTAAAATAAATTACAAAACTAACCATGATGATAACAGTCAAAGGAAAGCTCGTTTAAACCTAAGGGAAGTCAGTGTGAATTTGGACATAAAATTGATCCAAGAGTACGACAGACATGGTCGAGGGGAGTACAGGAAAATTCCTCGAAGATAAAGGGAAAAAAGGGGCGCATTGATGAAAAGATTTTTGTCTTCTTAAGAAATATGGGGAGCAATTAAGATTTAAATAGTTTAAAAACACTGAAGATTGTTATTTTATGAGAGAGATAATTTGAAATTAACCCATAGAATTTATCTCTCACAGATAAAATCCTATGTGCTGAGGTTCACGTATGCTTCAAAACAAAAGTTCAACTGAAGGAGATTTGTAACGAAAAAGCTTGTCCAACCATCATAATATAGTTTTTATAACGTATAAATAAACATACAAAGAGTATTAATCATTTCGAATCAATGATATTTGTAACAAGCTCCGGGACTAAAAGGAGTCTGGGCCAAACATGGCCCATCTTGTAAGATACTCCAATTACACTCTGTGCACCCATCCCTAAGCCCATTATATATGTCAAACCGATGAATCTGCCCACTCCATTTAAAACTACAATAGTATAGAGTTCTTTGAAAAACTTGTGGATGGAAATGAATGAAAAAACTCTCGTTCTGATGAAGCAAACGTTCACCAAGATCATCATTCTTGGACTTGCAATGAACTGTAACATCCAAGCCATTTCCCAACTTATTGAAGACGTTTATATGGACTTTAAGGCTATTAGAGGGTTTTCTCGCCGATGTGTACGAAATAAGAAGAAGAGCCAGTAACAACGTAACTTTGTTGAAAGTACTCATTTTGCTCGTTCGTACCTTTTTTCTAATGTAAACGAAAACTATAACCCTCAATATGAATGGAGCCAAGTGTACCGATATATTGCAACTTTCACTTTAAATAGAGTCCAACGTGTGCCATATATGTCATATGACGAAAGGTGATGCATGAAAGGTGGATAATTATTTTTAATATTCTTGATCTGTATTGTATATCCTTCTATAGATTGTGGTCGTCTTTTTTCTGTCTTTTTTTCTAAATTCTTCTCAATGGACAGATAATCAGATGTGACTATTATAGTACGTAATAAGAAATCAACCTGTCCTTGGAAACATGCATATTCGGTGGCCGATTATTTCGCTAAAATAGGTGTTGCATGTTTATTCTATATTAATTTGGTAGGAGTCTTCGCCTGCCCAAATTCGTAAATGTTTCATGCGCATTAATGTTTGGGATTGAGCACGGTTTTATTTAGACACTTTGTGGCTTAATATGTGTATTGTTATTACTATTATTATTATTGAGAGGATTTATTAAAACATGAATATTGAGTGTGAATAAATCTTAAGCCAAGTAGAGACATGGGTGCAGAATCAATACAAAAAATAAACGAGTAAGTAAAACCCAAATCTAGTAGTCACAAGTAAATCTAACAGCCTCTCTTTTCTTTAGTTTCATCATTGTCTATGTAAAACGTAGTTATAAAATTCACTCTTCAAATGCACTGATCGCTGAAAAATTGAGTAGTCCATGTATTTACAATTTTCTCCATTACTATTGTTTGATCATGCTTTGAGCCTTTGATAGTTTTGTGGAGGTTGGTGGTCGATTACTGTCGAGATTTGGAGTTTTTTTCTTTTTTAAAAATTGCATGTTGATAATTCCGCTGAAATGTTTGTTTTTTTTAAAGAAAGAAAATGGGTTCTATTGATTGAAAAAAATTAGACAACTAAATTATATATCACTTGATTGGTCATCGCATGATCAACATGCAATGAGGTGCCAATAAAAGCAGAAATAGAAAACAAAGCTGACTTACAGTGGAGAAAACGCAGAGGCAAATCAGGCAAGGATACACAAACATGCATAATATGGGATTCCGCCGAACAATGAAAAGTAGTATTCCACTTAAAAATTCTCGTTCCCTGATTGCTAAAATACCAAGTCTGCCTCACCCAAATACGCGAGTAGTCTTCCTCCGAGGAGAGTTTGATAAACACATGTCTATTATCAAGCAAAGAAATAAAAACTTTTTCAAGAACATTCCCAGAGGGACGACCAAAAGAAAACATACCAAACAAGCCCGGTTTAAACGATCCGACCATGGCTTTTACTTCCACCGCTGAGAAGAGGACAGCAGGCTCACCACGATGTAATAGAGCCGATATAACTATAACTAGAAGGAAAGAATTGTAGGGTCCATCTCACTTTGGTGGACCAAAATGCCTTAAGTCTAAAATAATTTACTTGATACGTAATGATTGCAAAAGTTTAGACTTGGATGAAATTAACCATAAAATATATAAAAGAAATAAGTGAAGAATCGCCAGAGCTGTAGGCATTTCGCGATTCGAGGAGGCGCTGCGAGAGAGAGATTTCTTTGGGGTTTCAAACTTTGATTCAACGATCGGAAGGTGATTTTAGCTCCGATTCGTCCCAAATTTGGAGGGTAAGTTCTTAACATTTTCTACTGGTGTTGATCGGTATTTTATATCAGACCACGGTCCCGTGATTTTTCCCGATTTGGGTTTTCCAAGTAAAAATCGGTGTCTCTTGTGGTTGGTTTTTGCTTTGGATTTATTGGTTTATTTTTCTGCATATTTATTTGTGGTGCACATCCTATTTTAATGACACAAAGTGGGAAAGAGTTTTGTTTCCGCTTAATTTCAGCTGCTTGTGGTAGTCCCTTTTCCCTACAAGAATTATGAGGCCGAAGAGGGGCAGAAGCATTAAGGATGGTGGCAGGGTCCAAAAACAGGAGCATAAGATGCCCTGGGCATAGTGTTTGGGTTGCGGGTTGTGGGATTGAGAGGTCTTAGCCGAGGTGGGTGAGAGCTACCGAGCACGACATCACTAGTGGCATTTGGTGCTGAACGATACGAGTCATGCGATAAGATCTTTAGGCGCTGGTTCATATGAGTAGCCATAGTTTAAGAATAAGAGCGCGGCAAAACTGAGGCTGAATAAGGTGCATTGAGGTTTGTTGCTGGCACTGACAGTGGCTGTAACGAAGATGCATGATGGTCAGATGAAGGCTTATTGGAGTTGTGAAGTGTGGTTGGCAGTGGAAAACCACCATATGCAGCGGCTAAAAACGTTTGAGTAGTAGTTGAATTGGGTTCATGAACATCACAATGTGCCTGAAAAGATGCAGTTTGCATATTAGGGAAACTAACTGATGACACAAGATGAAAGGGGAAAAGGCCATCAGTTGGGGTAGCACCATAAAAAAGGGCTAGAGTTGTGACAGCCGCCGTACTGGCGAAGCGGTGAAAGTTAGGGCGTTACAAGCTGGATTCAGTTTGGGACAACGTTGGCTAATGTGGGAGTATTGAAGTCAAGGCTCCACATGCGGTATATTATATCGAACAGAATGGAATATTATTTTTGAGGGTGCAATTTTTATCAAACTAAAATAACGGTTGGCAAATACGGTGTATTTTAAACAGCAACATGGAATTCCGAATTAAATGTGCTTACATATTTATAATTTGCTTAGTAGTCGAATCACAACCCAATTTATCTTCCACCCATATTAGCAGCGTTCAAGTTCCAAACTTTCCAAGAAATTCTACTACTTAAGTTAACCGCCATGCAAAAAGGTACTGTAAGTTGACCTACGTTTTCACTACCATAAACAACTTCTCACTACTAATTAAAGTGCAACAACGCTCAGCAGTTCTTCCTCCTACCCAAAATAAAATCACCCAATTGTAGAAAGTGACACTAGCGCCAACCCTTTCATTCGATGTACTTTAGTTGTTCCATAAGATTTCAACTAGTAAGATTGATCCTTACATCAATTGTTGAGGATTGGGCCTATGATGTATAGGTATCCAACGCAAAAGGTAAAACCCAATTTCAAGTTGAATTATACAAAATTTTGTGTATCCTTAAGAGTGATTGGTTCGTGTATTATACCAATTGTGATATCCTGGGTGCTTTAGCAAATTAAAATTTTCTAAGATTTGCCATCATATTAAACTATTATCTTAAGAAACCAGTACACATCTTAATTTTCTTAAGGTTCCTGTACAAACAACAAGTTCAAGTACAATTGCTGAAAGAAAGGTTGTAACATAGATCTCGTCCAACAATTATAGTTGAGCTTTTATTTGCATATAAATAAACTTGCAAAGAGCATAATTCATTCCTAATGATATTGAAAGCAAGTAGCACGGCTTAAGGAAGGTTCATCCAAATGTGGACCAGACCGTAATGTATTCCTGTTACAGTCATGGCAGGAATCCCTAAGCTCATCATATATATATGTAAAACCAAGGAACCTCCTATTCCATTTAAAATTACAATAAAATAGAGTATTTTCAAGATGGCTATGATGTAGGATGTTATTCTAGGACCTTAGGATTTTGTTATTTAGTTATTTTTGATATTTTATATTTTTAATTAGAATCAATTATGGTATTATTTTAATCTTTTAGTTTTATTATAATGGTGATTTAGTTTCTCATTTTGAATTAACATAGGGAAGTGGGTTTACCTATTATAAACAAGGATGTCTTGTTATTGTTTTCATAACTTCAACTTTAATTATTCAATAAAGTTCCTTTTTCTGTAATAATTTGGGATTATCTATTAAAAATCTCTCTAGTAGAGTCGTTTGGATTGTAACGTCATCTAATCTCAGTTAAAGCATGATTAAAAATTTCATTGAGTTATTTGGAGTAGAATGAGGTCTAATCACGCATCTACTAAAGCGTAATCTAATCACATTAGATTGGAAGACAAAAGATAACGTTTATATGCCCCAGCTGCTGGACAGTTGAAATATCCCTCACACTTTCAACTTGGCTAATCTGAACATCCGCATGACAGGAGTTGTATTAGCCTAACTTCGGATGAGTTCTGGAGCAACAACGCGTAAGCCTCTCCATTAACATGTGTATTATTATAATTTAATTTTTTTCGTTGTTATTGTTATCTAAAGGGTTTATTAAAACATGAATATTGAATGTGAATAAATTTTAAGCCAAATAGAGACGTGGGTGTAGAATCCATACAAAAAATAAACATGTAAATAAAACCCAAATCTAGTAGTCACAAGATAATCTAACAGCCTTTCTTTTCTTTAGTTTCATCACTATCTTATTAAAATGTAATTATAAAATTCTCTGTTCAAATGCATTAAGCTAGCCAAACAATTGAATATTCTATTGATTTGTATTTTTCATCATTACAATTGTCTGGTCATGCTTTGAGCCTTTGCTAGACATGTGGAGCTTGGTGGTTCATTACTATTGAGATTTGCCTATCCGGGGCTTTTATTATTATTTAGTTTGCATGGTAATAATTTCGCTCAGATGTTTGATTTTTAGGAAAATAATAAATTGGATTCTAGTGGTTGAAAAATTTTGGACAACTAAAGAATATATCAATCAATCGCCCACAGTCCGTTTGATATAATACTTTAAGAAATGTCATATTTTTAATTTCTTTCAAATAATAAAAATCCCAATTACTTATTGATACTGTTTGGGAGATTAATGAAGAGCGGGAATTATTAACATAAATGAATTTTATGATCGGTCACAATGAATTAATTAAAGCTAAATTTATTAGTATTTTTTCTCTTTATGAATCAATCGATTGCCCACTGTCTGTTTGATATGATACTTTAGATTCAAATGGTAAAATCCCAGTTCCTCCTTGATGTTATTTAGAAAATTAATGAAGAATGGAATT
This sequence comes from Citrus x clementina, assembly GCF_000493195.1. Lineage (NCBI taxonomy): Eukaryota > Viridiplantae > Streptophyta > Magnoliopsida > Sapindales > Rutaceae > Citrus > Citrus x clementina. Next base: position 8,845,282 of record NW_006261964.1, on the reverse strand, counting down.
ATGAACACAAATGATTTTTATGATCGTTATAATGAATTAATTAAAGCTAACAATCAAATAAATTTGCTAGTATTTTTTATTTTTATGATAGCAGAACTCAACAATCTATCGTAAATGAAGAGCGATATGATTTTGATCTTCTAAAATAAATTACAAAACTAACCATGATGATAACAGTCAAAGGAAAGCTCGTTTAAACCTAAGGGAAGTCAGTGTGAATTTGGACATAAAATTGATCCAAGAGTACGACAGACATGGTCGAGGGGAGTACAGGAAAATTCCTCGAAGATAAAGGGAAAAAAGGGGCGCATTGATGAAAAGATTTTTGTCTTCTTAAGAAATATGGGGAGCAATTAAGATTTAAATAGTTTAAAAACACTGAAGATTGTTATTTTATGAGAGAGATAATTTGAAATTAACCCATAGAATTTATCTCTCACAGATAAAATCCTATGTGCTGAGGTTCACGTATGCTTCAAAACAAAAGTTCAACTGAAGGAGATTTGTAACGAAAAAGCTTGTCCAACCATCATAATATAGTTTTTATAACGTATAAATAAACATACAAAGAGTATTAATCATTTCGAATCAATGATATTTGTAACAAGCTCCAGGACTAAAAGGAGTCTGGGCCAAACATGGCCCATCTTGTAAGATACTCCAATTACACTCTGTGCACCCATCCCTAAGCCCATTATATATGTCAAACCGATGAATCTGCCCACTCCATTTAAAACTACAATAGTATAGAGTTCTTTGAAAAACTTGTGGATGGAAATGAATGAAAAAACTCTCGTTCTGATGAAGCAAACGTTCACCAAGATCATCATTCTTGGACTTGCAATGAACTGTAACATCCAAGCCATTTCCCAACTTATTGAAGACGTTTATATGGACTTTAAGGCTATTAGAGGGTTTTCTCGCCGATGTGTACGAAATAAGAAGAAGAGCCAGTAACAACGTAACTTTGTTGAAAGTACTCATTTTGCTCGTTCGTACCTTTTTTCTAATGTAAACGAAAACTATAACCCTCAATATGAATGGAGCCAAGTGTACCGATATATTGCAACTTTCACTTTAAATAGAGTCCAACGTGTGCCATATATGTCATATGACGAAAGGTGATGCATGAAAGGTGGATAATTATTTTTAATATTCTTGATCTGTATTGTATATCCTTCTATAGATTGTGGTCGTCTTTTTTCTGTCTTTTTTTCTAAATTCTTCTCAATGGACAGATAATCAGATGTGACTATTATAGTACGTAATAAGAAATCAACCTGTCCTTGGAAACATGCATATTCGGTGGCCGATTATTTCGCTAAAATAGGTGTTGCATGTTTATTCTATATTAATTTGGTAGGAGTCTTCGCCTGCCCAAATTCGTAAATGTTTCATGCGCATTAATGTTTGGGATTGAGCACGGTTTTATTTAGACACTTTGTGGCTTAATATGTGTATTGTTATTACTATTATTATTATTGAGAGGATTTATTAAAACATGAATATTGAGTGTGAATAAATCTTAAGCCAAGTAGAGACATGGGTGCAGAATCAATACAAAAAATAAACGAGTAAGTAAAACCCAAATCTAGTAGTCACAAGTAAATCTAACAGCCTCTCTTTTCTTTAGTTTCATCATTGTCTATGTAAAACGTAGTTATAAAATTCACTCTTCAAATGCACTGATCGCTGAAAAATTGAGTAGTCCATGTATTTACAATTTTCTCCATTACTATTGTTTGATCATGCTTTGAGCCTTTGATAGTTTTGTGGAGGTTGGTGGTAGATTACTGTCGAGATTTGGAGTTTTTTTCTTTTTTAAAAATTGCATGTTGATAATTTCGCTGAAATGTTTGTTTTTTTGAAGAAAGAAAATGGGTTCTATTGATTGAAAAAAATTAGACAACTAAATTATATATCACTTGATTGGTCATCGCATGATCAACATGCAATGAGGTGCCAATAAAAGCAGAAATAGAAAACAAAGCTGACTTACAGTGGAGAAAACGCAGAGGCAAATCAGGCAAGGATACACAAACATGCATAATATGGGATTCCGCCGAACAATGAAAAGTAGTACTCCTCTTAAAAATTATCGTTCCCTGATTGCTAAAATACCAAGTCTGCCTCACCCAAATACGCGATTAGTCTTCCTCCGAGGAGAGTTTGATAAACACATTGTGAGTTGAATGAATCAAGTTTGGCTTCCAAAAACGACCGCGTTTTGGAGATATAAACTTCGTTAAGCTCACGTGCTTCTCAGCTGGTTATTAACAGAAAACGAATTGATCAAAACGACAGGACTTCTGCGCGTTTTGCATATAAGTTTAAGTAACCACGTGAGGAAGCATGTGACGAACGTTGAAGGAGTTCGTTAAGGTTGTTAACCACGTGTCAACGAGCTACTCATTCTGGAAATCAAGCTGGCTGCCAAAAACAGAGTATAAAGACTGGTTCTTTGGGGAGATTTGTGAGCGGTAGAATGAGTCTTGCTGTGAGGGTTTTGTGAGAGAGAAAGTGTTAACTTGTTCTCTGTAAAGTCTGCTGTAAGGCTCTGTAACAATCTCCATTGTTGTTTCAATAAAGCTCATCTTGAGGTTTCTCCCGTGGATGTAAGCTGAGCATTCCATGCTTAGCTAAACCACATAAAACTTGGTGTCTGTTGCTTTCTTGGTTCTGTTTCTTGTTCGTGTTAATAGTTCTTGTGCTTTGTTATTCTTGAGTGAATTTGTCTACTTAAATCTTGGGGCTGTGCAACTTGCATTGACTAAATCACAAGCATCCTAGGGCAGTGGTCAGTTTAGCTTGGATAGAGGAGCTTGCTGATTCACTACAATTGGTATCAGAGCTGTGGTGTTCTGTGATCAAGTCCAAGTATGGTGTCTTCTAAGGTCGATATAGAAAAATTCACAGGCAAGAATGACTTCAATATGTGGAAGATTAAAATGGAAGCCTTGCTGATCACTCAGGGTTTGGGAGATGCATTTGAGCCTGAAATGAAGGAAGGTAAAGGGGTTTCTTTTCAATGGACAGATAATCAGATGTGATTATTATAGTACGTAATAAGAAATCAACCTGTCCTTGGAAACATGCATATTCGGTGGCCGATTATTTCGCTAAAATAGGTGTTGCATGTTTATTCTATATTAATTTGGTAGGAGTCTTCGCCTGCACAAATTCGTAAATGTTTCATGCGCATTAATGTTTGGGATTGAGCACGGTTTTATTTAGACACTTTGTGGCTTAACATGTGTATTGTTATTACTATTATTATTATTGAGAGGATTTATTAAAACATGAATATTGAGTGTGAATAAATCTTAAGCCAAGTAGAGACATGGGTGTAGAATCAATACAAAAAATAAACGAGTAAGTAAAACCCAAATCTAGTAGCCATAAGTAAATCTAACAGCCTCCCTTTTCTTTAGTTTCATCATTGTCTATGTAAAATGTAGTTATAAAATTCACTCTTCAAATGCACTGATCGCTGAAAAATTGAGTAATCCATGTATTTACAATTTTCTCCATTACTATTGTTTGATCATGCTTTGATTCTGTGATAGTTCTGTGGAGGTTGTGTTGGAGAATTAACTAATAAAACACACAAAAAACACACTATTTTATTTCTTCAACAACACTCACGAAATACAACTCTTATTTTTCACTCTCTATAACTTAGAGATTTCTTTACTTCACTTAATGCTTAAACCAAAGGGGAGAGAGGGTATTTATACATGAAACAAACTAATCACAACTATTCATTTATTCAACTAATACATAAATCCTCACCATCCATTAAAACATACTACTCACCTACTTCACCAACCACACCTACCACACCTAGTACAAGCAATTCAAACCTCACCAACTATACCTACTCATAGATCCTTCCATGAGTTGGGCTTGAATCTCGGATCAAGTTTATGATCCAACACCCCCCTTAAACTTGATCCTGTGACACCGAGCAAACTTCTAAATTTTACGAAGTCTTCTTGCTTGAGTGGCTTAATGAAGATATCAGCTGCTTGATCTTGTGATTTTACATACTTGATTTGCACTTCTTTTCTTGCAATACACTCTCTTATGAAATGATAGCGAGTGTCTATGTGTTTGCTTCGATCATGAAAGACTGGATTCTTGGATAGGGCAATTGCTGATTTGTTATCAACACAAATCTCGGTTGGCTCTTCTTGTGGCAAACCCAACTCCTTCAGCAAATTTCTAAGCCAAATTGCATGACAAACACTTGATGTGGCAGCTACATACTCAGCTTCACAAGTGGATAGCGTGACAATAGGTTGCTTCTTTGACATCCATGTGAAAGCAGTATCTCCCATAAAGAACACAAATCATGTGGTGCTCTTTCGATCATCTACATCTCCACCCCAATCACTATTGCTATATCCAACAAGTTTGTAGTCATTAAAAAATGAGTATAACAAGCCGAAATTAATTGTACCTTTGATGTAGCGAAGGATTCTTTTTGCAGCTTTAAAATGAGTGGTCTTTGGATTCTCCATGTATCGACTCACAAGTCCAACAACATAAAGAATATTTGGTCTTGTGCATGTCAAATAACATAGGCTTCCAACCAAACTTTTTAAGAATGTTGAATCTATATCTTCGCCTTCATCATGTTTGGATAACTTGACTCCGCATTCCACTGGCGTGCTTATAAGCTTACAATCATTCATCTTGAACTTCTTGAGAATCTCCTTTGCATAGCTTTCTTGGGAGATAAATATGCCTTCTTCCTTTTGGTTGACTTCAATACCAAGATAATATGCCATCAGTCCGATGTCAATCACCTCGAACTCTTTGATCATCACTCTCTTGAACTCTTCAAATAAGCTTGGATCACTTCTAGTGAAGATGAGATTATCCACATACAAGCACACAATCAAAATGTCTCCATCCTTTTCTTTAACGTAGAGAGCATGTTCATATAGGCATTTGGTGAAGCCGTTCTCTTGAAAATACTTGTCAATTCTGCTATTCCATGCCTTTGGTGCTTGCTTTAACCCGTAAAGAGCTTTCTTCAATCTCAAATCTTTATTTTCATGTCCTTTCACCACATAGCCTAATGGTTGTTCGATGTAAACTTCTTCTTCAAGGAATCCATTTAAGAAAGCAGACTTGACATCCATTTGAAAAATCCTCCATTTGTTCTGAGCAGCCAAAGAAATAATAAGTCTAATAGTTTCAAGTTTGGTTACAGGAGCAAATACCTCGTTGTAGTCTATGCCAGCCTTTTAACTATAGCCTTTTGCAACTAGACTCGCCTTGTGCCTTTCAATTTCTCCCTTCACATTTCTTTTTGTTTTGTACACCCATTTGACATCGATCGCCTTCTGACCTTTGGGAAGAGTAAAAAGCTCTCAAGTATTATTCTTCACAATAGCTTTGATTTCTTCATCCATTGCAATTCTCCACTCCTTATCTAGTGCAGCTTCTTGGAAGTTGATTGGCTCACAATCAGCAAGAGGTAAAAGAGAGTGAGATTATCATGTCTCTCAGTTACCTCATAGAGATCTTGAAGACTCCTTATATGTTCTTCGGTTATTTCATTTAAGAAAGATAGCGGTGAATCTCTACATGTGTTTGATGATGGTGACATAGGTGGAGTAGTTGGCTTTTGTTATTCTACTACTCGTTTTATCTGTGTATGATCATCTTCTTCAATGAGAAAGATGTTGAAGTCATCCACACCAGAGCCAAAATCTCATTCTCCTTCTTCATCAAAAACTAGATCTCGGTTGATCACGATCTTCCCTTTGTTTGGATTGTAAAGCTTGTATCCTTTAGATTTGTTGTCATAGCCGATGAAGATGAACTTCTCACTTTTGTCATCCAGCTTGGCTCTACTTTCGTCTGGTACATGTACATGGGCAATACCTCTGAAAACTCTTAGATGGGTGATGCCGGGCTTTCTTCCACTCCAAGCTTCTTGTGGCGTCTTGCCCCACATGCTTCTTGTTGGAGATCGATTAGATAAGTAGACTGCACATGCAATAGCTTCAGCCCAAAATTCTTTAGGTAACCTCTTACTTTTAAGCATGCTTCTTGCCATGTCGAGGATGATTCTATTCTTCCTTTCTGCAACACCATTTTGTTGGGGGGATCTTGGAACTGTCAAAGGACGTCAAATTCCATTTGCTTCACAAAACTCTAAAAATTCTTTGGAAGTGAACTCTCCACCTCAATCAGATCTCATGGCTTTTGGTATCCACTTTCTTTTTCCACTGTAGCTTTAAACTTCTTGAAAGCTTCAAAGACTTCTGATTTCTGCTTTAAAAAATACACTCAAGTTTTTCTTGAAAAATCATCTATAAAGAGAAGGAAGTAGTTACTTTTACCAAGGGAGCTTGGTTTGAATGGACCGCACACATCAGTATGAATGACTCCTTTGGAAAGCTCTTTCTGAACTGCTTGCCAAGTAAACATCTTTCACAAAGTTGATCAGGGTGATTGATGTATGGTAAGCCTTTCACCATGTTCTTCTTGAATAATAGCTCCAGTCCTCCAAAGTTGAGATGCCCATATCGAAGATGCCAAGTCCAGGATAGATCTTTGTGACAGGCTTTGAGACATTTTGCAACATCATTTTGAATATTTAAAGGAAATATTCTATTCTTTGACATTTTCACCTTTGTAATTAGATTTCTTTTGTCATCTCTTAGGAAAATACTACAATCTTTTAAGTGAATATCATAGCCTTTTTATAAAAGTTGACCCAAACTACGGATGTTGCTTTTCATATTGGGCACATAGTAAACATTCGAAATTATTTGGTGACTACCATCTTTTGCATGAAAAAAAATGTTACCTCTACCCTTCACTGGTACTTTTGAATCATCTCCAAAAGCAACACTGTCATTCACAGATTCACTTAGTTGCACGAACATGCTTTTATTTCCACTCATATGATTGCTAGCACCTGTGTCAAGATACCATGTATTTTCTTGACCTCCACTTGTGTCATTGCGTGCTAGTAAAAGTGTGCCATCTTCACCATTTTTCTCTTCAGGATAGTTCACTCTCTCCTCAATTATGGTGCTTGGAGCTTTGCATTTTGAAGCATAATGCCTAAACTTTTGACAATTATAGCACTGTACTTGGGATTTGTCATACCTCGATCTTGGATTGCCTCTACCTCGTCCTCTGGTTGAGCTTTCTCCTTTGGCATAATTAGAGTTGTTGTTGTTGAAATTCCAACCTCATCCATGACTACGACCTCTACCTCAGCCTCGGCCTCTACCTCGGACATAGTGCCTTATCTCGTTGTCGGAGCTTTCTTATATTTTCTTTGGATTGACTTCCATCTTGAGAAGTTGTTCTTGTTGTGACGTGAAGCAAATCTGTTGGTGAAAACGTCAGCTGATGCTGCGTTTTGGAATGTCAAACTCGTATCTCCTGGAACGACATGTATGAAGGTCGTTTTGGTTAAGTGATGCACGAGAGTTTCACGTGCACGGATAAGTTGCGTTCTTGGTTCGTTAGAATCAGTTAACTCACATGATTGTCACGTGGTTTTCTGAGTTGGTTGCTGATTCGTTAACAAGCTGTTATATACAGCTGATTCTGGCAACAGAGAAAAAAAACGAGAGAGCTATTGTGAGTTGAGAAGATTGAAAACCAAAGGCTTCTTGAGAGACTCTGTAACAAGCTTGATAAACTCTCTGTAACTTCTTTGAACAATCAATACAATTGGGTTCTGTTTCTCCCGTGGATGTAAGTTAGACTGAAGCTAGCTGAACCACGTTAATTCTTATCCTTTTCTTTAATTCTTTCAGTTCTAATAATCTGTGTGCATTCTACTAGATTGATTCTTGGTGCATCTTGTTTGATTGTGATCTTGGGAAGTGTTTTGAGTTGATTGGGATAGTTAGTCACTCTTAAACACTACAATTGGTAGCAGAGCCTGGATTACAAATCAGACACAAGTATGGCTGGTTCAAAGATCGATCTAGAGAAGATTACAGGGAAGAATGACTTCAACATGTGGAAGGTTAAAATGGAGGCACTACTGATCACTCAAGGGCTAGGTGATGCCTCAGAACCTATCATCAAGAAAGAAGGATTAGAAGCCTCCACATCTTCATCATCACTAACACCACAACAAGCTGCTGAGATTGACAAAAAGGCAAGGAGTACCATAATCTTGAGTCTTGGAGACTCGGTGATCAGGGAAGTTGCAAGAGAAAGAACAGTGGCTGATCTGTGGGCAAAGCTTGAAAGGGTGTATATGACTAAATCATTAGCCAATAGACTTTACATCAAGAAAAGAATGTTCACACTAAAGATGGCTGAAGGGTCATCTTTCGAAGACCACATTGATGAATTCAATCAGGTCTGTGATACATTGGAAATAATTGATGAAGGTTTAGATGATGAAGGTAAAGCATTACTTCTGGTTAGTTCACTTCCATCCTCATATTCAAACTTTGTAGATGCACTCATGTATGGGAGACAGACTTTATCATTGGATGAAGTTAAGGCTGCCCTTAATACTAGAGGGCTGCAAGAAAAGTCAGGGAATATGAACTCTGGAGAAGTATTGGCAGTAAAAGCAAGAACTGATAAGTATGATGGAAAGAAAAAGAAGCAAGGGAACAACAAACAAAAGACTAAAGGCAAGAAATGTTTTCAGTGCCAGAAAGAAGGGCATTTCAAGAGAGATTGCCCAGAACTCAAGAACAAGAAAAGGGAACAAAATGGAGCTGCTGCTACTGCTGAGGAAGAGGGGCATGAGTCAGCAGGAGTATATGTGGCTACAGAGCATGTGCAGAAAGGTACCTGGATTCTAGACTCAGGTTGTACATTTCATATGTGCCCCTTTAAAGACTACCTATTAAACTATCATGAAACTGATGGTGGAAAAGTTATGATGGGTAACAATGCTGTCTGTAAAATTGTGGGGATAGGGAATGTAAACCTAAAATTGCATGATGGAACAATTAGAGAATTAAGGGAAGTTAGGTATGTGCCTGAACTTAGAAGGAACTTAATATCTCTAGGCATGCTTGACAAAATGGGGCTTAGTATTAAGCTTGAATCTGGTGAGTTGATAATCTCAAATGGAGATGGGGTAGTTATGAAAGGTTACAAGAGAAATGGAGTTTATGTTTTGAATGGGGAAGCTATAACTGGTGTGTCAGGAGTGTCAATAAGTTCAAGCCGTGATAACACCTTGCTGTGGCACCTTAGATTAGGACATATGAGCTTGAGAGGTCTGAGAGAATTACAGAAGCAAGGGGTTCTAGGCAGCAGTCAAATCTCAGAATTGGATTTTTGTGAAGACTGTGTACTAGGCAAAGCTACAAGAAATAGCTTTGGAAAATCAGTTCATTCAACAAAAGGCATCCTTGAATACATACACTCAGATTTATGGGGACCAGCACAGACAATGTCACTAGGTGGCAATACCTATTTCTTGTCTTTAGTAGATGATTATTCAAGGAGAGTATAGGTTTATGTCTTAAAGCACAAGGATCAGGTATTTGGCAAATTCAGAGAGTGGAAATCCCTGGTTGAAAATCAAACTGGATTGAAGGTGAAGAAACTCAGAACTGACAATGGTCTTGAGTTTTGCAATCAGGAGCTTGATAGCTACTGTGCAGATCATGGCATTGCAAGGCATAGAACTGTAAGGCTGACTCCTCAACAAAATGGGTTAGCCGAAAGAATGAACAGAACCCTGATGGACAGAGTAAGAAGCATGATGATCCAGTCACAACTTCCAAAAGGATTGTGGGCTGAGACTCTGTTAACAGCAAGTTATCTGGTAAATCTACGTCCCTCTGCAGCACTTGATTTCAAAACCCCATTTGAGAAATGGCATGGAAAACCAGCAGACTATGGCAGCCTCAAAGTATTTGGATGTCCAGCTTATGCACATGTGAGCCAAGGGAAGTTAGCTCCAAGAGCCCTTAAAGGAAAGTTCATTGGGTATCCTGAAGGTGTTAAGGGCTTCAAACTGTGGTGTGCATGCCTTAATCCTCCCAAGTGCATAATCAGTAGAGATGTAATATTCAATGAGAAAGCTGCACTGGAAATGAAGAAACCTACTGACACAGATGCACTAAAGGAGAAGGAGAGAACCAAGATTCAGTTTGAGGTGGAGCCCTACACCAGAGAAGCTTCAAAAGATGAAGATGACTCTTATCAAGGAGCTGCTGATCTAGAAACTGATCATGTAAAGCAGACTGAAGCTCAACATTAGGAGTACCAGCTGACAAGAGACAAAGAAAGAAGGAAAGCAAAAGCACCTGTCAGATATGGATATGTAGATCTGATAGCCTATGCATTAACAGAATCTCATCAAATTGATGATGATGAACCCAAGAACTACAAAGAGGTTATCCAAGGACCATACAAAGATGAGTGGAAAAAGGCCATGGATGAGGAAATCTATTCACTGAAGAAGAACAATACATGGGAGCTGATTAAAAGACCTGCCAACAGCAGAACTGTAGGATGTAAATGGATCTACAAAGTCAAAGATGGACTAACAACTACTGAACCTAGAAGATTCAAAGCTAGGTTAGTGGCTAAGGGTTACACACAGAGGGCTGGAGTGGATTTCAAAGAGGTGTTCTCACCAGTAGTCAGACACACATCAATCAGAGTGCTACTAGCTTTAACAGCTGTAAAAGACATGGAGCTTGATCAACTCGATGTCAAGACAGCCTTTCTACATGGAAGATTAAATGAGGACATCTTGATGACACAGCCTGAAGGGTACACTAGTCCTGAATCTGCTGACTGTGTGTGTCTGCTGAAGAGGTCACTGTATGGGCTGAAACAATCACCCAAACAGTGGTACCTTAGATTTGATGAGTTTATGGTCACTCATGGGTATCTAAGGTACAACTATGATGTATGTGTTTACTACAAGATCATACAATCAGGTAACTACATATATCTGCTATTATATGTAGATGATATGTTGATTGCTTGTAATGAAAGGGAAGAGATTGAGGCTTTGAAGCAACTGCTCAATTCAGAATTTGATATGAAAGACTTGGGTCCAGCCAGGAAGATTTTGGGTATGGAAATAATAAGGAACAGGAAGAAGGGTACTATGATTCTGTCTCAAGGGAAGTATCTAGAGAAGGTACTGGGAACCTTTGGGATGTCAAACAGCAAGTCAGTAGTAACCCCTCTTGCATCTCACTTCAAGCTGTCATGTTCACAATGCCCCAGTACATATGAAGAGAGGAATGAAATGACAAAGGTTCCTTATGCAAATGCTGTTGGTTGCATGATGTATGCAATGGTACTTACAAGACCAGACTTAGCTCATGCTTTAAGTGTTGTAAGTAGGTTTATGGCTACACCTGGAAAGGAGCACTAGAAGGCTGTTAAATGGGTGCTGAGGTATCTGAAAGGTACACAACAGTATGGGCTGGTATATGGAAAATCAGCTGGAAAGATTGTAGGTCTTTGTGGTTATGTTGACTCAGACTATGCTGGGGACTTAGACAGAAGGAGATCTTTAACTAGCTATATGTTTTTCTTGGATGGTTGCCTTGTTAACTGGAAGGCAAGTTTGCAGCATGTTGTTGCCTTGTCAACAACAGTACTGCTGCAACAGAAGCTGTCAAGGAAGCTCTGTGGCTGAGAGGGTTGATAACAGAACTGGGGATGAAGTAGGAGACTGTGGAAGTTCATTGTGACAGCTCAAGTGCAATTTCCTTGAGTAAGAACCCAGCTCACCATGAAAAAACTAAACACATAGATATCAAGTTACATTTTATCAGAAATGTGATCTTTAAAGGTGTGATTAGCATGGTGAAAGTGCATACATATGATAATCCTGCTGACATGCTTACTAAGGTTGTAACTACAGCTAAGTTCAAGAGTTGCTTGGACAAAGCTGGGCTGAGTGAATTCTAAATACTCAGGTTGGAGAAATCAGGATCAGGGAGTGATTTGTTCAAGGTGGAGAATTGTTGTGATGTGAAGCAAATCTGTTGGTGAAAACGTCAGCTGATGCTACGTTTTGGAATGTCAAACTCGTATCTCCTGGAACGACATGTATGAAGGTCGTTTTGGTTAAGTAATGCACGAGAGTTTCACGTGCACGGATAAGTTGCGTTCTTGGTTCGTTAGAATCAGTTAACTCACATGACTGTCACGTGGTTTTCTGGGTTGGTTGCTGATTCGTTAACAAGCTGTTATATACAGCTGATTCTGGTAACAGAGAAAAAAAATGAGAGAGCTATTGTGAGTTGAGAAGATTGAAAACCAAAGGCTTCTTGAGAGACTCTGTAACAAGCTTGATAAACTCTCTGTAACTTCTTTGAACAATCAATACAATTGGGTTCTGTTTCTCCCGTGGATGTAAGCTAGACTGAAGCTAGCTGAACCACGTTAATTCTTGTCCTTTTCTTTAATTCTTTCAGTTCTAATAATCTGTGTGTATTCTACTGGATTGATTCTTGGTGCATCTTGTTTGATTGTGATCTTGGGAAGTGTTTTGAGTTGATTGGGATAGTTAGTCATTCTTAAACACTACAGTTCTTCTATTCCTTACTTCTTTTTTAGTTTTTCTTCATAGGCTTGCAACCTTCTTTGAAGTTGCTCGATTGTCATATCCTCTAGATCTCTTGTTTCCTCAATTGTCACAACAATATGGTCAAACTTCGAGTCTACTGATCGAAGTATTTTTTTCAATGATCCTTACCTCTTTTAACTCCTCACCATTTCTTTTAATTCATTGGAAACGGTCACAACCCGAGTAAAGTAGCTAGAAATTGACTCCGATGCCTTCATGTGTAAGGACTCAAATTCTCCTCGTAATGTTTGAAGACGAACCTTCTTAACTTGCTCCACTCCTTTGTAAAAGATCTCTAGTTTCTCCCATACTTCTTTTGAAGAGGTTGTACCTGCAATCTTTTCAAAAGCATCTTCATCTAATGATTGAAAGATGAGATACTTTGCTTTATTCTCTTTCTTCTTCAAGTGTTTTAAATTCTCCTTCTACGCCGCAGTTAAAGTGGCTTCATTTTCTAGTACAATAAAGCTTTTCTCCACGACATCCCATACGTCATGTGCACCCAATAGAGCCTTCATTTTAATACTCCAGTTGTCAAACTTACTTCCCTTTAATTGTGGAACTTGAAATGAGATCATACCACCGTTTGCCATAACTCATAAATTGAGTGAGAATTTGGAGATTCTGAATGCATAGATGAATCCGGCACGTAAAAAAACCTTGGGAAGGACTCGAGTCAACTTTCGGTCAATGGTCAACGTCGGTCAACAGTCAACGTCGGTCAATGTCGGCTTAGTAGTCTTGGTTCGGCTCGGCTTGGTTCGGTTCGGCTTAGCTCAGCTTGGTTCAACTCGGTGAGTTGACTCAGCTTCAGGACAGAAACCTTCCGGCGGTGAGTGTGGCCGCGTTCGGTCTCGAATCGAGATGATTTTTACGACATCACGTTCCTCTCGTCGAGATCTTCGATTTGATATGCTATATGACTATATATAGCATCGAACACTAGCTCTAATACCACTTTGTTGGACAATTAACTAATAAAACACACAAAAAACACACAATTTTATTTCTTCAACAACACTCACGCAATACAACTCTTATTTTTCACTCTCTATAACTTAGAGATTTCTTTACTTCACTTGATGCTTAAACCAAAGGGGAGAGGGGGTATTTATACATGAAACAAACTAATCACAACCATTCGTTTATTCAACTAATACACAAATCCTCACCATCCAATAAAACTTACCACTCACCTACTTCACCAACCACACCTACCACACTTACTGCAAGCAATTCAAACCTCACCAACCATACCTACTCATAGAACCTTCCATGAGTTGGGCTTGAATCTTGGATCAAGTTTATCATCCAACAGGTTGGTGGTAGATTACTGCCGAGATTTGGTGTTTTTTTCTTCTTTTAAAATTGCATGTTGATGATTGCGCTGAATTTTTTTTTTAAAGAAAAAAAATGGGTTCTATTTATTGAAAAAATTTAGACACCTAAAGTATATATCACTCGATTGGCCATCACATGATCAACATGCAATGAGGTGCCAATAAAAGTAGCAATAGAAAACAAAGCCGACTTACAGTGGAGAAAACGCAGAGGCAAATCAGGCAAGGATACCTGAACAGGCATAATAGGGGATTCCGCCGAACAATGAAAATTAGTACTCCACTTAAAAATTCTCGTTCCCTGATTGCTAAAATACCAAGTTTGCCTCACCTAAATACGCGAGTAGTCTTCCTTTGAGGAGAGTTTGATCAACACATGTCTATTATCAAGCAGACACACCAGAAGACTCTCTTTCCACCTTAAGGAAATTAAAAAAATTTCAATAACATCCCTAGAGGGACGACCAAAAGTAAACTTAGCAACCAAGCCTAGTTTAAATGATTCAACCATGGCTTTTACTTATTCTACCGAGAAGAGAACAGCAGGCTCACCACGATGTAGTAGAGTTGGCATAACTAGAACAGTGAGTGAAGCATAGCCCGTTACAACATCAAAAAAAGACTTAGGTGAAGCATAGCCCGTTACAACATCAAAAAAAGACTTATGATATAAGCTAATACAATTTAAAAAAAAGAAAATTATCATTTTACTACCAAAGTTTTACTGACATATCATGTCAGTACCAAGGTTTGCTGAAAAGTGCATTTTACTACCAAAGTTTTGCGCCGTTATCAATTCACTACCATTCCGTTAAGAAAAAGTTAATGTTTAACGGAAATTGAGTTAAAAGTCGATTTTACCCCCAAGAGTTTGGTAGTAAAATGATAATTCCCTTAAAAATTTCGTAGTAAAATGATAATTCCCCTAAAAACTTGATAGTAAAATGATAATTTATCTATCAAATTAACAGACAATTTTACTCTTACAGCTGGAAATGTCTTTGATGCCCTTATGACATCAGTAAATTTATAACGTTGTTAACAGAACGGTAGTGAATTGATAACGGCACAAAACTTTGGTAGTAAAATGCACTTTTCGGCAAACCTTGATACTGATATGATATGTCAGTAAAACTTTGGTAGTAAAATGATAATATCCCTTAAATAAAATAACGCTACTTTCTCAAGGCACATGACTTGTCATGAAGAGACACAAATTCCTTTATAACCTAAGATTCATGTACTATGAGAAAATTTGATTAACCGGCTGCAACAATCTATAAATAGACCTTGTTATACATATTTCACGTTGTTCACAATTATGAGTTTTAGATGTTGAGAGTTCTTATAAACTACTTTGTCTCAGTGACTTCTAGTTATAAGTAATTTTCAGTTTAACAATAATTTTCATAGAATTGCTTCCACAGCGACCGACAGTAGTATTAGAGCGAGGTTAATATTCTATTTTTAGTTTAAAAGCCAAAATAAAATTTATTTTGGAAGTTATGCCAACTAATAAAATTTAGTTTAAAAGCCAATGTGTCTAAGACCGACAATAAGACGTGTTATTACAACTATTCCAAGACGTTACGTCCAAAAAGAATTCGCAATCAAAGAAGCATTGTTCAACGATACTAATTATTATGAAGAAGACAACGTTTATGAGAGGGATGTTTAGATACTGGAAGAAGGAATCTTTTTTAAGTCTCCAAGTGCTACTAGAAATCATTGACGTAATCAACATATTCGTGAAATATTTCCAAAGCACTGAATTATATATTAAGGTCAGATTTTCTATTTTATTTACATATTATTTAGGGGTAAAATCTTGTTTAGTCCCTAAATTTTGAAGTTAGTGTCCGTTTAGTCCCTATATTTTTTAAAATACCTCAAAGCATCCTTTCTATTAAATTATTGACACCCTTACCACTTCCTTTTGTTCCTTTTGACTTGTTTTTACAATATTATCATATTACAATAATGTTTCTTTTTTTAGACATTATTAAAAAGAAAAAAATTAAATTACTAGTTTAGCACCAAAAAATAAAATAAAAACAAAAAATACATTAATTTTTGTAGAACACTTTGCTGAGGAGTTAAAATATTAATTTTTCTAAAAAATTGATAATTTAATTTTTTACAATATTAATTTTTTTGGACATACGTGAGCTTCAACAAAAATTAATATATATCTTTTTTGTCTTATTTTATTTTTGGGTTCAATTTGATAGTTTAATTTTTTATTAATATCCAAAAAAGAAATATTACTAAGTGTAATATTGTAAAAACAAGCTAAAATAATAATAAAAATAATGGCAAGAGGGCCAATATTTAACAGTAGGGACGTTTTGAGGTATTTTTAAAAATATAAGGACTAAATGAGCACTAACCTCATAATATAGGGACTAAATAAATTTTTACCCTATTATTTAGATACAATGTTTAGTACAAGGTCTATCGATGCTAGCATAATAAAAAAATTAAATGGGTCTAATTATAATATTTGGAAATGAAGAGTGTCCTACAATTTAATTCAATATAAAATATGTTATGCCATTACTGGCGATATTCTAAATAATATAAATGATGGTGAATCAAATTTTCATTTCACTAATCGTCGAAATAAATAGGAGGAAGATAAATACAATTGTAAAAGCTACAATTTTAAGCCATATGCAATGTGAACTTATTCCTTTATTTGAAGATCATAAGACTGCAAAAGAAATGATAGAAGCCTTAGAAGTTAAATATAGTGCTAAATCTAAAACTCATATACAATTATTACTTGAAGAATTTAATGGAATATACATGGAAGAAGGATACTATTTGATTATCCATGCCAATAATATAGCACTATTAGCTAAGAAATTATCAGTTTTAGGTAATACAACTATTGATAAAATGTAAGTTTCCATAGTTCTTAATAGCCTATAAGCATCATGGGATTCGATTGTTACATATTTAAATTGTTCAGGTCAAGTTTTGACTATGACACTTTAGCACCAATTTTGGCACAAGAAGAAGAAAAGAAGAATTGCTGAAAATTCTCAAATTTGATGATGATGGAGGATTCTTATAAGCCTTCCAATAAGTTTAAGAACAAGAGAAAGGAAAGAAGAAAAATAAGAAATGTGAGTGGCCACAGAAAAGTAAGAAAAATGAAATGTTTCAAATGTGGCCAAATTGGACATTTTAAAAAACATTGTCCAAAGATCAAAAGGATTGCAAAAGTTGAGCAAGGAATGAAAGAGGTCTCAGAAGCTTTGATAATGGAGCCTACTTCAAATCATGGGTTGACAGACTCTAGCGTTACCCATCATGTACAAAATCTAAAGATGACCTCCTCACATTCAAAGAGCCAGCGCCTAGAGCACATTGATTATTTTTGGAAAATAATGCATAAAGTAAAGTGTTGGGTGTTGAGAGTTACAAACTATGTAATGACAAGTCTAATATTGTAATAAGTGATGTATTGTATATGCCAAGTGTTAAGCATAATCTTATGTTAGTATATGAGTTAGATAGAAAAGAATTTGAGATTATATTCAAGTCTGAAAAGGTGATTGTTAGAAGAAAGCTTTCAATTCATGCAAGAGGTGATAAGATAGATGGCATGTATTATATTATAATTGATGATAGTAATAAAATAATTAATTCTTCTTATGTGCTTGAATCTAAGTTTAATAAAATTGATTCATATGTTTGGCATACTAGATTAGGATATATAAATAAACATAAAATGAAAAGAATACAAAAAAAAGTTATAATACCTAACATGTAAGATATAAATTTTAAAATATGTCGAGTCTGCATACAAGAAAAGTTGTCTAGGAAATCATTTATTATCTATTGACATTCATTTGAATTATTAGCAGTAATTCATAT